>NW_020649860.1:4721697-5082780 GCF_003573695.1 Papaver somniferum
CGTATACTACATCATGGATTTCTGGAACACCGGGAAGCTTGACCGTACCCTTCTTGCTAATGTATCAACAACTCCCATCTCCGAAAGTAACTGGTCCTCCTTCAAAGTCACTTGTGGAGACAAACCACGAAAGGTCACCAGTCATCTTTCAGCTACAACCACTGTCAAGAAACCATTGGAAGGATGATGTTGATTTTAAGGCAAAAGCTACCATACTAGCACTACTTTCATGTTTAGGATTTCTTGTTAGTATTGTACACCTTTTTAGATAAGCAAACAGTTTTTCAGCTTTCTTGTGGAGATTGCTCGCAACTTTTATACTTTTCTAGAAAACGTGTACATGTATGTTGATTGTGATTGTGAGACGCACAAAACATACAAGGGACAACATCAGTGATCTTATTTGAGAATTTCTTCCTTCTATCAAGTTTCTCAAAGTATAAACTTTGTTTAACACTTGACTTAATATGATCCTTTAGAGAGGAATCAAACGAGTTATTCATCATTACTGAAGAATTTTTTACAGATGTCAAATCCTTATGCTTTGCAATTATTGCAGCAAGATCACGGTTGATCCGGATTTGTTCATCCAACTTCATTTGGAGAATAACAAGGGTTTTAGAACATTCCCTAAGATTGTGGTTTATTCCTGGTGAAGCGTTTATAGAGACTTTACTGTCCATCTAGTCAGATCGCCACAAACACAGACTTTTGAGGTCTTGAACGTCTTTGCCTGCTCTGATACCAATTGAAAATGCGGGGGTACAACAACCTCACCCAATATTTCGATTAGCAATCTGTATGGACTAACTCTAATATACTTTTAAGAGAATCAACTAGACAGTCAGACTCAATTTCAATAAAAATTATATCAAGGAGTTAATATCTTTATCTCTCGATTTGATCTTTACTCAAGCAAATGGAAATCTGCGAGTCTTTATCAAATACTAGAGATATAAACTTGGATGGTACCAAAGACCAATATCCAAGGATCAATCAATTTCCAATCAACAACCAAAGGTTGGATTTCACAATTGACCGATGCAACGCACAACCTGTGATATTTCAATTATATAACAAAATATAATGCGTAATAGAAATAACACAGACACCAGGAGTTTTGTTAAAAATGAAACCGCAAATGTAGAAAAACCCCGGGACCTAGTCCAGATTGCGCACCACACTGTATTAAGACGCTACAGACACTAGCCTACTACAAACTAACTTCGGTCTGGACTGTAGTTGAACCCTAATCAATCTCACACTGATTCAAGGTACAATTGCGCTCCTTACGTCTCTGATCCCAGCAGGATACTACGCACTTGATTCCCTTAGCTAATCTCACCCACAACTAAGAGTTGCTACGACCCAAAGTCGAAGACTTTAATAAACAAATCTGTATCACACAAAAAAGTCTATGATAATAGATAAGCAAACAGTTGAACACAAAAAGTCTATGATAATAGATAAATCTGTCTCCCACAGATAAACCTATGAGTTTTGTTCCGCCTTTGATAAATTAAGGTGAACAGGAACTAATTGATAACCCAGACTTATCTTCCCAAAGAATAGCCTAGTATTATCAATCACCTCACAATAATCTAAATCGTATGGTAGCGAAACTAGATATTGTGGAATCACAAACGCTAAGACGAAGATGTTTGTGATTTCTTTTTATCTTGCCCTATCGGAGATATAATATCAAGTCAATTATTCAATTGAACTCGTACGATAGAAAATGGAAAGATCAGATCGCTCAACTATAAGAGAAGTAGTTTCGTTTGGCTTCACAATCCCAATAAAGTCTTTCAGTCGTTAACCTATAAGGTCTCGAGAAGAAACCTAAGGTTAAAGAAGAATCGACTCTAGCAAAACCAACTAGTATCACACAAGAGGTGTGGGGATTAGTTTTTCAGTTGCTAGATGTCTCCTTTATATAGTTTTCAAATCAGGGTTTTCAATCAAAGATACCTTGGTAACAAAGCATTCAGTATTCACCATTAGATGAAAAACCTGATTCATTCAAGCTAATATCTTTCAACCGCTAGATCGAAATTTAGCTTGTCACACACAAATGAAATGTATTCATTTAGGTTTGAGTAACCGTACCTAAACGTTTACACTTAGTTTGTTCATAAATAGTTAACCAATGGTTAGCCATATGAGCACTTTCATATTAACCATATTCATTTTTGTCATAACTAGTTCAAATGACTCATAAGAACTAGTTGAAGAGTTGTTTAATTGCTTAGGTCTTTATTCATAGACACAATTGAACCAAAATCATTTTGATCCATTTGAATGAACAATATACCCACGGTTTGCAAAGATTGCATTCCTTATAATTTATTATGTTAAGTTCATGAACTACCGATTTGAGAAATAACCAGCTTGGGTACGCGTACAGGTATGCGTACCTTAGCTACCGGATTTGAGTTTACAAACTCAGTAGAAATTTTCAGTTCGAAAACTTCCATGGGTACGCGCACCTAAGGTGACTGGTTTACTAGTTTGCAAACTACAAACTCAGCAGAAATTTTCCGTCGGAAAACTTCCGCTGGTATGCGTACGGGTACAGGTACCCAACCTGTCTCCTTCACCAATACCGTATGCACACACTTGGTTTTCGGCTCATGGATTTATACACTAATGTGTGAACACACTATATATGCTTATATCCATAGTTGGTAATCTCAACTCTACATTTCAATCATTGAAACATTCTTCTATAATGTTATAACAATCATTGTTCACGACTATCGTCATCAAAGTTATTTTCAAGATTAAAACGTCATCATGACTTTCGTCACGGGTAAAGATGAAAGTGGCTAAAGCAAAAGCTTACCAACACATATTGCAAGAAAAAGTTAGGCGAGTAAACTCGGCTCGAAATAGCAAATGTGTATGTATGAAAACTGTCATACTTATACGACTATTGTCTCAAGAGTATGAGATAGAGTAGACTTTTGAGTGATAGATAAGTTCAAGTCTCCACATACCTCTTTAGTCGGATGAAGTTCCACTGGTTCCTTGAGTAGTTCTTCGTCTTCGTAAAATGATCGCCATGAAGTCTGGAGCTCAACTACACTTAACTACCCTAGACCGAGACTTAGTCATAAGTAAATTAGTAATCAAAACATATAGTTTTGATCACTAATATTGACAAACATGCTTGAGATAGAAACGCATGCGAGTTCGACCGAGCAATTATCTAACATAATTAATTTGTAAAAATTAGGTTGTGCGCCCTGCGCAGTATATTAGACCCTGCTGGTCGAAATTAAACCTAGGCAAGCTAGGCGATTGATCCACCATGGATTAGTAGGTGCAAAGTCCTACCCGAAATCAAAAAACGTGGAATAAAAGAGGAGCCACAACAAGGGGAGGTATGGTTGTGCCATAGGCCATCCGGTGCCACCTGCAGATAGCCACGCCCCCATGCTGCTTGTCGGCCCTCCTCTTTCCCATCGACAGTCACTTTAAATGCGCCACGAGCACTAAAGGTGTGGTCGCGCCCTATGTTTGGCCGGCCCCTTTTCTTGACCAATCAGGTCGCTTTAAACCCAACACCATGCTAATTGGCATGCCAAACGCGCCCTGCCACGCCACCATGCTAGTGGCATGCCAAACTGCCATTCCGCGCCAACATGCTAATGGCATGCCAAACGTGCCCTGCCACGCCACCATGCTAATTGGCATGCCAAACGCGCCCTGCAACGCCACCATGCTAATTGGAATGCCAAACGCGCCCTGCCACGCCACCATGCTAATGCCATGCCAAACTTTCATTCTGCCCCAACATGCTAATGGCATGCCAAATGTCCCATTCCATGCCAATTGCTAATGGCATGCAAATGTGTCATTCTGCGCCAACATGCTAATGGCATTCCAAACGTGCCATGCCACGCCAATTGCTAATCGGCATGCCAAACGTGCCATGCCACGCCAACGTGCTAATCGGCATGCCAACATGCCACTCCGCCGAAGTAACATGCCAACGTGCCACAAACAGCGCAGCTACGTGCTAACCCACTTTTGTTCGTGGCTAACGCCATAACAGACTCCAACCAGGGAATTCTTATCAGAAAACACGTTTTTCTTTAGTGGCATTAGTCGAAACCCTAATTCTTGGTCGTGGCCCAAAATTGCGCCACTTTGGCCCCACGACGTTCCACAAGCCGCGCGGGGCGCAGGAAACCCTAAACATGGTGCCATGTTATGATCACCCGTGGCCATCCTTGCGCCTATGGTCATTCCCATGTTATGGCCCTGCCATAATTCTTTTGATGCGGCCATGGCACTATTTGCACAAAGAATGTCACCGTGCCGTGGCCACATGCCACACGCACTAATTAGGGTTTTGGTATGCCAAACCCTAATTAAAATAAGGTTGTTACGCCAACCAAGCTAAGTAATGCTACCCAGGGTATTAAGTTTTATATGGCAACTGGAACCAATGTTGCCGAGCCATATTTGGGTCTAACGCCAATATGCCAAAATATAGCGGTCACGGCTACGCCAGGCGCTATTCGTGCCACTATGCCACTTGCATGTGCCAATGACGCCACTATGCTATCATCATATGCCGACGGAATGTGGCCATAATCAACGACCACCCTTTATCATGACTTACAATCTCACCCGTCCAAATTCGCCACAGAATTGACCGGCCCATAATAAGTCTCATGTTCACACGCCATTTTCCTGCGGCAAGTTCCATTACTTGACTTCCCGCAACATAATCATCCGCCACCTAGCTGGCACACGATTGATCAGAATAATTAAGTCTTGCACACAAGACCCACTCAGCAATCTGCTACACATTTTCCACTAAAATACTCGAGACATCAAACATGTCACAAACTGGGGGATGCTCATCAAGGTATTGGTCTGGCGGTTTACAGCGTGCGGCGTGCAACACACCTATTATAAGAAAGTGTCAGGAAAGCGGGCAGTTAGTGGCGGAAAGAAGTAGTGGGTGTAAACTAACTCGTTTCCTTCATAGTGGGGACGTGGTTTCTAGCATTTACACGATGCCCCACTTCTACATCACTTAACTACTCCCACTTCCTACGAGATCAAGGTGCGTTCAAACTATGACTTGTATAAATAGGTTGTCTACCTATTTCAACCAAAAACAACAGAGTTTTGGTTAACAACAACACAAGTATCCAGAAAACACCAAAGAACTGATAGCTTACATTCCGCAAGCAAGTTCCATATTCTGATACAAGTCATAACACAACCACACCTTCAGAATCAGCTATTTTGGTCTCAACACCTTCTTCGTTTCCCTCCCTAAAACCAACCCTTCTCCTTCATTTTATGACCGAAGTAAGATTGGAACGGCCATTTCTTGGTTTAGGCCAGGATTGTACAGGTTGATCTCTTGAATCTAAAGTACTCCCGTGCAGTGCATTTGTTTAGGTCTAAATTCGTTTCTCATCAACACACCCAAATTTACCAAAACCAGCAAAAACAGTTTTTACCCCAAAAAAACTGGCGACCACAGTGGGAGATTAATCTCTCGGTTGCAAAATCAGTTTTTCAGGATTCATTCCATTTTTATCAATTTCAAAAGGGTGGATCTTAGATCAAATTCAATCATTAACCAGAATTCACTTCAATCACCAATCCCAACTTTCCGCTTCATGATGCATCCTGGCCATCTGAAACACTTCCAAAACCGCCAATGCTCGAAATCCAATCACCATGAAAGGTATGGCAAAATATTAGAAGATGTTGTCGCAAATCAAGCTGATATTGTCAAGCTGCAAAATGAGACGTTTTGTCTCTTAAAAAGTATGGCAAACCGGCTGTAGCAAGAGCCAGCAAACATTCTCTCGGAGAACGCCACCAAATTTCAGAGATGACACAAAAAATGTTGAATCCTTATCTGAGGTCTGTGCCTCCGCCAACGACGATGCAGACTAAATATGTGGACGTATTGAACGAGAGAAAAAGGGAATGGCCAACACCAATGTACCATCCGCAAGCGCATTCGACACATCCCATGGCGTTACATCCATTAGCACAACACCAGCGGCGCAGGAAGCATCCCCTTTGGCGTGACGCCTCCTATTACCAGAGCCGCCGCTACTCCTAATATTTCTTCGAGCATGACGCCTCCAATCATCACCAGGGATGCTACCACTTCTTCCTCAAGACTAGAGACTAGAGGAACTAGAAGAAACCAACCTCCCATTACCATTATCGATTTAATGGAGAGACAGGAAGTTCTCTCCAAAGCTCAGATGGACATGGCCACAACTCAGAAGGAGCGAAGCAACGTCCGAATGATTATGTCAAGAGATTAAGAATTCAGGAGCTATATTGACATGATACAAATGTGACTGAACATCATTTGGTGGAGTTGTGCATTAATGGCATGGTACCCGTCTATCGCGCTCTACTGGAGAACCTACGCTTCCAGACGTTTTCTGAACTTATGAAAATGCTAAGTGGTCGGCTACAACAGCACCAGCCCTGCTAGAAAGAACCAGGCCTGCTAGGAATGAAGAGCCTCATGATGTTCGTGGAAGCATACATCTCACCAACAGGTAATACAACCTTCGGTCTTCTGTAAGTAGTTTCACTGAAGCAGCAAGAGGAAATCCACCGCTTTAGAGATGCAACATCATGCGCGTCCAAAACCGCCAACTCCAACTCCAGTACCACATGCACGACGTCCACAATGAGAAAACCACGTCCAAGTTACACCATATCTGGCTCAACGGCGACAACATCAATGAGGACGCTTTCAGAATTTCCTCTCCCAAAGAGAGAGTAGTTGAGTTACCGAAGGAGATCGCACCTGGGGACTCAAGAGGTACATAAAGAATCTCCATGCCAGGATCTTCATCATATTTTCACAACCTACTAGTTAAGTCGTTCGCATGAGGGAACTCCCCTACCCCACAAACACACGATCCAAAGATTATAAAGGCAAAAGAGTGTGGCTAGGGACATCTCACCACTACCCATCTCAAAGCAACAAAAGCGGAACTAGCAGTATGTCCTTTGCCAATGTCTATACCTGAGAGAGTCTCCAAAAAGCCGTCTAATCCTGAAGATTATTTGTTGTTGTATGGACAACTCTCAAATGTGACGCAATTTCCAGGAGAGAGAGTGTAGCAGCATTTGTTCGCAGATTCCACACACAAGTAAGTCTCGTTGAACAAATCTATTTACAACCGGCTATTTTTCGTCCCATCACGACCTTGGGACTTTTGTCCGTCTATCAATCCGTCATCATCCTGATGTCATCACTAACGCCTGATGCCGCTTACTCACGGGAGAGCCTAATATACCCAAACCCCAATCATGCGCGAAGGACATGCCTAGTGGAGACAGACCTAAGTAACTATCCTTAAACTAAATGTTTTATATCTATTAGGACTATCAAATAAATTTTAAATACCTTAGTGTTGAGACGTGCAAATCCCTCAACACTCATCATTGTGTTGCCAGGCGTACTGCTTCAACACGTTTTCCTCTTAGTGTTGAGACATCCAAATTCCTCAACACACACTACTGTGTTGCTAGGCATGC
This sequence comes from Papaver somniferum, assembly GCF_003573695.1. NCBI lineage: Eukaryota > Viridiplantae > Streptophyta > Magnoliopsida > Ranunculales > Papaveraceae > Papaver > Papaver somniferum. The sequence goes on from NW_020649860.1 coordinate 4,729,249, forward strand.
TACTTCAACACATCTTTCCTCTTAGTGTTGAGACCTGCAAATTCCTCAACACTCACTACTGTGTTTCCAGGCATGCTGTTTTAACACATCCTTCCTCTTAGTGTTGAGACATGCAAATTCCTCAACACTCACTACTGTGTTGCCAGGCATGCTGCTTCAACACATCCTTCCTCTTAGTGTTGAGACGTGAAAATTCCTCAACACTCACTACTGTGTTGCCAGGCATGCTGCCTCAACACATCTTTCCTCTTAGTGTTGAGACGTGCAAATTCCTCAACACTTACCATTGTGTTGCCAGGCGTACTACCTCAACACGTTTTCCTCTTAGTGTTGAGACGTGCAAATTCCTCAACACTCACCATTGTGTTGCCAGGCATACTTCCTCAACACGTTTTCCTCTTAATGTTGAGACGTGCAAATTCCTCAACACTGACCATTGTGTTTCCAGGCATGCTGCTTCAACACATCTTTCCTCTTAGTGTTGAGACGTACAAATTCCTCAACACTTACTACGGTGTTGTCAGGCATGCTGCTTCAACACATCTTTCCTATTAGTGTTGAGACGTGCAAATTCCTCAACACTCACTACTGTGTTTCCAGGCATGCTGCTTCAAAACATCTTTCCTCTTAGTGTTGAGACCTGCAAATTCCCCAACACTCACTATTGTGTTTCCAGGCATGCTGTTTTAACACATCTTTCCTCTTAGTGTTGAGACATGCAAATTTCTCAACACTCACTACTGTGTTGCCAGGCATGCTGCTTCAACACATCCTTCCTCTTAGTGTTGAGACGTGAAAATTCCTCAACACTCACTACTGTGTTGCCAGGCATGTTGCCTCAACACATCTTTCCTCTTAGTGTTGAGACGTGCAAATTCCTTAACACTCACTACTGTGTTGCCAGGCATGCTGCTTCAACACATCTTTCCTATTAGTGTTGAGACGTGTAAACTCCTCAACACTCACTACTGGTTGCCAGGCATGCTGCTTTGACACATCTTTCCTCTTAGTGTTGAGACGTGCAAATTCCTCAACACTCACTACTGTGCTGTCAGGCATGCTGCTTCAACACATCTTTCCTCTTAGTACTGAGACGTGCAAATTCCTCAACACTCGCTACTGTGTTGCCAGGAATGCTGCTTCAACACATCTTTCCTCTTAGTGTTGAGACGTGCAAATTCCTCAACACTAACTACTTTGTTGCCAGGCATGCTGCTTTAACACATCTTTCCTCTTAGTGTTGAGATGTGCAAATTCCTCAACACTCACTATTGTGTTTCCAGGCATGCTGCTTCAACACATCCTTCCTCTTAGTGTTGAGACGTGCAAATTCCTCAACACTCACTACTGTGTTGTCAGGCATACTGCCTCAACATATCCTCACCTTAGTGTTGAGACGAAGAAATTCCTCAACACTCACTACTGTGTTGTCAGGCATCACTGCCTCTACACATCTTCATATTAGTGTTGAGGTGCGCAATCTCTTTATCTCTCACTCGTGTTGTCAGGCGTCACTGCCTCAACACATCATAGTGTTGGCGGTTCCACCACCTCAACACTCATCCTTGTATTCAATGATCAATTTCCTTAACAATCATCAGTCGAGGCTCCACTACTTAAATACGTCATTTTAGTGTTCTCGGCATCAACGTACCAGAAGGGTGATTTCTACTTGCCTCGACATTTAATTAAACATATCCTGCTCAAAATCCGAGCCAGCCTCTATCCTGGTAATGTACGTCAAGCTTCTCTCGTGAATTTCTTTGATTGTCACCATCTAATGCTTAACCCGCAATAGCGTCGCTATTACGGGCTAAGCAGGGTACTTAATGTTGATGGTGGTTTTCTGTTCAGGGATAAAAATGTAAAACCCTATATTTAATGCGCCGTCTGCAAAAGGACTGAGCCATTTAAAAGCAATGAGAGCCCGGGCCTCTCTACTCACACATGTACTGAGAAATTCAGTATATTTCCAGAATGGTGCATGTAGCAACAATCCTAAATATTCTGTAAATATCAACATCCTGCCTGTATTATTCATTAATGTAAGGCTCATTGGATACTTTCTGTGCTATGTTCCCCGGATGAACCCTTAATATTGATATGACGTGACAATTAATGCTCAATCGCAACAGAGTAGCATGAATTTCCCGAAGTATCAAACTGCATAAAGTATTCAGTCAAGAGATGCGCTAACCACTCTCTGAAAATAAAAAGAATTCTGTGTCAACACACAGAACTCACCAAATTTAATAAATTTTGTGATAATTGATAACATTCGAATATAAACCTAATTAATTTGCAAAAATTAGGTTGTGCGCCCTGCGCAGTATATCACACCCTGCTGGTCGAAATTAAACCTAGGCAAGCTAGGTGATTGATCCGCCATGGATTAGTAGATGCAAAGTCCTACCCGAAATCAAAAAACGGGGAATAAAATAGGATCCACAACAAGGGAAGGTGTGGTTGTGCCATAGGCCATCCGGTGCCACCTGCAGATAGCCACGCCCCCATGCTGCTTGTCGGCCCTCCTCTTTCCCATCGACAGTCACTTTAAATGCGCCACGAGCACTAAAGGTGTGGTCGCGCCCTATGTTTGGCCGGCCCCTTTTCTTGACCAATCAGGTCGCTTTAAACCCAACACCATGCTAATTGGCATGCCAAACGCGCCCTGCCACGCCACCATGCTAGTGGCATGCCAAACTGCCATTCCGCGCCAACATGCTAATGGCATGCCAAACGTGCCATGCCACGCCACCATGCTAATTGGCATGCCAAACGCGCCCTGCCACGCCACCATGCTAATGGCATGCCAAACTGTCATTCCGCGCCAACATGATAATGGCATACCAAACGTCCCATGCCACGCCAAATGCTAATGGCATGCCAAACGCGTCATTCCGCGCCAACATGCTAATGGCACGCCAAACGTTCCATGGCACACCAATTCCTAATCGGCATGCCAAACTTGTCATGCCACGCCAACGTGCTAATCGGCTGCCAACATGCCTCTCTGCGGCAGTAACATGCCAACGTGCCACAAACAGCGCAGCTACGTGCTAACCCACTTTTGTTAGTGGCCAACGCCATTACAGACTCCAACCAGGGAATTCTAATCAGAAAACACGTTTTGCTTTAGTGGCATTAGTTGAAACCCTAATTCTTGGTCGTGGCCCAAAATTGCGCCAATTTGGCTCCACGGCGTGCCACAAACCGCGGGAAGCCCACGAAACCCTAAAAATGGCGCCATGTTATGATCACCCGTGGCCATCCTTGTGTCTGTGGTCATTCCCATGTTATGGCCCTGCCATAATTCCTTTGATGCGGCCATGGCACTATTTGCACAATGAATGTCACTGTGCCGGGGCATGCCACACGCGCTAATTAGGGTTTTGTCAAAACCCTAATTTAAATAAGGTTGCTACGCCAACCAAGCTAAGTAATGCTACCTAGGGAATTAAGTTTGACAGTGGCGGAAAAGCGGGCAGTTAGTGGCGGCAAGAAGTAGTGGGTGTAAACTAACTCGTTTCCTTCATAGTGGGGACGTGGTTTCTAGCATTTACACATTGCCCCACTTCTCCATCACTTAACTACTCCTACTTCCTATGAGATCAGGGTGCGTTCAAACTATGACTTGTATAAATAGGTTTCTACCTATTTCAACCAAAAATAACAGAGTTTTGGTTAATAATAACACAAGTATCCAGAAAAATACCAAAGAACTGATAGCTTACATTCCGCAAGCAAGTTCCATATTTCGATACAAGTCATAAAACAGCCACACCTTCAGAATCAACCATTCTGGTCTCAACACCTTCTCTGCTTCCCTCCCTAAGACCAACCCTTCTCCTTCATTTTATGACCGAAGTAAGATTGGAACGACCATTTCTTGGTTTAGGCCAGGATTGTACAGATTGATCTCTTGAATCTAAAGTACTCCCGTGCAGTACATTTGTTTAGGTCTAAATTCGTTTTTCATCAACACACCCAAATTTACCAAAACCAGCAAAAACAGTTTTTACCCCAAAACAACTGGCGATCATAGTGGGAGATTAATCTCTTGGTTGCAAAATCAGTTTTTCAGGATGCATTCCATTTTTATCAATTTCAAAAGGGTGGATCTTAGATCAAATTCAATCATTAACCAGAATTCACTTCAATCACTAATCCCAACTTTCCGCTTCATGATGCATCCTGGCCATCCGAAACACTTCCAAAACCACCAATGCTCGAAATCCAATCACCATGAAAGGTATGGCAAAATATTAGAAGATGTTGTCGCAAATCAAGCTGATATTGTCAAGCTGCAAAATGAGACGTTTTTTCTCTTAAAAAGTATGGCAAACCGGATGTAGGAAGAGCCAGCAAACATTCTCTCGGAGAACGCCACCAAATTTCAGAGATGACACAAAAAATGTTGAATCCTTGTCTGAGGTTTGTGCCTCCGCCAACGACGATGCAGACAGAATATGTGGACGTATCGAACGAGAGCAAAAGGGAATGGCCAACCCCAATGTACCATCCGCAAGCACATTCGACAAATTCCACGGCGTTACATCCTTTAGCACCAACACCAGCGACGCAGGAAGCATCCCATTTGGCGTGACGCCTCCTATTCCAGAGCCAGAGCCGCTGCTACTCCTAATATTTCTTCGAGCATGACATCTCCAATCAGCACCAGGGATGCTACCACTTCTTCCTCAAGACAAGAGACTATAGGAACTAGAGGAAACCAACCTCCCATTACCATTATCGATTTAATGGAGAGACAGGAAGTTCTCGCCAAAGCTCAGATGGAGATGGACACAACTCAGAAGGAGCAAAGCAACGTCCGAATGATTATATCAAGAGATTCAGAATTCAGGCGCTAGATTGTCATGATCCAAATGTGACTGAACATCATTTGGTGGATTTGTGCATTAATGACATGGTACCTGTCTATCGCACTCTACTGGAGAACCTGCGCTTCCAGACGTTTTCTGAACTTCATGAAGCTGCTAAGCGGTCGGCTACAACAGCACCAACCCTGCTATAAAGAATTAGGCCTGCTAGGAATGAAGAGCCTCATGATGTTTGTGGAAGCATACATCTCACCAACAGGTAATACAACCTTCGGTCTTCTGTAAGCAGTTTCACTGAAGCAGCAAGAGAAAAGCCACCGCTTTAGAGATGCAATATCCTGCGCGTCCAAAACCGCCAACTCCAACTCCAGTACCACATGCACGACGTCCACAATGAGAAAACCGCGTCCAAGTTACACCATATTTGGCTCAACGGAGACAACATCAATGAGGACGCTTTCAGAATTTCCTCTCCCATAGAGAGAGTAGTTGAGTTACCGAAGGAGATCGCACCTGGGGACTCGAGAGATACATAAAGACTCTCCATGTCAGGATCTTCATCATATTTACCTGACCTATTAGTTAAGTCGTTCGCATGAGGGAATTACCCTACTCCACAAACACACGATCCAAAGATGATAAAGGCAAAAGAGTGTGGCTGGGGACTGCTCAGCACTACCCATCTCAAAGCAACAAAAACAGAAGTAGCAGTATGTCCTTTGCCAATGTCTATACCTGGGAGGGTCTCCAAAAATCCGTCTAATCCTGAAGATTATTTTTTGTTGTATGGACAACTCGCAAATGTGACGAAATTGCCTGGAGAGAGTGTAGCAGCATTTGTTCGCAGATTCCACACACAAGTAAGTCTCGTTAAACAACTCTATTTACAATCGGCTATTTTTCGTCCCATCAAGACCTGGGGACTTTTGTCCGTCTATCAATCCGTCATCATCCTGATGTCATCACTAACGCATGATGCCGCTTACTCACGGGAGAGCCTAATATACCCAAAGCCCAATCATGCGCGAAGGACATGCCTAGCGGAGACAGAGCTAAGTAACTTTCCTTAAACTAAATGTTTTATATCTATTAGGCTTATCAAATAAATTTTAAATACCTTAGTGTTGAGACATGCAAATCACTCAACACTCACCATTGTGTTGCCAGGCGTACTGCCTCAACACTCACTATTGTGTTGCTAGGCATGATGCTTCAACACATCTTTCCTCTTAGTGTTGAGACGTGCAAATTCCTCAACACTTACTACTGTGTTGCCAGGCATGCTTCTTCAACACATCTTTCCTCTTAGTGTTGAGACTTGCAAATTCCTCAACACTCACTACTTTGTTGCTAGGCATGCTGCTTCAACACATCTTTCCTCTTAGTGTTGAGACGTGCAAATTCCTCAACACTCACTACTTTGTTGCCAGGCATGCTGCTTCAACACATCTTTACTCTTAGTGTTGAGACGTGCAAATCCCTCAACACTCACTACTTTGTTTCCAGGCATGCTGCTTCAACACATCTTTCCTCTTAGTGTTGAGACGTGCAAATTCCTCAACACTCATTACTGTGTTACCAGGCATGCTGCTTCAACACATCTTTCCTCTTAGTGTTGAGACGTGCAAATTCCTCAACACTCACCATTGTGTTTCCAGGCGTACTGCCTCAACACGTTTTCCTCTTAGTGTTATGACGTGCAAATTCCTCAACACTCACCATTGTGTTGTCAGGCATACTGCCTCAACACATTTTCCTCTTAGTGTTGAGACGTGTAAATTCCTCAACAATGACCATTGTGTTTCCAGGCATGCTGCTTCAACACATCTTTCCTCTTAGTGTTGAGACGTGAAAATTGCTCGACACTTACTACTGTGTTGTCAGGCATGCTACTTCAACACATCTTTCCTCTTAGTGTTGAGACGTGCAAATGCCTCAACACTCACTACTGTGTTGCCAGGCATGCTGCTTCAACACATCTTTCATATTAGTGTTGAGACGTGCAAATTACTCAACACTCACTACTGTGTTGCTAGGCATGCTGCTTCAACACATCTTTCCTCTTAGTTTGAGACGTGCAAATTCCTAAACACTCACTACTGTGTTGCCGGGCATGCTGCTTCAACACATCTTTCCTCTTAGTGTTGAGACATGCAAAGTCCTCAACACTCACTATTGTGTTTCCAGACATGCTGCTTCAACACATCTTTCCTCTTAGTGTTGAGACGTGTAAACTCCTCAACACTTACTACTGGTTGCCAGGCATGCTGCTTCAACACATCTTTCCTCTTAGTGATGAGACGTGCAAATTCCTCAACACTCACTACTGTGTTTCCAGGAATGCTGCTTCAACACATCTTTCCTCTTAGTGTTGAGGCGTGCAAATTCTTCAACACTCATTACTGTGTTGCCAGGCATGCTGCTTCAACACATCTTTCCTCTTAGTCTTGAGACGTGCAAATTCCTCAACACTCACCATTGTGTTGCCAGGCGTACTACCTCAACACGTTTTCCTCTTAGTGTTATGTCGTGCAAATTCCTCAACACTCACCATTGTGTTGCCAGGCGTACTGCCTCAACACATTTTCCTTTTAGTGTTGAGACGTGTAAATTCCTCAACAATGACCATTGTGTTTCCAGGCATGCTGCTTCAACACATCTTTCCTCTTAGTGTTGAGACGTGCAAATTGCTCGACACTTACTACTGTGTTGTCAGGCATGCTACTTCAACACATCTTTCCTCTTAGTGTTGAGACGTGTAAATGCCTCAACACTCACTACTGTGTTTCCAGGAATGCTGCTTCAACACATCTTTCATCTTAGTGTTGAGACGTTCAAATTCCTCAACACTCACTACTGTGTTGCTAGGCATGATGCTTCAACACATCTTTCCTCTTAGTGTTGAGACGTGCAAATTCCTAAACACTCACTACTGTGTTGCCGGGCATGCTGCTTCAACACATCTTTCCTCTTAGTGTTGAGCCATGCAAAGTCCTCAACACTCACTACTGTGTTTCCAGGCATGCTGCTTCAACACATCTTTCCTATTAGTGTTGAGACGTGTAAACTCCTCAACACTCACTACTGGTTGCCAGGCATGCTGCTTCAACACATATTTCCTCTTAGTGTTGAGACGTGCAAATTCCTCAACACTCACTACTGTGTTGCCAGGCATGATGCTTCAACACATCTTTCCTCTTAGTGTTGAGACGTGCAAATTCCTCAACACTTACTACTGTGTTGCCAGGCATGCTGCTTCAACACATCTTTCCTCTTAGTGTTGAGACGTGCAGATTCCTCAAAACTCATTACTGTGTTTCCAGGCATGCTGCTTCAACACATCTTTCCTCTTAGTGTTGAGACGTGCAAATTCCTTAACACTCACCATTGTGTTGCCAGGCGTACTGCCTCAACACGTTTTCCTCGTAGTGTTAAGACGTGTAAATTCCTCAGCACTCACCATTCTGTTGCCAGGCGTACTGCCTCATCACATTTTCCTCTTAGTATTGAGACGTGCAAATTCCTCAACACTCACTATTCTGTTGCCAGGCATGTTGCTTCAACACATCTTTCCTCTTAGTGTTGAGACGTGCAAATTCCTCAACACTCACTACTGGTTTCCAGGCATGCTGCTTCAACACATTTTTCCTCTTAGTGTTGAGACGTGCAAATTCCTCAACACTCACTACTGTGTTTCCAGGCATGCTGCTTCAACATATCTTTCCTCTTAGTGTTGAGACGTGCAAATTCCTCAACACTCACTACTGTGTTGCTAGGCATGCTGCTTCAACACATCTTTCCTCTTAGTGTTGAGACGTGCAAATTCCTCAACACTCACCATTGTGTTGCCAGGCATGCTGCCTCAACACATCTTTACTCTTAGTGTTGAGACGTGCAAATGCCTCAACACTCACTACTGTGTTTCCAGGCATGCTGATTCAACACATCTTTCGTCTTAGTGTTGAGACGTGCAAATTCCTCAACACTCACTACTGTGTTGCTAGGCATGCTGCTTCAACACATATTTCCTCTTAGTGTTGAGACGTGCAAATTCTTAAACACTCACTACTGTGTTGCCAGGCATGCTGCTTCAACACATCTTTCCTCTTAGTGTTGATACGTGCAAAGTCCTCAACACTCACTACTGTGTTTCCAGGCATGCTTCTTCAACACATCTTTCCTCTTAGTGTTGAGACGTGCAAACTCCTCAACACTCACTACTGTGTTTCCAGGCATGCTGCTTCAACACATCCTTCCTCTTAGTATTGAGACGTGCAAATTCCTCAACACTCGCTACTGTGTTTTCAGGTATACTGCCTCAACATATCCTCACCTTAGTGTTGAGACGGAGCAATTCCTCAACACTCACTATTGTGTTTTCATGCATCACTGCCTCAATACATCTTAATATTACTGTTGAAGCGCGCAATCTCTTCATCACTCACTCGTTTTGCCAGGCGTCACTTCCTCAACACATCATAGTGCTGGCGGCTCCATCACCTCAACACTCATCCTTGTATTCAAGGATCAACTTCCTTAACAATCATCAGTCGAGACTCCACTACTTAAATACGTCATTTTAGTGTTCTCGGCATCAACGTATCAGAAGGGTGATTGCTACTTTCCTCGACATTTAATTAAACATATCCTGCTCAAAAGACGAGCCAGCCTCTATCCTGGTAATGTATGCCAAGTTTCTCTCGTGAATTTATTTGATTGTCACCATCTAATGTTTAACCCGCAATAGCGTCGCTATTACGGGCTAAGCAGAGTACTTAATGTTGATGGTGGTTTTCAGTTCAGGGCTAAAATTGTAAAACTCAATATTTAATGCGTCGTCTACAAAAGGACTAAGCCATTTAAAAGCAATGAGATCCCGGGATCTCTACTCGCACATGTACTGAGCAATTCAGTATATTTCCAGAATGGTGCATGTAGCAACAATCCCAAATATTCTGTAAATATCGACATCATGCCTGTATTATCCATTAATGTAAGGCTCATTGGATACTTTCTGTGCTATGTTCCCCGGATGAACCCTTAATATTGATATGACATGACAATTAATGCTCACTCGCAACAGAGTAGCATGAATTTCCCGAAGTATCAAAATTAAGGTCTGCATAAAGTATTCAGTCAAGAGACGCGCTAACTACTCTCTGAAAATAAAAAGAACTCTGTGTCAACATACAGAACTCACCAAATTTAATAAATTTTGTGATAATTCACAACATTCAAATATAAACCTAATTAATTTGCAAAAATTAGGTTGTCCGCCCTGCGCAGTATATCAGACCCTGCTGGTCGAAATTAAACCTAGGCCAGCTAGGCGATTGATCCGCCATGGATTAGTAGGTGCAAAGTCCTACCCGAAATCAAAAAACGAGGAATAAAAGAGGAGCCGCAACAAAGGGAGGTGTAGTTGTGCCATAGGCCAGCTGGCGTCACCTGCAGATGGCCACTCCCCCATGCTGCTTGTCGGCCCTCCTCTTTCCCATCGACGGTCACTTTAAATGAGCCACAAGCACTAGAGGTGTGGCCGCGCCCTATGTTTGGACGACCCCTTTTATTGACCAATCAGGTCGATGTAAACCCGCCACCATGTTAATTGGCATGCCAAACGCTCCCTGCCACGCCACCATGCTAATGGCATGCCAAACTGCCATTCCACGCCAACATGTTAATGGCATGCCAAACGTGCCATGCCACGCCACCATGCTAATTGGCATGCCAAACGCGCCCTGCCACGCCACCATGCTAATGACATGCCTAACTGCTATTCTGCGACAACATGCTAATGGCATGCCAAACGTCCCATGCCACACCAATTGCTAATGTCATGCCAAACGTGCCATTCCGCGCCAACATGCTAATGGCATGCCAAACGTGCCATGGCACGCCAATTGCTAATCGGCATGCCACGCCAACGTGCTAATCGGCATGCCAACATGCCACTCTGCCGCAGTAACATGCCAACGTGCCACAAACAGCGCAGCTACGTGCTAACCCACTTTTGTTCGTGGCCAACGCCATAACAGACTCCAACCAGGGCATTCTTATCAGAAAACACGTTTAGCTTTAGTGGCATTAGTTGAAACCCTAATTCTTGGTCGTGGCCCAAAATTGCGCCACTTTGTCCCCACTGCGTGCCACAAACCACGCGAAGCCTGGGAAACCCTAAAAATGGCGCCATATTATGATCACCCGTGGCCATCCTTGCGTCCGTGGTCAATCCCATGTTATGGCCCTGCCATAATTCCTTTGATGCGGCCATGGCACTATTTGCACAAAGAATGTCACCGTGTCGGGGCCACATGCCACACGCGCTAATTAGGGTTTTGGTATGCCAAACCCTAATTTAAATAAGGTTGTTACGCCAACCAAGCTAAGTAATGCTACCTAGGGAATTAAGTTTGATATGACAACTGGAACCAATGTTGCCGAGACATATTTGGGTCTAACGCCAATATGCCAAAATATAGCGGCCACGGCTACGTCAGGCGCGATTCGTGCCACTATGGCACTGGCATGTGCCAATGGCGCCACTATGCTATTATCAGGTACCAACGGAATGTGGCCATAATCAACGGGCACCCTTTCTCATGACTTACAATCTCAGCCGTCCAAATTCGCCACAGAATTGGCCGGCCCATAATAAGTCTCATGTTTACACTCCATTTTCATACTGCAAGTTCCACAGCTTGACTTGCCGCAACATGATCATCCGCCACCTAGCTGGCGCACGATTGATTAGAATAATTAAGTCTTGCACACAAGACTTAATCTGCTACACATTTTCCACGAAAATACTCGAGACATCAAACATGTCACAAACTGGGAATGCTCGTCAGGGTATTGGTCTGGCGGTTTACAGCGGGCGGCCGCATGCAACACGCCCATTATAAGAAAGTGTCAGGAAAGCGGGCAGTTAGTAGCGGAAAGAAGTAGTGGGTGTAAAATAACTCGTTTCCTTCATAGTGGGGACGTGGTTTATAGCATGTACATATTGCCCCACTTCTCCATCACTCAACTACTCCCACTTCCTACGAGATCAGGGTGCATTCAAACTATGACTTGTATAAATAGGTTTCTACCTGTTTCAACCAAAAACAACAGAGTTTTGGTTAACAACAACACAAGTATCCAAAAAAACACCAAAGAACTATAGCTTACATTCCGCAAGCCAGTTCCATATTCTGATACAAGTCATAAAACAGACACACCTTCAGAATCAATCATTCTGGTCTCAACACCTTCTTCGCTTCCCTCCTTAAGACCAACCCTTCTCCTTCACTTTGTGACCGACGCAAGACTGGAACGCCCATTACTTGGTTTGGGCCAGGATTGTACAGATTGATCTCTCGAATCTAAAGTACTCCCGTTTCTCATCAACACACCCAAATTTACCAAAACCAGCAGAAACAGTTTTTACCCCAAAACAAACCTATTCTAGGAAAAATAAACAACAGGAGCACGTCATTTCTTCCAAATCAGAATTAGTCGATGTCCACGCCCATATCGACCGATTTTAGTTTGATGTTCTTCGTGGCCGACGTGGGTATGAAAATAGGCCATTTTATATAGGAATGGTCAATATGAACATCGACCGATTCTGGTTAAGTGCAAAAAACCTAGATTCAATTTTTGAGTGCATGCATGTTGATAAAATCTAATTTGGAGGATTAGGTTAGTAGAAAAGTACCTGATTCTTTCCATTTATACTGCTTGTAATGTGCTCAGAGTTAATTCACCTCTTGTAACTGTTTTCAACATCGATTCTTTATTTCGAACCGCTTTCACAACTCCTAGATCACAACCACTAGGAAAAGTAATGACACCATTTTACCGTCTTCGTTATATAGAAAAATAAAAATGATTAATAGGTTTTTGAATCGTCAATTATCGATGATATTTTGATTTGAAAATGAAAAAATCAGGCGAGAAGAAAAGAAAATAAATGGCCAAATAGAGTGACAAAATAATCACCATTAGGTTTTAATAAAGCATTATTATATAATATAGTAGTTTCACCAAATTTAGATACCTCTATCCTCCATCTAGTTTGACACAAAATTTAGGTAGACCTCAAATTAGAAAAATATTTGCTTTAGAAAAAGGAAAAAAAATCGTAATTTTTAGGAACCCAAAAGTGGGGAATACCCCGACAAATGGGGTTAAGTGATGTAACGTACATAGATAAGGGGTGTTTAAAAAATTAAAATAGGTAACTTAGCCTTTCCGTCGGATTGTCTTCATGGATAAAAACCATGCCGACATTTTCTAATTCACCCGACTAAATTTACAAACCTAAATCATCCATTATCTTTCAAATTATCTATCTTTGACCTGACGGGATTCCACGCTCTCAAATATATATAAAAAGTTTTGTTTTGAAGATAAGATATGAGATGTCAAATGGATACAGAACCACTTAAAAAGCGGAAATTGAACAAAGTGCCATTTGTTTTGTTGGGCTTCACAAATACCCTTATCATACAATAAATACACCCTCCATCTTCAAGAAATGAATCTATTGAATTTTTAGTACCAGATTTACCCTTTCGATAATACACTAGATATGACGTTGTTTCCACCGATTGGAATCTATCGACCAAATTTTCTCTTTCTCCTTCTCCCTCCATTTTTCTTTCAGCCATCACCAGATTCACCACCACAACCACCACCACCATCACTTCCACCACCACATACGTTGCGTCCAATAGATCCGGAATCAATCGAAAATATCATCACCATCATATGGTTCGCGTTCAGAGAGGGGTTGTTCTTCTTATAAAGATTAATTTCCGAATCAGATTGAAATAGATCGAGATTTGATTTTAGCTTTAGATTTTGAGGAAATTTAGAATTGAACTTGTTCAAATTATTGAAGCTCAAGAAGTAATTTTGATGAAGGTGGTGGTGCTGCCGGTGGTAAAGGAGGAGGTATGATGTTTTTTATTTCGTTCTATAGATAAAATTTAAGTTATATCTATCTTTAAACTGGTGATGAAAATAAATTGGAATTAAATATTGATTATCGTTTTTCTCTTGCTTAAGTTTCTGGTGGTGGTGGTATTTAACATGATTGTTGTTATAAGTGGTGGTAAGGTTAGAATGATGAAATTAATTGTCAGTAGAGATAATGATGGTTCTGGTTGTGGTTGCGGTGATAGTGATGGTGGAGATTGGGTGTGGCTGTGGTTGTTGGGAGATGGTGGTAGTGGTGATACTTCTGGCAATTATCACTGCCTTCGCCAAAACCACTTCCGAAAGTATTACGACAAGGTATTTTCTCTTCCAAATTTCTTTTAGTGCATTGTTTCTTAATCTTAAATTCAGAAGTTATTTACATTTCTCTTGGTTTTGATTTTAGTATTCATATTCATAAATAAACAAATTGTTATTTAGCTAAGCTAGGTTTTTAAGCCAAAATTGTTTGCTCCATTTCTACCTGAGATAAAGTGGTCTCACTTCTAAGCTTTTGGTTGTTGAGTTTGTCGACTTTGTTCGTTTTTTAGGGAATGGTTGTCCAATACCAAATGGTACCATCTCTTTTTTTTTTTTTTAGTTTGATGTGTTTCCTCCGAGGAATATATTAATTAGAATTCTCCTGTCTTGTCTCATATTGCATCATTGCTCATCTTTTCCTGTTCAGTTTCACCATTCCATGCATTATATCAATTAGAATATCTTTTGTGTTTTATTGAATTTTTAGAAGCTTGTTGGGTCCTAAGAAACTATGATCTAGTAGCTTAACAAAGGTTCATGGTTAGTTATGCGTTAGCTCGTAATACGAGTTAAAAGTAGGAAAAACTACCGGTTTCTCGTTGGTTTAGTTATGAGGACAACAATTATCATGGTACACATGGATTTGTTTCTTCATCTTTAGACTATTCTAAGGGCTTTCGTAGTCCCACTAGTTCCATGCAGAGGCAGTGTTGTTATGCAGATTCTCATTCTCCTTTATTAGCATCATATTTTGAATTTGACTTTACATGTTTAATTGATATCAGAATGTGGCATTTTTATTGTCTAATAGGATGATATGTGACTCTTTTTATTAGGTTCTTCGTGTTGGAGGACGAGACTTGGACGATACAGTGTACCCAGGGCCTTTTTGTGTTGTAATATCCCTCTTCTTCTTTTTTTGTTCTTTTTTAGAGTGGGGTACAAATTTTGCGACTACAGATCAACTTATGGAACAACAGTGTAAAGGGTTCATGTCTTGTCTCATATTGCATCACCTAAGCAACGCCTCTGATGAGCTGCTTCCCACCTTCTTACACACTTGGGTTTACATTTGCAGCGGCAGTGACCAATAAGAGTGGAATCTTCCTGTGCACTGCGATCCCAGGAGCTTCATGCATATCGATTTCTCCCTTTTTTGACTTCAAGGGGAAATTCCTACTTAAAAAAGTTGAGAAGATTTGCAAGAACAAGTTCAATTATGACCAAAGCAGAGTGAATACCAGGGAAACCCCTCCGTCCAATACCAAATGGCACCGTCTCAAAGTCTTGCCCTTTAAATTCTATATTCTTTGTTACGAATCTTTCTGGTCGGAATTCTTTTGGGTCTTTACAAAACTTAGGGTCTATTGCAATAGCTTTTGCATTAAAGAATACCTTTGTTTTGGTTGTGATGATTAAGTTGGATTTTATAGCTTTAAAGTTCTTTAACTGTTGAATTTATGGTGCAATTGTAGCATGACTGACTACACGTCAGATGATGCGTGTTCGACTCACGCCAAGTTCACTCATTCATATATGTCAAATTTTTTGTGTCAATTTTGGTTGTTGATTCCATTTACCGGGATCAACTTCTATTGTTGACACAAAAAACTGGAGTATTTTTTTAGTTATTGTATCAATTTTGGTTGTTGACTCCATTCACTGGGATCAACTTCCATTGTTAACATAAAAAAACTGGAGTATTTTTTTCAGTTATTATGTTAACTTTGTTTGTTGACTCCATTTACTGGGATCAACTTCCTATGTTGACACAATTGAACTGGAATATTTTCATTATTTTTTGTATCAATTTTGGTTGTTGACTCCATTCATTGGGATCAACTTCCATTGTTGACGAAAAAAACTAGAATATATACTAGTAAAGTTATCTTTGAACTTTTAATTTTGGACCAACTTCGGTTGTTGACACCATTTTTTCTTTTTATGATTTTTGATTTTGGGATCAACTTCGGTTGTTGACATTATATTATGGTGTCAACTTCGGTTGTTGACACCATATTTTTTTTTGGAGCAACTTCGGTTGTTGACACCAAATTTGGTGGTGGTGGAGGCGACAACGGTGGACTGGTGGTGGTGGTGCTGGTGGAGTTGGAGGTGGTGGTGGTGGACTGTGGCGCTGGCGGGGGCGATGGACGGGTGGCGGTGGTGTCCTAGTGGCGCTGGAGTGGTGGTGTAGTTGGAGGTGGCGGTGGTAGGATGGTGGTGGAGTGCTGGTGGTCAAATGATTTTATTTTTCTGAATGAAGAAATATGTTTATGTGAGAAAATAAGACAAAATTTATATATAATAGAGTGAAAAGATACACCACAATCATTTAAATGTCAACCTATAAGTTCGGTTTATTTAGTGATTGTCTATGAACAAAGTCGAGACAATACAACTTAAGTCATATACCTTGTGTGATTGTTTATGGACGAGGTCGAAACAATACTCAACAAGATATTTACTTCATAATAGTTACAGTAATAACCGATTGACTATTGGGATCAAAGTCAAGTAGTTAGGATTAACGTATGTTGCGTAATTTACTTAATTATAATAACAATTATAATGCGAAAAACAAAGTAAATGACATAGCAAGATTTTGTTAACGAGGAAACCGAATGAGGAAAAACCCCGAGACCTAGTCCAGTTTTGAATACTCTCAGAATTAAGCCGTTATACAAAATCTAATACCAACTTCGTATAGTTGAGACCAAGTAGACTACCCCTAGCTACCTAATTTCCGCAGTATCCCTGTGCCTTCGATTTCTATACTCACGCACGTGAATCACCAATCCTTTTGATCGTATTCCAGACATTAAAGGATAAATCTTTTTGGTAATTACTTTATTCAATCTTGGTAATAAGATATTATGAGTCGTTGACAAAGGCTCTTCCGTTTAAACGAATAAACTCTTTTGTATGGTTATATCAACCTAAACTTTGATTACCGAAATAACCAAACTATAGATTTGCAATCAATCAATATAGATCTCAAAGAGAAACTATAAGGTGATGTCGATCTCACGCAACTAACCAATCAAGAAACACGATTCTAGTTGGATCCCAGCCGATCAAGGTTTGTGCATACAATTCACAAGATACGAAAACTAATAAGAAAAACTTCGTCATCTTCAGATCTTCGTTTTCCGTATTTACGAAAACAAATGACCTCATATTTTCTCTTGAAAGAAATATAACCAATGTAAGCACCGCAATTGCACCGAATTTCGTTAAGCAAAAACACTTGATGCCAGACAATAAAGAAGATACAAAATCATAAGGCAAATAAATTGACACAATTTTTCTTAACCGGAAACAATTGAATCGCAATAATCAATCCATACGATATAATGGAACATATCAATTGTACCAAAATTTTGTTAAGCAAAAGCAAAATATATGCAATAAACTCAGGCTTTTCTTAAGCAGGAAAAACGATTAACTAACAATAAAAATCGTTACCTCAAAATCCGCAGCCACTTCTCCCTAGAAAGATACATCGTTTAAGCGCAAGTTCAAATAAGAACTCCCCCCCAGTTAGTTGTCATCCTCTCGCAAGAACAAAAAAACAACAACAAGATCAACCTTTCCCAGAAAAAGGTTGAATCGGTTTTAACTTATGCGTTCCAATAGAAAAAGTTTAAACCCAAAACACATATGTTATGCTAAACACAACTTATGTAAACATAAATTGATTATCAACATATTGTGACTTTTCACATATGAGTTTCAATCAGAACACCTTATGATCCTTTGCTAAAGCCTACCAACAAGGGCTAGAAAAATAATCCCGCTAAATCAAAAAGCCACACAAATCATAAGGGCAGTCACAGTATGAGATCAAATTTTTTGGTTAATAAAAAGTGAAGCTAAACATCTCACTATCCGAAAGCAAATATCATAAAATATATTCACAGGATATGCAATCAGAAACTATCAAATAATGAAACAAAGATTATAAAATAATAATTTTATTCATAGAGTTTTATTCAAAAGAGACCTTATAAAAAATATCGAAATAAATCAACAAATTGAATAGTCTATTTCCTTCAAAAGTGTGTCTTCAAGAAATATTGAGAACATCACTTTCGAATTCTAGATTCAAATTCTTCCGAGCACTTTCCTTTCCAATAGAGTGATTGTTTATCTCAAACAGTTGAGATTGAAGATCAATAAGTGCTTCCTTTGAATCCTTGATCATAAGTTCATGATGCCTAATACAACTTTTAACAGTAAGAATCCGTTTTCTTAGAAACTCTTGTCGATTAATAGGTTGTAGAGCATCTTGAGTTTCAGTCATGGCCGATGCACATAGTGCCATATCATCAAGAGAGGAAGCTACTTTCACCAATTTCTTTATTATTGTCAAGATAATCTTCTTTCAGATATGAAAGATATATAACATGAGATAGGAGAAAATCAAGGAACAATATATTCTGGTATAGTGAGACCGAATATATTCAACCCAAAAACAGTGAAACATACCGATCATGAGTTTATTTTTACCTACTAATTGAACATATTCCTGAATCGTGCCCAAGCACATATAAAAAATTTGGGCAAAAAGTGAGGATGCATTTTTCCAAAACAATCAATGTGTGTTGGGGTAAGAGTCGATCTCACCATAGGTAATATAAACATCATGTGGATGATTTATCAATACAGAGGATTGTGTTCTTTCTTTATATTGTTCATTTATCTTGACACTATAAGTGTCTGCAACTTCCTTTTTGGACCTAGTAAATTTATCAAGATCAAACTCCGATTTTTTTTTGCCCTTACGAAGTTTCTTCATAAATTTATTATTCCTTTTGGAATCCCAACAAAAGTTTACATTGTGGAAATTTCTTCCACAGAAGGGACGGATCATAAGGCTATAAAAAAAATCACCTTTTTGTTCACAACCTTCTGACAATGCTGGTTGACCTCGAACAAACTTATTGTTACTTGGACAAGGTTTTCTTATATACCCTATACCACACATATTTCCAGAATATTTTTGTCCAAAAAGCATAGCATCAACTTTGCTTGAACTTCCTGAGAGACGTTGTAGATCTCCTTTTAGGATATCAGTCTCTTTATCTTTTAGAACAATTGTCTCAATCAGTTTTTCTTGCTCAGATTTTGCCTCTTGAGTTTGATCAGACAAAGATTTTCTCAATTTATCAAGTTCCCCTTTTAACTTTTGATTTTCTTTAATCACCAACTCAAGTTTTTTTAAACAATATCACTGTTAGTTTTAGCAAAAAGTGCATCATAATTTGAGACCAAGTAGACTACCCCCTAGATACTTAGATGTTATACAAAGGTAACAATACTCTCAGAATTAAGCTGCTATACAAAATCTAATACCAACTTCGTTTAGTTGAGACCAAGTAGACTACCCCTAGCTACTTAGCTTCCTTAGTATCCCTGCACCTTCGACTTCTAGAGTCACGCACGTGAATCACCAATCCTTTTGATCGTATTTCAGACAGTAAAGGATAAATCTGTTTGGTAACTACTTTATTCAATCTTGGTAATAAGATATTATGAGTCGTTGAAAAATCCGTTTAAACTAATAAACTCCTTTGTCTGGTTAGATCAACCTAAACTTTGATTACCGAAATAACCAAACTCTAGATTTGCAATCAATCAATATAGATCTCAAAGAGATACTTTAAGGTGATGCCGATCTCACACAACTAACCAATCAAGTCTATCAAAGATAAACATGATTCTAGTTGGATCCCAACTGATCAAGGTTTGCGCACACAATTCATAAGATACCAAAACTAATAAGAAAAATTCCGTCGTCTTCAGATCTTCGTTTGTCATATTTACGAAGTTCAAAATATAAGTGTTTATACTTCGTAATTTAATAAGTTCCTTGACACTTTGATCATAATGATATGACCAAGTCTAACCACTAGAGTATTATATATATATACAGCTTCGCATGTTATGTATTCAATATAATACGACTTGAAAAATACGTTAGGAATGGAAACAAGTCAAGTCAGTATTACTAACCTCAAGTGGAAGGATGATGTCCTCATTGTTTCCGTTACTTCTTCTCATTCTTCAGGTCTTCGAAGTAATACTTGTATGTCTCAACATTCCTAGACTTTCAAGTCTAACCTAAACAAAGTTGACTCTAGTATTTAATCAAGTGACTCTAGATGAGTTTAGGTACTAAAAAATGACAATCATACTTGACATAAAAACAGTTGGTGGGTTCAACCGAGCTATGCTCTAATATAGAGGATATTAATGTAATCTATATATAAGTGAATAAGGTGAAAGGGTATATTTGATTATATAGTAGGGGTATATTTGTAGGGTATGAAAACTAGGGGTATATAATTAATATTCCCTTTTAAAAGGATGTAACAGAAGATTTCGGCATGGCCTTCAAGATGAAGACTGTGCCGACTCTCTTTTTTACCAACTTTTTTTCTTTTTTTTGTTTTTCTCCATTGTTTTTCCTTGGACATACTCGCCGCAAAGAAATAATCTTTAGATTTAATTTGCTTTGTTCTGAGAAACAAAATATCATAAACAAACACTATATCATAAACAAATTACAGATCTTTGGAAACGATACCATTCCATTAATCCTAAATTAAAAACAAGTAATAACATATTTTGGGAATAAATTACATTTCTTTTTCTCCAATGCCGACTTGAACGATAATTGGGTCACAAAAAAAATATTTACATAGGGGTATCTAATATTACTTCATAATATCTCTATTGTTGGTTGAAATCACCTTGAAAATCGAAATGGGGTAAAAGGGGGTTGATAAGATTTTAGAGAAGAAAAAAAATAAAGAAGAAGAAAAAATGGGAAATCCGTTTGTCTTTTTTTGTATCCCCTAGTTTGTAGAGGTATCCCAACGACGTTCATTTTTAGACGCTCTAAAAAGAAGGGAAATCTATATACCTTGTATATAAACTCGATTAAAAGGAAATCCAAATCGGGCGACAACTGAGTTAACTCACTATTAAAATTTTCTTCCCTGTTTTCATATGTTGTGATCTCTTTTCGTATAATTTTTCTTATGATTTACAAATCCTGATTAGTTTTTTGTTTCACCTCTGATCTTTATCATGATTTCTATATTTTAAATTTCTTTCCTTCATGTTTATCGTTCTTTAATCATAATACTTTTGTCATCTGATTATTTGATAGTTATCTTTTATTTCTCTGCTTATTTTCCATTTTCATTGATATTTCATCACATCTAATGGAGTTCTAATTCCTCTTGCAGGACTTCTTGATCTTGATATGGACCACATCCTGTTTTGGATCTATGTTCAAAGATTTTGCGTCTTTCTCTTGACAGTATTGTCACTTTTGGCTGTTTTGCCCGTCAACAAATTTCTCCATTCGGCAATTTTGTCAAGCTACAAAAGTTTAATGTTAAGTTTTTCTCAGTATGAGAACCATAATCCCACAACCATTCAAATGTTTGAAACCATGAGCAACCATTGTTTTTATCTGAGTCAAAACCCGATTCAAGTTAAAAAAATTCAAAAAATCAACTTTCCGCCCATAACCATCCGTCATTCTAGGAAATCTCATTATTATGCGGAATGCATGCACATGCTATCCAGAGAATCTAATCTTTTCCGTTTTTGGAATTATTCTATGCCTGATTTAAGGAAACAAATTATATGCGTCATAGTTCACATTAACTGCTATTGTTATGATAAAAAAGAAAACCCTAAACAAACTTGCAAACCAGAAAGATATCCAAACCCTAGACAGTATTTTGTAGCTTTTGAAGAAATGGATACTCAAAGTCCCAGCAACTTAAGTGATATCACTGAAATAATGAATACTACTTAGATAAGATCTAGAGGTGCCATCGGGTCTACAAAGAATATTAGTGAAGCTGCTAATAATGATTGACAAGTTAGTAACTTATGATGATGAGATCGAAGCCTCATAAGTGAAGGATGAGTTAAATCTACTATGGAAAAACTACAGGAGAAGGGAAGTCAGAACTGTGGGAAAATATCTTTATGTTTTCAAGTTTAACTCTGACCAAGATATGAAGGACATTTTGAAAAAAGCTCCTTGGATTGTCCAGAGAAACCTACTGGCTTTACAGGTGTACAGTACTACAATTGCATATAAAAAGACTACGGTTTTTATAAACAAGAATGGAATGTTCAGTTCAAGGGATTGCTGCTGGAACATCATCATGAAGCGGTTGTGAATGAAGCTATTGAAGATCTGGGTAAAAAAATGAGCACAAATCCTAGAAACTGCAGGTCGCGCTCAGGGAATATGATAACTGCGAGAATTGAGATAGATCTTAAAAAGCCTCTCAAAAGAGGAGAATGGTGGAACACACACTCAGGAGAACCAACTTGGATTCGCTATCACTGGGTTAAACAACCTCACAGTGTTTGTTCAGAATGCTACACCATTGATCATGATACCAACATATGTGAAGAAGTGGCTGAAATTTTAAAAGAAAGATCCAAGATACGGGAAGAATATGAAGAGCATCTTAAGGCTAAAAACAATGCCGCTGCTAAAGAAATTGTTGATCAGGAAAACATTAGAGATGACTTTTTCCACATTGAAATGGATAAGGAACAAGCTGCTGATACGGATGAATCTATAAATTCTAAACGAGCTAGAATCAAAACACTCAAACCCTTGGGTCTAGCCCTTCCATACAAGGTCCAATCTTAGCTGCTCATGGTGGGGTGGGCAATAATATGGATGCTAATGTTGAACTTATGGATGGAGTAATAATGGATGACAGAGAAAATCATATTGCAAATGCTTTGGATGGTGCTAATCAAATTCAAGATGGCCATGTAATTACGGTAATATACTCTGCACACACTATTCTCCTAGTCACTGCAAACATTTATAAAGTTGATAGATTTTGTTTAATTTATTTACTTCATTATTGCTCTTTTTCACCTGTGATTTATATCCTGTTACAATGAGGGGCTTAGCATGGAACTGTCAGGGTTTTACCAAGTAAACTACTAGAGACCATCTCAAAGATTTGATATATAGGTATAACCCAGACATTATTTTCATATCAGAAGCCAAAATAGGAGAAGATAAAATGAGAAAACTTATTAAACCTTTCAAATATCCAAATAGTAAATTAGTATCTTCCATAGGATTGGATGGAGAATTAATTCTCCTTTGTAAAGATGGCTTTCTTTTTAAAGTTGTGAATGCAGAGTCTTGGATTATTAACTGTTTGGTGAAGTATGACCCATCGAAGCCAGAGTGGTTACTAACATGCATTTATGGTTCTTCTTATCCTAATAATAAGAAGAAACAATGGACTTATATTAAAAATCTAAGTTCAAATGTTAAGCATCCGTGGGTGGTTTTGGGAGATTTGAATTTGGTCTTCAAGAATGAAAATCGAATATGTGGATCTTCTAATATTTCTCATACTTATAATACTTCTACTTTTATTGCTTCATGTTCAAGAGATTCCCCTTACATCAAGCTTATTTATGATGCTGGGTTAGAAGATTTAGGGTACACTGGAAGGTCTTTCACTTGGTCAAGCAATGTTCATGGAACTGGAATCAGAAGATCAAGACTTGATAGGGCTTTAGTAAACTGAGAATGGATCATTCACTTTGCTGATGCTAAACTTATTCATCTCCCTCAACTTGTGTCAGATCACTGCCGTATTATGTTATATACTTCTTTGACTAACGGGGATAGAAGAAGAAATTGGAAATACTTTAAATGTTATGAAAGTGATGAGTCTCTCAAGGACGAAAGTTTTGCTGCTTGGAGAGTACCTGTCAATGGCTCACATGCCTTTCAGTTATCAAAACATCTCATTACCACTAGGCGCTATGTGTCTAAGTGGGATAGAGAAAATTTTGGTAACATCCAAAGCAATATACATATATTACATAATAAATGGATTTTATTCAACAATAATATGTAAATTTTGATATTAATCAGCAGATTCAGCATATTGAGAACCAGATTGAACACTGGCATCAAGTGCAAAGTGATTTCTGGGGCCAGAAAGCAAGAGATGAATATTATCTTCAAATGGACAAGAACACAAGGTATCATCATGCTAATGCAAATAGAAGGCGATCGAGAAACAATATTACTGCCTTAAAAAACTGAGAGTGGACAGTGGTGCACTACAAAGGAGGACCTGGAGCAGCTATTAGTCAAGCACTGCAGTGATATTCACACTACTTCACGACCAAGAAGAAATTATACTATTCTCAAATGCATTCCTGAAGTTATTACAACCTCAAATAATATGGAGTTAACTCGAATACCATAAAACGCTGAAATCCTTAAAGCTCTAAAGGATATGAAGCCATGGAAGGCACCTGGTTCGGATAGATTTCCACCAGGTTTTTTAAAAACACATTGGGAAATTGTTGGTACAGATGTGATGGAGATGGTGAAGCAATTTTTCCGCACTGGTTTCATTCTAAAGAGTCTAAATGTTACAAATGTCTCTCTCATCCCAAAAACTAAGAACAAGCAATTCCATTTAGATTTGCGTCCAATTGCTCTCTGCAACACTTCGTATAAGATTATCTTGAAGATTCTTTCATATAGAATAAAGAAGATGATGGGAAAGATTATATCCCAACTTCAGGCTGCATATGTTCCAAGCAGGTAAATATCAGACAACATACATCTTTCTCAAGAGATCATTCACACAATGAATAATAAAAAAGAATCAATCAAGCAACTTTCTCTGAAACTGGACATGTCAAAAGCCTTTGATAGGATAGAATGGTCCTTCTTAGTAGACGTCATGCAACAAATGGGTGTTAGCCAAGAGTGGTGCAATCTGATAATGCAATGCATTAGCACTACAAAAATCTCGATTCTCCTCAATGGTGCACCATGTACTGCTTATCAACCAACAAGGGGTATTAGGAAAGGTGATCCATTATCACCTTACCTATTTATAATTTTTATGGAAGCTCTTTCTCGTCAATTACTTCATGCTGAGCATAACAACAAGATACAAGGCATTAAATTGGCTCCAAGTGCACCTCCAATCTCCCACTTATTTTTCGTGGATGATTGTCTCTTGTTCACCAGTGTTGATATTCATAATGTTAATAATCTCCTCAAAATCATTGAAGATTTTGGTGCGTCCTCAGGTCAGTTAGTGAATTTTAATAAATCCAGCGTTTATTACAGTGTTGGTGTTCCACAAAGATTCTGCAGATTACTTACTAGAAGGCTGAAAGTGCCAAAGATGAATTCCAATGAAAGATATTCGGGATTACCACTCTTAATTGGGAGGAAAAAGACTGAATGTTTCTCTAAATTGGTTGATAGGGTCAAAGAGATATTATCTGCTTGGAATGGAGATTCAATGTCTCAATGCAGTAAATCACTAATGATCAATACTGTAACCAACACGATTCCTTCTTACTCGATGAACTGTCTACAAGTACCTGCTGAAACAATCAAGCAGATTGATTCTCTGCAACGTAAATTCTGGTGGGGATTCATGGACAAGAAAGGCATGTACATTACTTCTTGGAAGAAGCTAGGTTTACATAAAAATCTAGGAGGGAAAGGTTTTAAGAATTTGAAGATTCTAAACCAAGCACTTTTAGTCAGAGCTGCATGGAGAATATGTATAAATTCAGATGCTCAGTGGGTTAAAGAAATACAGGTAAAATATTTTCCGTGTACCAGTATGTTGCATGCAAGCACCAAACAGAATTGCTCGTGGGTCTGGAAAGGAGTGCAGAAGCAAATTCATTTTATCAAAGAACATAGTAGATGGAGAGTTGGTAAAGGAGATAAGATTAAGATTTGGTTAGATGTTTGGATGACAGGCCTGAATGTTCCACCAAATCCAAAACAGGGAACTAGTGACTGTGAAAACTATATCTTGGTACAAGAATTGCTACTTAATGGAGGTAGACAGTGGAATGCCTCTCTAGTGACCCATCTGTTTGAACCTGAAACTGCAGAGTTAATCTTGAACATGAGAGTCTCAATTGCTGCACCTGATAAACTCATATGGAACTTGACAAGAAATGGAAATTTAACCCTCATGTAGGTAACATGCAAGTGTCATTAAAGATTGAAGGGACGGATTTAAGTTGGAAGGAGTTCTGGAAAATACAAGGATGGCCAAAAGTGAAACACTTTTGGTGGAAGTGCTTAGATGACATCATGCCTACGAAGGAAAGGCTTTCTAGAAACTGCAGACACATAAATCGTGACTGTCCTTTTTGTGGCCAGTATGAGGAAACTACTATGCATGTTCTCTTCTCATGTACGTTCTCTATGGCTGTTTGGATGTTAGTGTCGGGTAGGTATATAGTACTATCAGGAACACACACTAATGTAGCTTCAATATTTGAAATGTGGATGAGCAACAGCTAACAACAAATTATCACACCAGGGTGGTTAACAATGGCTATGACAGTTTCATAGACAATCTGGAATGAACGTTGTGAGGTTAATTTTCAAAACAAAAAGGTTGATCCAAGGGAAGTGGCTAGGAGGACCATTAGTTTTGCAGACTACATCAGCAAACTGAATTTGCAAAACCAGTTACAAAGCACTAATATCTCAAGCCTTATTTCTCCAAAATCAGTTTGAAAATCACCTGCATCTCCATATTTTATTATCAACTGTGATGCATCATATGATAGTAACTCTGAACTAACTGGTGTTGCACTTGTTTTGCGTGATTTCACATGCAAATGGTGGGGATGCTCATCAAAATGCTATGCAGGAATAAAGAATTCAGAGCATGCAGAGTGCCTAGCGTTTTTTGATGTTGTTAACTGGAGTAAGGAATTGCACCACACTCATGTAGTTTTAAAGATTGATTTACAAGGAATCGGAAGCTATATCAACAAAGTAGAAACAGTTATTGCGTGGGAAAATGAATACATTCTATTAGATGCTTTAGATGTTTTAAAAACTATTCATTATTGGTTATGTCATTATGTTCCTAGATATTGTAATAAGGGGTATTTTGCGTTTCCTCCCCTTTAAAGATAGCTAATTAGCGTTTCCTCCCCAAATAGATTCAAATTAGTGTTTCCTCCCATCGTTAGGAATTCCATCAATTGCTCGGTTAGGTGAGTCAGCACCCGTGCACGCGTGTCATAAACTGTACACGTGTTTCTTGACCTACCCAAAATACCCTCCACTAAAGAACTAGTTCATAATCATCTCATCCATTGTCGCAATAGCAGAACTAAAATATGTTAATTCTTCATAGCCCAAAACCTGAACCTGGAATCCATCATCAATTCCTCCATTCACCATTCCTATCACCACTTCAGAGACTTCTCATCTTGGACCTAATTTCTCCATATACCAACTCGAGCTGCTGGTGCTAAGAATCAACCAAAAACCCACCTTCAGCTTATTTCCAATTCTTTATTCTCTGTAAACCCCATATCGATTGCTGTAGCTTCATCTCTTGCAACTCCGAATTGATCATATCCATCTGTTTCATCTCAAATTTCAATCACCGTTATTGAAAATTACCATGAACAGTCTCAAATCCCCAATTCAGAACACTAATTGAAACCCTAACTTAATTTTCTATCAATCCATCTTATTAATGCTCAACTAACACCCATCTCCGCAATCCATTAATTCAACGGCAGCAACAACTTCTTTTAATCTAGGCACCATCTTTCTATCAAATTCAGATTCGGATCAAATCCACTCTTAATCGTCACCAATCATCTTCAATTACGGCAGCAATATCAATCTGAATAAACTTTCCCCAATCTCTACTTTATTTCCAATCACCATTGATCGCAGCAAACAAATATAAATTACTGAACGAATAAAAACCCTTGTTCGATCGTTTTGCATATAGTGGAATCAAATTTAACAATTTTTATCTTTTCATTGGACCGTTACATGAAGTTATAGATGAAGAATTAGGGTTTGGTGCTCAGATTGATTTGGGTGTCTAAGTTTGATGATTCTGTCTGGGGTTTGTCGAATTGGAGATTGAGAAATTGAATTAGATGATAGATATGGCGATTCTGAGTTGAATTAGATGAATTTAGAGAGTGGGTCTGGTTTTGATTGTTGGTGGTGGTCAATTACAGATGAGACGATGAATGAGTTTGGTGAATCGTTTGAAGCAATATATCTCAGATGAGACGATGAATTGTTGGAGTTGCTAGTGATGATGTATTTCCATTGAAGATGTAGATGAGTGATTTGAGTCTGAGTCTCAGACTCAGGGAATAAGACCGTAAATCAAGTCAGGGAAATAAATGAGGGTATTTTGGTAATTGAACACGCCACGTGTATATTTCTGCCACGTATATCTCCTTGCTGACTCATCTAACTGGAAATTGGATTGAAAACTTAACGATGAAAGGAAACACTAATTTGAATCTATGTGGGGAGGAAACGCTAATTAGCTATCTTTAAAGGGGATGAAACGCAAAATACCCCTTGTAATAAACCTGCTGACAAACTCGCAAATTTTAGCAGGAAATTTGGAGTCACTAGAGTCTGGTTTGACAAACCACCTATAGTATCATTGAGAATCAGTTGATCCAAGACAATGTACCAGTTTCAGTTTAATATATTTCTCATCTTTAGGCCAGTTCCTATGGGTGTGGCAAACCAAAAAGTTTGCCATTTTTGCACCCACTATGGGGCTGGCAAACTGGACTGGCTAAGTGAAAATTTTCCACTTAGCCAGGCCAGGTCAAGTCTACACCGTTAGGTGTTTACTACACCGCTAGCGGCTCTTATAAGACCTACCGGTCTAGTTTACACCGCTGAGTAGAATCTGACCCAACGGCCATAAATGTCCCCCTTATAAATACCACATTCCTCTACCATTTTAACTCACACCTTCTTCCTATTTTCTTAGATTTTCCAATGGCTCAAAACATGTCTATGGCTCAATTCATAAAAGAGCAACATGCGGCCGAAAATCAAAGAGTTGCACTTCGATCTAGTGTGCAAAATGAATTAAGAAGAGCAAATAGTTGAAGAGTTGCACAGCAGCGCAATTTTAGCACGTTAGAAGATGAATGCATCTGCAGGAATTATGTTTTCTACACTAATCATCCAATCCATGATGGCGCATTACGGCTTATTCCATTTTCGGAACGTGTTTTAATGAAATTTGAAGAAGAAACAGCGAACCTCAACAATTGCAATTTGATGGTGTTGGGTGCTCGGTTCTCCATAATTTCCAAGAATGTTAACAAGTATATTGGTATGATAAGGGAAGAGGCTCGAAACATGAGAAGTGGTGAAACCCTGCTGGAGATTGATCAAAGATGTCATGCAAAGTGGCTCCGTGACAACGGAGAGAAGTTCCGATATGCAAGTTGTTATGAAATCTTAAAAGTGTTGTCCCAATTTAATCTAGCTTATCAATTCTAAGTTCTCAATTTTAATTTATGTAGAAAACTTGAAATGAAGATTATTATTTATCAAACAAAAGTGCAATTACATTAACGATTTAAACAAACCACGA
Source organism: Papaver somniferum (assembly GCF_003573695.1). Taxonomy (NCBI): domain Eukaryota; kingdom Viridiplantae; phylum Streptophyta; class Magnoliopsida; order Ranunculales; family Papaveraceae; genus Papaver; species Papaver somniferum. The sequence continues at coordinate 4,758,800 of NW_020649860.1, forward strand.
TTCATATTAACGACTAACAAAACTCTCAAACTAACGATTATCACCAAATACATAATCCCCTAAGCCTGTTGGATCTTGTGAAAACTCATTATTTGGACTCTGAGATGGTGGTTGAGTAGCATCAGGCGATTCATAACCTTGAAATGGTATCAGAGCCATTGGAGGTGCTTGAAATCGGTGAAATGATGAACTTGTTGGGGTATAAATTACGGATTGCCTAAATGCATCCAAATTGACGTGTCCACCACCAGGAGTAAGTACAGGACCTTGAGGAATGAAACCAAGAGGAGACTGGAAATCCGTCTCCAAGTTTGTTGTTGTTGGTGGTAGCTGAGTCTTTTCCACCAGAGTCTCTTCCATCGGAGTGTGATGACGACTTCTACGACTTCCACTTGCACGATTTCTTGTTTTCTCTCACCGGGAATTTGAGAACTTGACCCTAACGGAGTCTCAGGTAATTCATAACTCATACTCTCCCTCAAAGCCTGCATTTGACTCGAGTGAAAATTGCGGAATTGATTGGTAAAAAGCGCAAAATTGTTCATCTCGGTCTGATACTCTTCTTTTGTTGCCACCACATTATCGTATGGATAGCTCAGCTCCATACTTTCACTAGTAAGTGGAACTGTAACAACATCTCCACTTGGTGATAAAGTCTAGACTTCCCAAGATAATGGAGGCGTATGTGACGACCCCATTTGACTGCTAGGGTACGTACATGGTTCGCCCGTCGGTTGTGGGGGTTGGGATGGAAGATCTGTAAGTGGCAAATTGCCAATTGCTGAAAAGTCAACACTACCTAAGTTTTGTGGATGAACATCAATATTTAGCACGCATACCTTTTGGACCAACTGTAGTAATCATAGTCGTTTTCTGGTACTTGGATCAAATCATCAGCTTCTTCCCAAGGTTGTCCATTATTTATCAACTTTATCCAATCATCATGTGAAATAATTGAAGTTGGAAAAGGGTTGATTGCTTTTACCTTTCTTCCTTGTAGCTGAAACAGATGTCTTTCTCCGTAGTACCAAATACCCTGACCACTAACTGGACTGTAAAACACAAGTCGCTTAAGGCTTAACTGAAGCATGGCTTGTGCCACTGGTTCAGTGAACTCATCAATTACTGTATACGGCGCTGGCGTAATGTTGATACTAGTTCTGACCACTTGTTGCACTATTTGCATAGCAGCAACATTTTGACCATCGTTAATCTGGCCAATCCAATTATCAGCTTTGTACTTGTACACGAGTGGAAAAATTAATCGTTTATCGTGAAGATCAGGTTTGCCGACCGTAAAATAAGTATACCACCAATACTGAAAAATGAAATTGACGAAAATTGATGTGTTAGTACATTCACCACTGAAAAATAACATTGATAATAAATCTAATAAATAGTTCTTACCTCCAATACGACCCAAAATGCATTTAAGCTAATTGAGCAATCACCGAGACATATGTACAGCTCAGCTAAAATTGCAGAACCCCAATCATAATTTGGCGCTTTACTTAAATCTTCTAAAGATTTCAGAAAACTAATTAATGACACTGTGCTAGCATTGGGGGAAAAAACTTGGCCTAATATCTATAATACAAAAATCCGTTCAAACTCGGGATAATCTTCAGCTCTGTTTATCCCCTTCTCATGGTAACGGCTCAAAAAAGCCTTCAACCCAGACACTCTTAATCCATATGAGTGTAAGTCTCTGGATTCTGGCTTTCCTCCAGTATCATTTGAGTACAAGGGGAGTAATTGTTTCCATCTTCCTTCTGATATCTACTTTAATTGGTTAAATTGTACTATTTCACCCTCACTTTTTATTCCAGTCAACATATACAAATCTAACGGTGTGAACCCTAAAACAACATGGTCATAAAATTAAAGTTTATATGTGGAACTAAAATTTGTATCAAACTAAAATGAAAAAATTGAATCTCTAAAAATTAAAATTTGTTTATGAACTAAAAATTTAACTACTGAATGGAAGAAATAGAACTTACCACACTCGAAATCCTTGAAAAACAACGTATTTGCAGTGTTCCACTGACGTTCACAAATAACTCGCACAATTTGAGTCATGTGGTTTTTGCCTTTCATGAAATATAAACGCTGCCAAGGATATCTTCTCAAGGATTCTCGAACAGGTTCGGGAAGTAACTCATAAATTTCACTTAGCTCAGACCACCCACCTCTTAATTTAGGTAATAAAACTCGCTCGGGATGGTTACATAAATGCGTAGATGCTACACCAGATCCAACTAGTTGCCTAACATTAGCGAACTCGTGCTCTTTATCCTGAACCCATACGATATCACTATCTGCAACAGATTTTCCTTTTTCTTTCCTGTTTCTTTTCCTTTGTCTATCTTTTTTGGAACTACTCATTTTTAAAAAATCGTTCTGGTCTGCTCTCTAGAGAAGGGAAGAACGAAAAAAATTTTGTGAATGAAAACTGAAGGAAATAGGGGTATTTATAGGCGGTAGAGCACCGACCGTGGACGGTCGAAATTAAACCGCTAGACCTGGCGATCGCTAGTACACCTCTAGCGGTGTAGTCTTGACCGCTAGGTGGAGACTCGATCGCTTATCCTTTTCTCCATAGTGACGCGGCCAGTTTGCCGGACCACCTGGCATGGTAAATGGATGGGTTAGCCACCCCATGGGAACCGACCTTAAATCCCTGTAACTAGACAAACCCTAACCGAAGATTCCAGAGGAACGGCATCGTATAACTTCTTCCCAGTAAAACTAACCTGAAATCCCTTCTTTCTTTCAAGATTTCAGCTATGGAGAGCGGAAAACGAAAAAGGAATAGAAAAAAGAAAAACTCTAATTCAGATTCTCATGATCACCCAAAGAAGCTCGTCTCTGCCCCTCAAAAATCATCTTCTGTAGATAACTCCAACTCGAAGCGTAGAAAAACCAATGCAGTAGTACCTGATGGAGGAGGAAAACAATTGACTTTCCTGGAAAAGGTTTTAGCTTTCCATCTCTTCAAACCCCAGAACCCTATATTCCAATTTTTTTTTATTGAAATTTCTGTTTGTTTTTGTATGTGTGTGATTGTGTAGGCGAAAGCTAGGTTATCTGGTGGACATTTCAGGATGATAAATGAGAAATTATATACTTGCAGTGGTGAAGAAGCACTCAATTATTTCAAAGAAGATCCTTCTTTGTTTAATATGGTAAAGGCCTTAAACCCCTAAACAATGAAACTAAACATTTTTATTTTGTGAGTTTTAATTTATTTTTTTATATTTATTGTTGTTGTTGGGTAGTATCATACTGGATATCAAGAGCAAATGTCACATTGGCCTGAGACGCCAGTTAATGTTATTATCCAATGGCTTAAAGAACATGACCCGTATTTGATTGTTGCTGATTTTGGCTGTGGTGAGAATTTTGATACGCTTTTTATTATTAAGTTTTTCTTTGTTATTTTGGTAAGAGGTGAAGATTATTTTGATTGATGTTTGAATCTTTTTTTTTCTTATTTGTTGTTGTACTCTAGGGGATGCTCGTCTAGCTAAAAATGTGAAGAACAAAGTCTTTTCAATTGATCTTGTTTCGAATGACCCTTCTGTCATTGCTTGTGACATGTCAAATGTAAGTATTTTTTCATTCAAAATACTTCTTTATTACCTGAAACTTGTTTGGGGTAACCCCATTCGAGTCCCCACACTATTACATTCTTAATAGTTCTAGGCAAAAGTCTCCCGATTTGTTACTTAAATGCAGCTACAAGACCAAAACAAAAACCCTTCAAATGACCCAATCGTTGATGGCACTTTGGTCCTTTTATTACTAGAGTTAGCCTTCAGGAGATGGCATTATCAGTAGTTTTGTTATCTCCATAGATTCTATGTTTTTTTAATCTGTGATCTGGGGATACTTTAAACTCCAAGCGCTCGCCATGGTTTAAATCTTGGCTTGAAGGTTGGCTGTTACAGCTTCATAATGCCTACCTGCTATTCGAAAATTACAAAACTAGGCTGGGCAATTGAGAATTTTGTACCAGCAATAGTGTATCCCCAGGCTGAACGGAAGTGTCTGCAAAGAGTAAGTATGTTTGGGTTAAGAGAACCAACATTAGCAACTTCTAGAATGAGATAGAGAAAATTCTGGTTTCTAGTCCTTTGCTTAAGATTAGATATGTAGGTTGCAATAGTTTTGATTAAGCTATGAGGGGTTCATCCTGAAGCTGTCAATCTACCATCTTAAGTAATGTGTTTGTTGTGGCTCAGAAGTTGACTTTTTCTAGGATTCCCGGTTGAACTCCTAGTGGGCCAAACTCTTTATATGTCACGTGGAAAAAGAAGAGACGGTAAAATGCTCAAGAACCATTCTAGTATTTTGTGATGATACAGAACTATTACTGAAACTTAACCAAGTCTGTGTGATGATTGTGGGCTGTCTTCGGCGGACGGGGTTGCTATCTTTTTCTTCTACACATTATGCACTTATTCTTACGCAATGTCGTTGCAAGCTTATTAAATTTTGATGGAGAAATTGTTAGTTAAGTGATTTTCATTTCTTACATTACCTGGAAGGGGAAACCAGTTCTCTGGAGGGGTAACAGTTAATTGCACCAAACACAGCTTGTTTTAAAGAGTCATGTTTGACGGCCTGGTGCAATACTATGTGCTCAAATTTGATGCTTGGTACCACATTTCTTATGTGACATCAGTTTCACAACGCCATAACTTATTTTTCAAGTAGGATATGCAGTGACTGGCATCTTCGAGGAAGTCTGTATGAAAGTGGTAAGAAGCCTTCATATCCATCATTAAAATGCAGCATTCTTTGTTGCCATTTGCAGACACCCCTCACTTTCTCATCTATGGATGCTGTTTTTGTCTAGAAAATCAGCTAATTGTTGCTTGTAGCTGCAAGACCAGGAAAAATGTGACAAATCATGCAATCCGTGATGGCATAATTTGACATGCCATGTACAAGAGTTAGGATTCAGGAGATGCATCCATGAATTTCTGTATGTTTTGTTTTATCTTAGGTCTGTATTCCTAGAGATAATTGTTAAAAATTAGACCCTCATCCTGGTCTGAATCTCGGTTGGCTGGTGCAGTTCCATAATGCCTACCTGCAAAATTGAAAATTATTAAAGCAGCCAGTTGGACTCACTGTACATTGTAATAATAATAGTATCCCAGTTCCTGGGCAAAATTGATTCGTCTGCATAGATATCTTAGTTCTTAATAATTATACATGGGTTAACAGCATCAATGTTAGGGCTTTTCTGGTGAGATAGAGAAAATATTGAGTTTGTAGTCCTTTGCCCTAGATAGGATCTGTTGGTTGCAATAATTTTTATTAAGCTATCTGGAATTCATCCTGAAGCTGTCTACCTTCTTGAGTAATGAGTTTGCAGGGGATTAGAAGTTGGCCTTTTCCCGGGTGCCCAAACGAGCTCCTAGTGGAGTTTGCTCTTTATCTCACATTGGAAAAGAAGAGAGTGTAATGCAAAAAGAACAACTGTAGCACTGTACAATGATAAATATATGCTACTGAAACTAAGACATTCGAGTTAAATGATAAAATGGTGGGCTGTCAACCCCGCAGATGAGCTTGGTAGCTTTTTCTTCAACACATTTTGCACATAGTATTTCATTTCCTTTGTTATGCATGAAACACATTGCTATTTTGAGTTTACAAAATATTGATTGGGAAAATGTGAAAGGGTCCTCATGTGATTCTTACATAACCTGGAGGGTTGAAGGGTTCACGGTAATAGCATAAAATGTACCTTGTTGAAACATGCATGGTTTTATGGCTTGATGCAAATATCACCAGTTCAACTTTGATGCCTCGTCCTAATTTCTTAATGATGGTTGATTCAAGTATTAAAATATGGATTTCTTATGTGACATTGTGACTCTAAGGTTCACCACGCCTTAACTTATTTCTCTAGTGGTGTATGTAATGACTGCATTGTCCAAGAAAGTCTGTATGAAAAGTAATAAGAAGCCTTCATTTTGTCCTTTTCCAGACACCCCTTGCTTCTTCATCAGTGGATGTTGCAGTTTTCTGTCTTTCATTGATGGGGACCAACTTCCCTAGTTATCTTACGGAAGCGCATAGAGTTCTTAACTCAAGGTAATCCCCAGAACTCGTGCATAACCTTGATTTGTTTTTTTGGTAAATTTATTATTGCTAGTTCATAACTAGTGTTAAAATGGCATGTTGCAGTGGTTGGCTCTTAATAGCTGAGGTTAGAAGCAGGTTTGACCCAAACAACGGAGGAACAGCTCCTGATGGGTTTCTAAAAGCTGTCCGTGATCTTGGATTTACTTTAACATCTAAGGTTGATGATATATCTCTTCTCTGACAAAAAATATCTCTTGCTTGTTATGCACGTCTGCTTGTTAAATGTGTAACTTGTGCAGGACTACTCAAATAAGATGTTTCTCTTGTTCTTCTTCAAGAAAAAGGTATAATGTACTACTTTACTTGATATTGTTTATTATAACATGAAGCTCAGAAGAATTTTTGGTTATGTTATATCACAATTGAATTCCTACCAACTACTAAAATCAAGCATCCCCTTTCTTTTCAGCAAGAGAAGCGGAAGTCAAAGAACAAAGAAATTGAATGGCCAACCCTGAAGCCGTGTTTATATAAGCGTCGGTGATGTGTTTCTGTTTCAAGGTGATCTGCTGTTGTTTCATAGTACTTAACATTGTGATTTGAGTTGTTTCATAGTACTTAAAATTGTGATTTGAGTTCGTATATTATTTTCTGTATAATGATTCATCATGGTAATCACCAAGTTCTGTTAGTGTAATTGGTGTTTGCCATTTAGAAGTGAACTATTATGATCGGAAACTGATCTTACTACAATTCCCACCTTACCTTGCCAAACGTAAAAACTGTTAGTACTTTATTATTGTGCACCCTTTTCAGTAAAACCATGTGGGGTAATGCTTATGGAAATCAAATAACCAAGTGTCAGTGTGATTGGCCTTTACTATTCACACGAAACCTTGTTTGGACACGGATTCCATCAAGAAGGTTTTTTTTGGGTGCGCCAGGCCTGTGCAGTAGTGCAACACAAAGGCGACACATGAGAACCGAGTAGCAAGGTTCATAAGTTAATTTAATATCTTTTTAGTCGGTAAGGTTCATAAGTTAATCGGTTTAGTAGTTTACGGTGTGATGGCAATTTCTCCGTGAAAAAAAATTAATTTAATATCGTGTGAGCTCAAGAAGTTTCATAAGTTACAAAAGTCATTTCCTTTTCATTTGATGGACCTAACATGACCGACGCTTTAGTCATAGTGGTCTTGCCAAAGTAGTATGGAAGCTTTGATATTCAACCCTTGTGCACTGTTTGTTTGTCGGAAAAACTTTTCACATTGAAAATGAGTTCATTCAAGAACAACTTTTTCAAACAGTTCTTGACTTATCTATTACAACACTATGCACCTACTGTATGGATAGTAATTTTCTTTTCATAACTTACTAGCGGCTTAACAGCGATTGACTCTTGGTCCTTGGACTTTGTTTTTCTGTTAAGGGCACCCTCCACCGTCATTCCTAGTTTCATTTTTCAAACAACCCCACCCCCACCCACCAGTCTCTTTCCCTAGTCTACATCTCTTAACCACCAAATAATCCCAATATTTGCGGTCAAGGACTTTAGCCACTCGGACAATTTGTCAATGGTCTCTAGTGTTTTACTCGATCAAAGTTTGATCAAACTAATAACCATTTCTTAACCCCAGCCATGGGATAGGTCCCGATTTGCGGCATTTAGTGCAGTGTACTTCTTTCATTGACCTCAACTACCTCTCTTTTTGGAAAAGAGATACTATCATTTTTTAAACTTGACCTATTTTTAGGCTAAAATGAAAAAGTGAAAGTATCTCTTTTCCAAATATGGAGGGACTATTATATTTGCACAAGTAAATTTTAACTCTTTATGAATTCTTTTACAATGTCTCTAAACTAGTATTGATATCAATCCCTGGAGTTACTTTGTTATAAAAATCAAAAATCTATATTCGGCTAGAAAAATAATTGGCCGATCAAGTTAAGAAGTCATAAGACGACTATATTAAGTATTTTTCTAAGTGAGAATGTGTCCTCAAGCTGCTCAGAACATATCTTTAATGTTCCAGATGAAGGAAATGGATCTCAAGGAAAAGAACATATCTTTAATGTTCCAGATGAAGGAAATGGATCTCAAGGAAAAAAACCTGGAAAATCTTATTATCTCCAGAAACAAAGATCAAAGTGTTGATTATGTTGTTGACAGAATGCAGAATATGCTTCAGGGATGGCAGGGAAGTCTTGTAAGTCAGGCAGGAAGATTTACACAAATTCAGTCTTCCTTAAGCTCTACTGCTCAGTACCAGATGAGTGTTTTTCTTCTTCCAGACAAAACTCATGACAGAATAAACAGGATTCAAAGGAACTATTTCTGGAATAAAAAGAAAAAGAAAAATTATTGGCCTTGGCTTTAAGGATTCAAAAAAAAATAATCTAGCCATGCTTACTAAGTTAGCTTGGAGGGCGAGTATAGCATGATGATCCCAAGTTACGGCAGCTCCATGGCGACTAACCCTACAGAGAAATGGGCTCAACTGCTTAAGGCAATATACTTCCCAAACAAGGATCCTCTGGTGGATGAAATTTCAAAAACTTCTAGTTCTTGGGTATGGAATAACATTCAACAGGGTCTTAAAGTGGTCAAGGAGCACTATATATGGGAAATTGGTGATGGAAAATCTGTTAGAGTTTTCAAGCATAATTGGATAAGTAAAAATGAGAAAGCTTCTAGTCTCGGTGGTGTTCATTATCAGGGAAATGAAGATCTAAAGGTGGCTGATCTTTTGAAAGAAGACTCAAGGAGCTGGAATATTAGTAATCTCAACAAATATTTTGATCAGAATATGACTCAGAAGATAAGGTCCATTAGAATCTCAGAAGAAGGTCAAGGCAAGCTGAGATGGTCCGTTACTAAATGTGGCAAATTCACAGCTAATTCAGTCTACAAGGAACTAAGCAAGAGTAAAAATCAGCCGCCCTCTCCAAACAATATGAAGGAACAAGATTGGCCGAAAATTTGGCACATGAACATTCCTTGCAAAATACAGCAGTTCTTGTGGTTTGGTTTGGAATGTCTGCAGCTCTCCATCACGCAAAAAACATCAGCAACTCTCTTCAGCAATGGATTAAATCTTGGTTCTCTGATAGAAGTTCTTTAGAAGCCAGTAATCCTAACCTAGCCAATATAGCTGCTTGTATCCTATGGCATTTGTGGAAAGTCAGATGTGATAAAGTCTTTCAAAACAAAAACCATCACCCTAGGGAAGTTATTCTGAAAATTAGGTCTTATATTAACACTAACTTGTGCATAAAGGATATCTTAAACAACATAAATGTTAGGAAAAAAGAAAATTGGCAGAAACCCCCTAGAGACTGGCTTAAAGTTAATATTGATGCTTCCATAAAATCTGATTTTTCTAAAGCAAGATTTGCTCTAACCATTCGTAACTGTACCGGAGGATTCGTGGGGGCAATGGCCTTCTCAGCAGTAGCCAGGGATGTGATGCAAGCTGAAGTTATGATCTTGTTGGAAGCTCTGCAATGGATTAAAGATCAGAATATTCAAAGAGTCATTGTTGAAGGCGATAACTTTTCTGTTATAGATGGATGTAATGGTAACCTAAATGATCTTCCTTGGGAAGATCATAGTCTTATTTTAGAGTGTCAAAAAGTTCTTAGTGTTTTGAGTCAGTGTGTGGTGTCGTTTAAAAGAAGGGGTTGCAACCAAGCAACAGATCTGCTCGCTAAACATGCTAGAAGAAGCATTAGAGGTCAGTCTTGGTGGGAATCACCACCAAACATTATCAGTGAAGTTCTCAGTAGAGAATGTATTTAAGTCTGTTCTTCTCTTTGCTTCTGCGTCTGTCTTAGTTGTTTTAGTTGAGAGTGTTTTAGTCCTTTGGGTCTCTGTAATGCTCTTCAGTTTTTAATGAATTCCCATTTGCTCAAAAAAAAAAATTGAGTTGGACAGAATTATATTCGCCATGTTTCAAAAAGAAAGGTTAGTTTTGTGCGCAAAATCTAACTAATATAAAAAAAAGAGGCCTTTTTAGCAAGAGACCCCCAAAATTACCAAGTTGTCCTCATTTAAATTAAAAGTCTTATTTTATCATGTAAATTTAATAAAAATAAAGAGTAAAAACGTACATTAAATAAATATTTATATATTTACAGAAATGTTATAGTTTTAAAAATAGATTAAACTCTAAAAATTATATACGTTGTAAGAGCAAATTTATATGTTTGACTTATATTGTTGAATGAGTCAAATTCAAGCATATGCATCACGTATGTGTTCCTACTACTTACACGTAAAACAAGTCTATCTTTTTAGAGAGGGATGATCCCTTCATACTATTTCACACTTTGGGAGATCTTTTTTTGAAAAACTTAAAAGGTAGCGTATTTGAAGCCAATATTTGGGGATATGCTCGTCTTACAATGATCTATATACCTACGAAATGAGCACATTCCGAAATACCAAACCTCACTATCTACTATACTTAATTTTAACGGTTGAAAATTCGTTGATTTGTATTATAAGTAGTAGATGATGAAGTTATACATTCCGGAATGTGCTCGTTTTTTATGGGTATGTAGCGATTCGTAAGACGAACGTATTCTCAGAATATTAACTTCAAATAAGCTATCTCGTCCAAAATGTGAGATAATGTAAAAATAGAAGTGTGATGGGATCCTGTCTCTTTTATAAAAGGAGGAATGTTATTTAAGTTTCACCTTGAGTATAACTAGCAATGGTAGATTAAGCACACATTGCAACGAAGTGATGTTGTTCTAAAGTGAAGATAGCTATGTGATCGTGTTGCGCCCAATGTAGTTATCGGATTTCGGTGAATATCGATCGAGTACCTAGACACGATATTTCGGTGAATACCGATAAAATATCGGCCAATATCGGCAAAATACCGGTCAATATCGGCAAATATCGACATCTCGGTGAAACACCGAAACCGATATTATCGGCCGTGTCTCGGCCATCTCGGCCGAAATTAACTACATGGGCTGCGCCTATGTTTTGTTTTTTTAAGGATGAGATTGCATGTGCCCCTTCAACAGTTTTTGTTTCAACTACTACGAAAATAAAACTCACGCAAATACAAATCACAAACCCAACTTCTCGTATAACTCAAATCCGATATCATCAAGTGGGTTGAATATCCATTAAACAAGACAAAGAGTTGACTCGCTGTGAACAAAAACAATCCAAACCATTGATTACACAAAAAGTCAATGAAATGAGTTCATCACTAATGAAATAAGTCGTTACAATCGAGGGCTTTAACTAAAAGACTTAATCAACACGCGAAACAGGGTTTAGTGAATATAATAGTGTTTTTTGAAATATCTCTCTCCCTTTTAATCATAGGCAAACACCCTATTCCATTTTAATGGCTCCTTCCTTCATGGTTCGTTTTAAGATCAATAAAGCTTGACCCTTTACTTAAAACACCTTAATTTAATTTGGGTTTGTATTATTTTCTTTGAAAAAGTGAAGTAAAGAGGCAAAGAGTTGAGTGTTAGGTTTATATATATATATATATATGGTACTACTGCTTTTCTTTTCTTTTCTTTTCTTCTTCAATATTGAGAACATTTGTGGTTTGTAAATATCCATTTTAGGGATTGTTATTTGATGGTGTGAAAATCAGTGTAAAGGTTTGCGTTTTTATTTGTCTGCCCTCATACTTGTTTAGTTAAATGGAAATAAATAATGAATTTCAATTGGATTCAAAGTGGTTAATCGATCCTAAACATCTTTTTGTTGGACCAAGAATCGGAGAAGGTGCTCATGCCAAAGTATACGAAGGAAAGTAAGTTTTATCTGATTTCTTGGTTGCTTGATGAATGGAAACTGTAGTATCTGTAAGATATCTAATTGCTTGTGTTTATTGGCTTTCAGATATAAGAATCAAACAGTTGCGATTAAAATTGTTCATAGAGGGGACACGCCGGAGGAGATTGCTAAAAGAGAAGGGAGGTTTGCTAGAGAAGTTTCAATGCTTTCTAGAGTTCAACACAAAAATTTAGTAAAGGTTGTTCTTCTGTAGCTTCTTTGGAAATCGATTCATATTGTTGTTTATATGGAGGTTGTTAAATTGCATTTGGTGAGGAAGTGGGTGTGTTTTAAACATGCAATGGTGTTTGATGTGCATTGACAGTTTATTGGGGCGTGTAATGTCCCTGTCATGGTGATAGTTACTGAGCTTCTATTAGGTGGTTCATTGCGTAAGTTCTTGGTGAACTTGCGACCGAGAGGCTTGGAGACACGTGTTGCGGTTAGTTATGCGCTTGACATTGCTCGGGCAATGGAATGCTTGCATTCACATGGGATTATTCATCGTGATCTGAAGCCTGGTATTTATCTTCTTAGGCTTTCTAATTCTTATGTTGTCAAGTACTTATGTCTCTAATTTACGGCAATGATGTTCGATCCGTTGAATAACTGCTGAATATCTCTAATTAGAATTGTACTTCAGTATTGTCATGATGGCACTTCTGTTGTTATTATTATTATTATTCCTAACAATCTGAAAGATACTTAGATTTTGATGTTCTCACGTTATCGAGCTTAGGCATATTCGTAAGCCTGAGGTGAAAATTTGAGGTAACAGTTTTGCTGATCTCCTCCTTGTAAGCTTCAAGCTTCATTATGCCTAGATGTTCCGTGGAAACTTTGAGATGAATATCGGTCGACGTCTATGGGTCATTTAATCTGAATTGGGTGTATCCACAGTGAATTTAAATTTTCAGCCAAGTCTCTGAAAATCTTATAAATATTCCACATTACCTAGAGATTCACCCAATATTCTTCTTTTGAGCAACATACCTGACCTGCTGTTGCTCATGTTTAGGTTGTTCACAGGATTCAGAAAATTAGTTTCAGAGTAATGTCGTCCTGATCGCGTGCTTTATGATGTCAGTTTCTAGAGCACTACTAGTGTAGACGCATGATTCTTTTTCGATATGACTGATACCTTTGAATTTGCATATTCTTAACATTAGAGACAACTTGTCTTGTTCGTCATACTTATATTAGTATAACCAAGCTTCATCCATTGTCCATGTTTTGAACCTTTGAGATGTTAGTTTACCACGATATAGCCATGTAGACTTAAAAATTTTATTGCTTCAAATATCTTAAATGATTCTAAAAACATGACCTAGATCACAGCCAGAATTTCGTGTAGTGATTGTTTTGATTGACTCTCCTACTGATCTCATGCTTAATATTGTTCTAACTCGATAGCAGGCTTCTGAAACTTAAAAGAGTTCAATCCCAGACTTTGTCTGACACAATGAGTGGCCTTGTTGTTAAGTCACATTTACAATGAGAGGAACCTACTCCTCTTATTCAAATGGGTCATATTGGGTATGATAGTATTTGCCATGGTGGTTTTACTTGCTACAAGTATGATATTTATATACTGAAAACCATTAAAAATTTCACATTAAATTTGTCTTTTGGTTTTGGATATCTCTATATGATTTCCAAATTTTGCTTCCTCTTTTTTTTGTTTGTTTCCTCACTAACTTGGATTATCGGACTTTTATTTTTCCAAGCATCTATATTAAAAGATGAATAAGAGAACTAGGGGAGATTTGACAGATGAATATATATTTGGTGCAGAAAATTTGATATTGACTGCAGACCACAAGACCGTAAAACTTGTAGACTTTGGTTTAGCAAGAGAAGAGTCAGTAACAGAGATGATGACTGCTGAGACGGGGACATATCGTTGGATGGCTCCTGAGGTAGCATCGGAACTATCTTTTACGTTCATTTTCAGTGACTACTGTGAAGCATCACTAAAAATGTAGTAGCCTTCTGTGATCGCAGTTGTACAGCACAGTCACGTTGAGGCATGGAGAGAAGAAACATTACAACCATAAGGTTGATTCCTACAGCTTTGCTATTGTGCTGTGGGAACTTATACACAACCGACTTCCATTCGAAGGCATGTCGAACCTCCAAGCAGCATATGCAGCTGCTTTCAAGGTATGCACTCTCTCGTTTATCACCTTTTATTCTTACAGTATTTTGGTTTGTCATGTGTGAAGGGTGATTGAAGTTTTATTTGCTGTTTCAGAATGTTAGACCTAGTGCAGAAGACATCCCTGAAGATTTAGCTTTAATTGTAACACCGTGTTGGAAGGAGGACCCAAATGCTAGACCTAACTTCAGCCAAATAGTGCAGATGCTTTTACATTATCTGACCACTATTTCTCCACCCGAACACATGATCCCATCTCGCATGTTTAGTTCAGAGAACAAAGTATTACCCCCAGAGTCTCCAGGTACAAGTTCATTAATGGCTATGCACAACGACACTGGTGACAAGCCAGACGAGAACATACAGGAGTCAAGGGGTTGTCTATTTTGTTTCCATCATTGCTTCTGACCCCCTTAACCACAACAACACGTCTGCTTCACAAATCATAATACCAGAGGAGATTTTCGCGGTATGAAATGGGTCTTATATATGTGGATCAGTGTTTTGTGGCTCCAAACATTGTGGATGCGTAACTTATAGACGATACGGTAGGGATCCTACGTAGCACCCTAAAGATACACTGGAAAATGAATGAAACGTACTCCGCTACCCAGTCAGATAATTGTAACAAACAATTGTGGACTATAGAATACTGGAAGAGTAGCGCTGTTTGTTACCAAGTTACCGAGTTTTACCTTAACCGCGGTAAAGCAGTTACAGTGCCTGGAAAAATTATATAATAGTTGTTGAGTGCTTAGATTAGAACTACAAGTGGGTAATAATAATATAGGGATCGTTGTAGTTGTAAAAAGCTTTATAATAAATAGAACAAACGTTTTAAGCAGCTTATCTGCTTTTACTATATATGTGCTCTACGAAAATGCTATATACTCTAATATGCAACAGACAGAGAAAAGAAGACTGGGGTGTTAACGTAGATTGTCCGATCTATTAAGGGGGAAAAAAAAGACCTTTGGATTTTTCGGATTTCAGTTTAAATTAAACATGATCAAATCTGATAATAGAGTTTAGGACTGAATCCAAAACTCCACTTTCCAAGAAAAGATAAGATTCTCAAAGTGATCACTTTGTAGATTATCCACAGATTCCACCATATTAAACCCTAACAAAATGCAGTTCCGTGTATTCGATTTTGGATTTGCCCACGCCATAAATACGTTACAAGATAGAAGTAAAAAAAATGTGGAAGTGTAACGGCTAGTTTGTTTTTCCGAGGGTCTGTATCTCTATATAAATACCACTATATAGTGTCTCCTAGATTAATGTTTGTTTTACCTTTTTTTTCTTTTCTTTTTTTCTTTTTGAAGCATAAAATTTTATTAAACTAATTAGAGCATCTCCAATGCTAGGGTGAAGGTCTTAAAAAGACATGACACATAGGATTTAACACTTTCTTAATCAAAAATTAATCTCCAATGCTAAGGTCAAGGTTAATGAAAATCATGACAAGGATGCCATCTCATAAGAAGGGGTAAAGGAGAAAGTCATATCTTCACCTTCTTCATGACCCTGGGTCTATTGACACATCATCAATATTTTATTCCAAAATTAATTTCTTTTAATTAAAAAATATTGTTATTGGGTGATAACTTCAAAGATGTTTTTTCCCCATAACTTTAACCATTTTCCAAAATTGATTTTAGGTAAGAAGACTTTAGCATTGGAGATGAAAGTTGAGGTAAAATGTCAAATTTTCATTTGTTTTAGCCACATAGGAATCACCCCAATAAAAATATATTAATAAGACCCCCACATAGGATGACTTCCACCCTTAGCATTGGAGATGCTCTTAGAAGGTGATTACACGAGGGTACATGATACTGATACCCAAATTTCAAATGTAATTAGTATTTTTTTTTTTTTGGTTTTGAAACAATCCGCGGGGTTAAGGAGACCCCAACCAACAAACCAAAAGGAAAAAACAACAAATAAAACCTAACTACGAAAATACACTTTCAAACTCTTGTCCTCAACAATGATGACTTGTAATTCCTCACTAAAAGCCCCCAAATCTATCTCAATAAAATTCTCCTTAGGATGCATATCAGCTAGAGCATCAGCTGCTCTATTAGTCTCCTTGTAAATATGACTCACTCTAAGTCTTCTGAATTGGCTTCTCAATCTTTCAATGCGCCTCCACAAGTGCATAATGATCCACGCTGGATTAGGATCTTTGATGTTAAACAGATTAAAGACAGCCATTGAATCTGTGGCAATATGAACAAGGGTCATCTTCTTCTTAATGGCCAACTTCAAGCCCAACTCAGCACCCATTAACTCAATAGTAAAAACAGTTTCAGGACCAGAGCCACCAATGGCTGCAGCAACAGGGTCTCCACTAGCATTCCTAATAATAGCTCCAAAACCCCCTGAAACATCCCTTCTTGAACCATCTATATTGATCATGACTTCATCTTCAAAGGGGTATTTCCAAGTACAAGCAATGACTTTTTTCTTGAGCAGCTGGCAAGAAACATTCCACCTAGCTAAGAATCTCTTCACAGCTTCAGTATCAGCATCTGATAGGCCATGAGCCTCCACTTTAAGTCTGACATCAGCAACAATACTAAAACTTACAGCATCCATAGAACTAGAGTGAGGAGAGTGCAACCTTTTATTCCTTTCTTTCCAAACGTGGTAGATGAAACTATTTAAAGCTAGTTTCTTTATAGTGTTTACAACTCCTTTACCACCAAAGTTGTCACTGCACCACTTCAATTCATTCTTCCAAGAAGGAGAACAATTCCTGTAATAGCCTAGCTTAAGAACAATTCCCTGCCAAATAGCGGAAGAGAAACTACAGCTGCAAAAGAGGTGGTCCTCATCCTCAATGGTCTCCCTACAAAGTAAGCACTGAGCATCTTTTATACTACCCCATTGGAGCAGTTTTTTCCTTGTTTTAAGCCTTCTGTGCATAGCCAGCCAGCCAATAAAAGGATGCCTTGGGATGAGCCCCTTGAACCAAACCAGTCTATGCCAACTTATATTATGGCCCTTAGGAACCAAAGCCAAGTAAGTGTCCTTCATTGAGAACTCACCATAGGTACTTGCAGTCCAAATTGTCTTGTCAGCTTCATTAGGATCAACTTGCACTTCCTGAACATAATGCATCAACTCCCCAATAACTGCATCATCATTTGGAGGAACCCATTGATCTCCTCTAATGAAATCAGAGACAGAATGGAGACCCTGGTTCACCAGGCTATCAATATCTTCAATGCTTAGCTACTCACAAAGCCTTCCATTAGGATGCCAGAAATCTAATAAGAGGCTAGTATCCTTACCATTACCCAAGATAGTGCTAATAAATTTTTTTGCTAAAGCTCTGCATTCCAAGATTCTTCTCCAACTCCAAGAGCAGTCTTGAGGGACATCCATGCTCCAAAAGTCCTTAGATTTAATGAGATTCACTTTAACCCAGTTGGTCCAAATAGTATCCTTGCCAGACACAAGGTCCCATATATGCCTTAGGTTAACAACAATATTGGTAAATTCCAAGTTCTTAACTCGCAACCCTCCTTCCTCATAAGAAGTACAGATTTGAAGCCAGCTGATGGGATTATACTTTTTCCCATCTCAATGCCATCCCAGAGAAACCTTTTAAAAATAGTATTAAGTTCTTTGAAAACTCTCTTGGAAAGAACAAAATAAGAGAACCAGAAATACACCATACCACAAAGAACATCCTTAATAAGAAGTAATCTACCAGGATAAGCCAAGAATCTAGCTTTCCAAGACTTAATCCTCTTAATAATCTTATCAATCAAAGGTAAACAATCAGCATAGGATAATCTAGTAGAGATGAGAGGAACTCCCAAATACCTCAGTGGCAAAACTCCCTCTACACAACCAACACATTGTAAAATTAATCTCAAATCCTCCTCATGAATTCCAGAGTGATATGAAGAAGACTTTTGCACATTCACATCAAGCCCAGAACAACTCTTGAAGTCAGATAGAATATTCTTTATGACTTGAGTAGCCTTCAAGGTGCCTTTGAAGAAAATAAGTACATCATCAGCAAAACACAAATGTGTAAGCTTAGTGGACTTACATTTAGGATGAAACTCAAAGTTACTCAGCTTCACTTGTTGATACATTAAGGAACTGAAGATCTCCATCACCATAACAAATAAATAAGGGGATAAAGGACATCCCTGTCTTAACCCTCTCTTAGCTCCGAAAAACCCATAAGGGGAACCATTAACCAGAATAAAGAATTTAGCTGAGGAGATACAAAGCTTAACCCAAGTAATAAACTGGCTAGGAAAACCAAACTTTGACATAGCTTCCAGAACAGCTTCCGATTTGACAGAGTCATAAGCTTTTTTTAAATCCACCTTCAAGGCACATCTAGAAACACCCTTAGGTCTATGGTAGTTCCTAACTAGCTCATGAGCTAACATAATATTATCCTGAATAGATCTACTAGAAATAAAAGCAGACTGATTTGAACTGATCAGGCCTCTCATAACCACCTTAAGCCTATTAGCCAAAATGTTAGTAATACATTTATAGATAACATTGCAACAAGCTATACGTCTGAAGTCACTAATAGTAGCAGGATTATCACATTTAGAAACCAAAGTAATAAAGGTGCTATTTACCTCTTTCAACAGCTTCCCTTTTTGAAAAAAAATTGAGAATAGCAGCAACAAAAGTGTCCCCAACAATAGACCAAGCCTTCTTAAAGAAATAACTTGTGAAGCCATCTGGACCAGGCGATTTACTAGAATGAATAGAAGAAAGGGCCCAAACAACTTCATCCTTGGTAACAGGCATCAAAAGCTTATCACAATCATTTTGTTGAAGCAAATTCTCAAACTGTAAAGACCCAAAAATATCAGAAGAATTCACCTCATTCTCAACTGGATTGAAAAGATCTTCATAAAATTCGACACACTCTTTAGCAATGGACTTATCATCCTCCAACTTCTCTCCAGACCTAGCATGAAGCACCAAGATATTATTTCTAGATCTTCTTTCTCTAATGGAGTTATAAAAAAATTTAACATTTGAATCACCAGCTTCCATCCACTTAACCTTAGAATTTTGTTGTGCCAAGGACTCATCACTCCTAGATAATTTAACATAAGAATGCACAACTTGTCTTTCTTTTCTAGCAGTCTCAACACATAGGGGTCTTTCTTGAAGAGAAGTTTGAAAGCTTAGCATAACTTTTTTAGCCTCAGAAGTTTGCTCACTTAACTTAGAAAACTTAGCTTTCCTCCACTCAATTAGTCTCTTTTAGTTTTCTTTAGCTTGGTAACCAAAACAACCATATGATTACCTTTAACTGGTTCATTCCACACAGATTCAACAATCTTCAAGAAATCATCATCATCAGCAAGAAAGTTACAAAACCTGAAAGGAGGAGGGCCATGAGCTCTACCTTCAAAACAAGTAACAACACTAGGACTATGATCAGAAACACCAGGATTAAGAAATTCAGCCAAAGAATCCTGGAACTGGTTGATCCACTCTAAGTTGACTAAAACTCTGTCAATCTTCCCCATCACCCTATCTTCACCCTCTTGAAAGTTACTCCAAGTGTAGAAACATCCAGTATAGGCCAAATCAAAAATTTGAGAATATTGAGTGCATTTTTGAAAAGCAGAGAATTGAGAAGCAGTTAATTCAGCCTTACTGAGTCTATCCTTGTATTCCAAAATAGAATTAAAATCACCAAGGATTATTATTAGAACAAGAAAAAGAAACCAAATCATTCCACAAAGATCTTCTATTTATCCCATCATTATCACCATACACAAAAGTAAACACACAAGCTTTATTATGAGGCAAGAGGACATCCAAAAAAATAGCTTGAGAAGAATGCTGAATAAGAGAGACCTGTAAGACTTCAGGGTCCCAACCCACCCAAATTCTACCATGAGGACTATGGAAATAATTATCTAAGAATTTCCAGGAAGGACAAATCCTCCTTTTTATTCTACTACTATTATTAAATTGAACATGAATTTCAATTAATCCTACTATGGAAAGATGATTGCTACTAATATAACTACTAACCTCCTTTTGTTTTAGAGGGTCATTAAGCCCTCTAAGATTCCAGCATCCCTCTTTAAACATCCAGAAGGTTAGGAGGTAATACCTTCCTACTGCTCTTCCCAGACTTTTTGAGGTCTACAACTTTTAAGCTCTTCACAGGACCAGTTGGTTTCTGAATGAAATGAGATCTAGCTCCACCACCTGAATCACCCTCCAAACCTCCTAAATGAGTATGTGTATCATTAAGCTGAACATTTGAAGTAGAAGCATGAGCCACAGTAATCTCTTGAAGAACATTGGTCTCTCCATCTCCTATTCCCTCAACAGTTAAAGCTGAGAATTTATTAGTTATCAGAACAGGGACCTCTACCAGCTTCCTCTGACTACTAATAGAACTGCTATTTTCCTTTGAGAATTGCATAATCTTTTCTTTAACCAAACCAGCTTTAGGAGCAATAGTTTTCAAAACCATTTCCTCAATCACCTCCATATCAGAATTCTCCTCCAATGTTGCATCCCTATTTCTCTTAGAAGTTTTCTTCCTCCAAACCTGTTTACTACCTTCACCCTGATGTGATACTACTGACTCAGTATGCATCACAACAACCTTAGGTTTAACAGAACACTTCTCAAGAGAATGTCCAAATATTCCACAGTGAGTACACCTAGGAGGTTTCTATGGATATTCCACAAGGATAGTAATATGTTTTCCACCCACAATAAGAGGAACTTCGGAAGGAAAAACACAATTGACATCAATTTCAACACACACTCTAGCATAATTCATTCTCTGCCTTGACAAAGTGGTCTTATCAGACATAATAGGAGTACCAATATAACTAGCAATAAGACTTAACCCTTTAGCATTCCACATGTGAATAGACACATTATAGAAATTCATCCAGATTGGAATAGTCTTCAATTCGGCCATATCTATTTCCAAAAGAGGAGTCCAAGCTCTTACCAGGAATAATTGATTAGCAATAAAGAACACTCCATGTTCAAGTGCTGCAATTATATTCTCAGTACAATCAAATTCAAAAAAAAAATACAGAGTTACCATGAAGAGTCATACGAAATTCACCTTTGAGTTGCCATACCCTTTTCACAGTCCTTTGAACCAGCATATAAGGTAATCGTTCTCCTACAAAGCAACCAATCACTAGATCCTCACAACTTTTCACATCAGCATCATATTCCTCAGGATCAGCCATCATAACCCTTTCTCCGTTCACCATACATGAATCCCGACGAACCATCGACTCAGAAACAGAAGAATCCACCTGCTGTTTAGTAAGAACAGAAGCCCAACTACCAACAATAGTAGAATGACTGCCTCTAGCACCACCACCCATAGAAGAATCAGAACTCTGCAAACTCGATCCAGATTGGGGCAAAAACACTAACCCTACCCCAGAATTTGAAGCCATAAAAAAACAAGAAAAAAAGAGAAAGAAATAAAGAGGAAAGTGAGAAGAGATCAACTAACACCAATCATTAAGCCAAAATCAGAAGAGATCTAACAAGAACTACAAGGAAAATCAGAAAAGGAAACACTGAAGAAAAACTTGACTAAAGTCAGCGTCGCCCGAAAATCGCCCTCTCCACTCTTTCTCTCTCCTTGACCTTTCAAAAAGTCGTTTTTAAATGTAATTAGTATCTAATAACTCTATATTTAAATTTCAAATATAATTAGTATTTTAAGTTTCCCATGTCACCCTTGTAAATTTCAGAAAACCCATTGCATTGTATTCCCATTTAGATTAAATACAAAAATTTCTAAAATTCATGTAGTTCAACCGTGAAATTCAAATATTTGCTAAAAGCAAAAAAAAAAAAAAACATACAGAAACTTCTAAAATTTTCATATAGTTTAAATTTGAAATACAAATACAAACAATAATGTTTAAATTTTGGCACTAACAACACCAGAAGCTCCTCCGCGAAACATTGCGGACCTTTTCGATTCTCTCCTACACTTCCTCACCATCCCTATCCCAACTTCAGGAGAAAAAAAAACCAGAAAACAGAAAACTCATCACCCATTCGCCACAATCAGCAGAACTCCACTGTCACCAGTTCATGACCACCTCGACATAATCACCTGCTGGCATCCACCACATAGCAGTCAGTCCATGCCACAACTTGTCTAATATCAGCTCATTCACGACCCGCCACCAGTAGTACACCACGCCACCAGTCCATACCCTTGAACACACCTACACCTCAAATGACAATAAAGAGATCTACCCCCATTTCATAAGCCAGGTTCGCACTTGTGCAAACCATAAGCCAGGATTATAATGAGATACATCCACAAAAATATAAGAACATGGACAAGAAGATAAACAAAATTTTATATACATTATCAGAAACCAAATTGTTTGTTTACAAAAGAGACGCATTTGTTCTCAAAACAAGTTGTTCACGTAAAAAACAAGCTAAACATTAGATGTTCGTATACTCTTTACATTAAATGGTGTATTATCTGTTAACTAAAAGTAGTGGTGAGGCATTTGCAGTGCTCTTTTGCGTCAGATTTACCAATAAGAAACGAACACAATCTCTGACATGGTTAACCACATTCACTTGACTCGTCTTACACATGCCCATCAACCCATCAAATGCAGGACCACAAAACGATTGGTTTATAAGTTCATCTATACAACAACAAAATGTCCATGGTAGTATCGTAAACGTAAACAAACAAAAACAATCACTCTCAATCCCAAGACCTTTCAGCAACCAGAACAACTTAAAGGTAATTCAACAATAATAAACATCGTAACAACAAGTGGTTTTGTCAAAAATACAATCCAATGTTACATACAGAAACTAAACTGACTAGTTGACCATTGGTCGAGCAAATGGTGTACTTGATTATAAGAAATACGCAATGCACTGCACATCTATGTTAATGGATCCGTTTTATTTTGGGTATATTAAAATACAAATCAAAATAGACATAAAAATGTTTGCAGTCGAACAATGTTTTATGTGTCTACCAAATTCCTTCTTTAAAATAGACATGAGATATCAGTCATGAGTCGCCAATAAGGGGAGAATGTACTCTTTCCTAAATCCATATTTCATCTATTACTGCCACTACCTAAGGGTAAGGGAGCTTGTTAAAAAGATATTTCCACTGCTGAAACTATGTAAAATACTTCTAAAAATTTTCATGAAATACGGCCAAAAAATAAAAATAATGCACGATACCTCGAGTTCTTTGTTGTTCCGGTTTGGTGGAAATGGATTGCTTGGAACCTATAAGCCGATTAAACTAAAAATCAAATTCAGCCGGTACATTAAAATTTACTTTTTTTTTATTTCCGATATAAAAAACAACCTTTTATTAATTATTAAGAAAAAAAGGTTACAAAAAAGAGGAATGGAACCTCAACAGAAAAATGCAAGGCAAAATGGACAACATGTCCTAAGGCCCAAGAACTAAAAGAAACAAAAAAGTCAAAATTCTAAAGCCTAAAACAAGAACGATTTTTTGGGACCAACCTTTTTGGGGACCATTGTTTTATAAGGTCATCTACCCTATATTTATAAGGGATGTCCTAAAATAGTCACATTACTAATTTGCCCTTAACCCTAATTAAAATTAAAACTAAACTAATAAGGACCAAAGTTTAACCTAATTCTAATCTCTTAACAAAAAACAAAAATCAGACCCTCCCCTACCCTAGCCGCACAGTTTGAGAAAAAAAATTCTTCTCTTCTTCTTCCTTTCAACATCGTCTTCATCGATTAATCATCGATTCATAAAATTTTCATCGTCGATTAATCAAATAAGTATAAGAATGGTTCTTACAAAGAAAACCCCAAGACTCCCAGGAAAAGGTCCCCCATTAGGACATCTAACGAATTAGCCAACTGATTTTGAGATTCATAAAGAAGTTGAACTGGAAAGTGAAGTCACAATCGGCTACAATAGACGCAACAAGAACCCTGAAACTGCCATGGCAAAAATCCGCAGGTATTTTCAACCAAACCCATTACTTTTAATTTGATTTTGATTCGTTTAATTGAATAGAAACCATCAAAATAGGGTTTAAATGGAAGTTACAGTGTGTTGTTCGGTTAGGACGAGTTTCAAAATAACCCTAGCTTTCTAACCGAACTTCCTGAAAGGAAGAACACGAAGAACAGTTCAGTTCCATAGGATTTAAAATTAGGTTACCGAACTGCCAGTTCGGTTAGTTCGCAAAAATTCTAAAACTATTTAGTAACCGAACTTTACCCATATTACAACAAAAATAATATCCGATGTAACCGAATTGTGCTATTTTGCACGCTATGTTGAGTTTCAATTTAACCGAACTTGTCCCACTATATTCGGTTTGTTCGAAAAAAATTCTAAAACTATTTAGTAACCGAACTTTACCAGTATTACACCAAAAAAAAAAGATTTCCAATGTAACCGAACTGTGCTATTTTGCATACTATGTTGAGTTTCAATTTAACCGAACTTGTCCCATTATGTTCGGTTTGTTCGAAAAAATCCTTGACAAACCGAACTCTTCACTAATTGCATACATGTGGAGTTCGGTTTGTTCGCAAAAAACCTTGACAAACCGAACTTTTCACCAATTGCATACACGTGGATTTCGGTTTGTTCCTAAAATTACTTTACTTACCGAACTATTATATGGAACCCTTATGTTAGCTAATATTTTTTGTTTTCTTGATAAGTGGAAAAGGAAAAAAATCCAACCAACCTTTAGTGGAAGATATGAGAACTCCCACGCCTCGAGGCAGAGTACACTTAGGTGCCAATAAGCATGGAACCCAAAATGCTAAGTTTGGGGGTGGGTCATTACCGGGTGTTGTCATCCAAGATGTTGTCAATAGAGATAATGTTGACAATGTAATCCAACAAGTTAATGAAGAGATTGTGGAAGAGATTGGCAATTAAGAACATAATCAAGGTGGAAAAGAGGAACCAGCTGAAGAAGAAGAAGGAAATGAGGATGATGAAAATGACAATGATGACAGTGAAGAAGATGAGGAAGATGGAGATAAGGATGGAGATAATGAAGATGACGAATCATAGGAGGACTCGGATGAAGAGGAAGAGGAAGAGGAACAAGGAGAAATAGTTCAAAAAAAAACTAGAAAGACGCCTAAAAAGCCTTGTGCTAGATATTCATACATTCCTGATGACAGTTTGTGTTTGCCGCCAAAGAACCCAACTTATGGTACTCCAAGAGATGGAGGCTACAAAAACTCATGAGCTTCCAAGATCTTTACGAAAAAGGTATCAAATCTTAACCATCAAGATTTTTCAGTCATTTTATTATATTTTGACATATATTTTTTCTATATATATTAGTATATAAGACATGATGTTGTTTTTGTAGGATCATAATAACGCGATTCGTGTTTTGAAACGTCAAAAGAACAAGATATGGGATATAGCGGATGAATGTGATGAGGTCCAGTTGGAGGTATTTGATTGTGTACTATGGAACACGATACAACATGCGCACCAAAAATTTGATGATGTCATTGTTTCTACATTTGCCGAGAGGGTTTATCCAGAGACGGATACCTTTCACCTACCGTTTGGAAAGATGGCAATAACGCCAGATGATTGTTATCGAATCACAGGCCTACCAATTATGGGAAAAAGTGTTCGAGCAGGCTACGATCCCTCGATGAATTATGAACTTTTTGAAAAGTTGGTCGAAAAGTGTCTAGGATGGGGCCAGGACAAGGCACAATGTGAGTTTAGACGAGCTGTTAAAGAGCCTAAGAAAGGTGATGAGTATAATGAGTTTGAGCAAGACCGCACGTTGAAGAAGAAGTTGAAAAAGTTCAAGATCAAAGTCTTGAAAGAGGATTTTGGAGGGACAAAAAAATTGGTTGCTCAAGGAAAGTTGGCGATGACATCGGAGAAGATTAAGCACCATGTGACTGCTTATTTGTTATATCAACTAGGAACCATTTTCTTCCCCGACACTTCAGGTCACTTGGTAAATGCCCATTACCTGCAGCTATTGGACCCCCTTAATGAGGTGAACAACTACTCTTGGGGCACGACGGTTCTTTCATTCGTTCAAGAGGATCTCAGAAAAGCTTCGAGGCTTAAGACTTGTCAAATTGGAGGCATATACACCCTTATTCAGGTACCCCGTTAAATTATCCTTTGTATCTTTCAAGATATATTTGCGAACAAACTGAACTTTGTTGTTGATAAGTGAATGAATGTGTATTGTTACTAATCATAATGAAAATGTATCATTTGTGGCTCCTTCTTATAGGTTTGGGTGTACGACCACTTGCCTAAACTGAAATTCTCTCATCCTAAGACTCCTTGGATTTATGTGAAGCCTACAGCTGGTGAAAACGAATTTTTGAACTCACAGGACAAGGGCAAGAAAAAAAAAGGTGTTGAAGTTGAGGGAGACATTGGATAATGCAAAGCTTGAAGATGTGGTTTTCCATCCATACACCATTCCATCAGATGAAGAGGAAGATGTTGAGGTTATTGATTTCTCACCTATCGCGGGTTATAATGGACCGTTGTTTCATCCTGACGGTTGTACAATGTATAATCTGAAAAAGCGAGGGTCTAACAACACCACCCAATATTTCGATTAGCAATCTGTATGGACTAACTCCGAAACACTTACTAGAGAATCAACTAGACAGTCAGACTCAATCTAGATAAAAGTATCTCAAGGAGTTAATATCTCTCTCTTGTTTTGATTTATTCAAGCTAATAGAAATCAGCGAGTCTATAATCAAACACAAGGAATAACTTGGAGGGTACCAAATACCAATGCACAAGGATCAATCAATATCAATCAACAACCAAAGGTCGGATTTCCAATTGATGATCTTTAACGCAAAACCTGTATTATTTCAATTATATAACAAATACAATGTCGAAAAGAAATAACACAAACACCAGAAGTTTTGTTAACGAGGAAACCGCAAATGCAGAAAAACCCCGGGACCTAATCCAGATTGAATACACACTGTATTAAGCCGCTACATACACTAGCCTACTGCAAACTAACTTCGGATTGGACTATAGTTGAACCCCAATCAGTCTCCCACCGATCCAAGGTACAGTTGTACTTCTACGCCTCTGATCCCAGCAGGATACTGCGCACTTGATTCCCTTGGCTGATCTCACACACAACCAAGAGTTGTTGTAACCCAAAATCACAGACTTGATAATAAACAGATCTGTCTCACACAAAAAAGTCTATAAGAGGATAAATCTGTCTCCCACAGATAAACCCTAGGTTTTTTTCCGTCTTTTGATATGAAATCAAGGTGTACAGGAACCAATTGATAATCCGGTCTTATATTCCCGAAGAACAGCCTAGATTAATCAATCACCTCTCTACAATCCTTCCTGACTACACAGGTGGTTTGTCGAGGAATCACAAACAGAGAGCCGAAGATGTTTGTGACTTCTTTATCTTGCCTATCGGAGAACTCTCACGATCTCAATCCAATCAATCGATTGTACTCGTGATAGAAGATGCAAGATCAGATCACAAACTACCTTGATCAAAGCGAAACGCTTTACCAACACACGATTTCGAGATAAAAGATAAGAAATGAATACTCAGCTCGAAATGTCAAATGTGTATGATCTAGTCTATATAGCATATGACTTTTGTCTCATAAGAAGTAGGAGATAGAAGAGATAGACTTTTGAGTGATAGATAAGTTCAAGTCTCCACATACATTTTTGTTGATGAAGTTCCACGGTTCCTTGTATAGATCTTCGTCGTTGTATGATGAATCTCCATGAAGTCCTTGAGATCAACTACACTTTTCTATCCTAGTCCGAGACTTTGCTATGTAGGCTAGAAATCAGGACTTATAGTTCTGATCACTAACATTGACAAACATGCTTGAGATAGCAACGCATGCGAGGTTGACCGAGCTATGCTCTAACATAATCCTCGAAGAGTATTGAGATAACTTTCTTGTGTCCAAAGTGTCCCACGAGTGGAAAACTTCCAGGTGAAGAAGCGGGGAACTAAGAACACCGTCAAGTATTTTGTTTTCCCAAAATATGAACCTGCTCTATCAGTGGACCACTGGAACAACTTTGGGAATTATCTTCTTCCAGGTGAAGAGTGTGAAGATTCGTATGATGATCCAAATGCCGCTGACGATGGATATATGGAATGGTATGAAAATATTTCTCATCCTCGTGTAATAAACAGAGTCCAACAAGCCCGTACTGAGAAGGCGAAAGCGAAGGCAGTGCAGAAAGAGGCTCAGAAAGTTATGAAGCATATGCCTACCTGTGGTGATGAGGCCTTGAACTTATTGAATTCGGCGGTAATATATTTACTCTTATTTTTGCTTTTCTAATTGTTATAAAATATTAAAAAATAATAGTCATTTATGCTTTTGATTGAAAAAAGGTGAAGGAAAATTGTTGAAGAAAATGATGGCAAAAATCCGGAGTGGAGAGCCGATGAACACTCATGAACAAACAGACCTCTACAACCAATGGACTAATATGTTTTCACCCAACATTGTTGATCTAAGCCAGGTTGATCCAAGCCAGACCATACCGGTGAAGAGGAGTCGCAGAGAAGGGGAAGGTTCAAGTCGGATTGTTGAACAACAAAGCAGTGGAGAGGACACTCCTAGTGACGAAGGACAAGCTAAAGCTCCTAAACGCAAGAATAAAAGAGTTTCTCGTAGTGGTCGTCGTGAATGAGTGATTGCAACAATTAGTAGTTTGGTTTCTTATGTTTAGAAAACTTTTTTATTACGGATTTGGTAGTTTATTTTCTTATGTTTAGAAAAAAAAATTATTGCGGATTTGGTAGTTTGTTTTCTTATGTTCGTGTGCTTCCGACACTTAGTTATGGTATTGTGGATTAGTAAAGGAATTTGATAATTTGGTTTTTAATTTGTGTTTTAAAGGATTAGTTCGGCTATTAGACTCATTTGTGTTTCATTACACTAAATTTTTTTTAGATACAATAAGGTAGTTCGGTTAGTTCGCAAATTTGCGATATAACCGAACTCATCAATAAAAAAAATCAGAAGTTACAGAGAGATATTCGGTTACCTGGGAAAAAATAACAGGTAACCGAATATCTCTCCGTAACTTCTGATTTTTTTTTATTGATGAGTTCGGTTACATCGCAAATTTGCGAGCAAACCAAACTTTTGGACAATCAAGTTCGGTTACCTGAGCAATTTTTCATTTAACCGAACTTATAATTTCCAAAGCTTTAGGCTGCTTGGAAACCAGGGGAAATAGAGCCGTTAAGACTGACTTTTTTTTAAATGCAAAAAAGTTCGGTTACCACGAAAAATCACATTGCAAACCGAACTTTAGTTGCATTGCACATTTGTCGAGAAACCAGAACTTTATTTTAGAAAAAATATAGCCGTTGCCTGCCACCTCTGTAGTATATACTAAAGAACTTCCTCACTTTTCATATCAAACCTCTTAAAAATGGCAGTACAACGTCCAAAATTTACACTCGATGAAGATCTTTCTCTTTGCAGGAATTATGTAGTGTACTATCCTAAGAGGGGTGAAGAACGACGAATGAATGGAATAATGAGTCAGAGTTATTGGGGAAAGATTCATGAGAAATTCTGCTCCGAAACCGGAAACCCCCATAACCGTGATCGTGCAACCTTATTTATTCGATTTGCAAAGATAAGAGATAGGGTCAAAGAATTTATTGGTTTAGTTCGAATTGTGAAGCAATATCGACTTAAAGGTGAAACATTCGAGGAAACCGTAGAAATATCTCAAAATGAATGGCGAAGGTGGAAAAGAAAGAATTTCAAATATGAAGCTCATTTCTATGTTCTTAGGAAGTTCTTTTGTGTTCGTTTCGGATATTAAGTACGTTGTGGTATCAATATTTATATTGAGTATTAGTATGTTTAAATTTAGTTTTAATATCACCCTCAACCTTTGTTTGTTATGTTGGTGTTGCATTTTAATTAATTTTCAACTAAAATTGTTTGGTTTTTATTGTCTTTCAATGTTAACTAAATTATAGAACTTTTAATGACCCAAAACTAGTCTAATTGCTCAGTCAAGCTATAAGTTCGGTTGTTTGTCCAAATTACAGATCACGCCTAACTCCAAGTTCGGTGCGTTCGCAAAACTCAGTAAACAACCGAACACAGAGTTCGGTGCGTTCGCAAATCTAAGAAAAAACCAAACTCTCAGTTCGGTACGTTCGCAAACCTCAGTAAACAACCAAATTGAACACTCTTCGGATGCGCAATGAAGAGATACGTTATTTCTTCTTCCGGACCTACCTTGTTTTTGAACCGCGTAGCCCCTCTCTTGAGCCAAAAAAAACAACAATTGTTGCATCACTTGTCTATCCTTCTATTCATTCCTTTTTATTGTCTCAATTGCATTTTAAATGGTGGACAACGATGATACGTTATCCTTGTTATCATCCTTTAGTAAGCGAAGCATATTAAGTGGTATACTCATTCTCCTATATTTAGCTATTTTCTCCATTTCTTGAGGAGTGAGCCTTGCGGCCATTGAATGTCCTTCAAGATCCTCCGGACGAGGGTGGTTATGATGACCTTCCACCTTATTCATAGATACAACCCATCCATTCTTTTTTTTGCACTTACTAAATACTAGTTTGAGCGGACATTTAATTTTCTTTAAGCGCGTTGTGTTCTTCCTCGTCGTTTTTCCTTTATACACATAACCCTTCCTCTTGTGACTAACATCCGGATCTCCACTTCTCTTACAAACCATTTCAAAACGAGTTTTGCTTTCTTTTCCATTCAAAACTAATACACACATGGCTTTCTTGGCATGCTCTCTAGCCCAATTCTTCGCATCAATAGGTAAGTCAAATACCAAATCATTGACATAATGATGGGATGTATCTTCGAACAACATATCAACCGGAGAAGGTTGATCATCCATTGGTATAGATTGGCATTCAATCTACAAGAAATGGAACAACATCAATTGCAATCATAAACAAGTTTGGCAACAAGATAATTTTATCGCAATAACCGAACTTGAAGAAATTTGACATGTAACCGAACAAAGAAGATGGACTCAAAGAAATTATGAAGTATAAAGTTCGGTTACCTGCCATTTTATACTAGGTAACCAAATATCTCTCTGTAACTTTTGATTTTTTGTTTGTTTGTTAAGTTTGGTTAGATATGTTGTTAGGTTAAAGTTTGCGAACCAACCGAACTTCTTACAGTTGGGATAATCTTATTTTACCTAAAGTTCGGTTAGATATTTGGTTGGTATGAAGTTTGCGAACCAACCAAAATTTGTACACTTGGTAAAATCTTATTGTACGTGACGTTCGGTTAGATATTGGTTGCAAACCAACCGAACTTCTAGACCCTAAAAGTTCGGCAACATTGCGGGAAAACCGAACATTACACTGTAAGTCCTATAAACAAAGTTCGGTAACATGTCTGTTAACCGAACGACTAAAAACCTCCATTAAGAGCGAGTTCGGTAACCTGCGTGTTTGGAAAAAGTAACCGAACTACACTTTCAGATGTGTTCGGTTACCTGTTCTTCACTTAAGGTAACCGAACAAGCCCAAATCTACTTTAAAAATTTACATTTTTTTGAAAATTTGGAGCAATTCAACCAACATTATCTAAGTTTGAAGCATACCTGGGTACCCAAATACTCTTCCTCCGGTTGTGGTTGGTAAAATCCATCGTTTTCATATTGAGATTGAGTTTGGGGAAGAATACAATCACCATCTAAGAAATAACTCATATCCGGATCATTGTGAAGATTAACAAATACTCTAGGAGAGGAAGGAGATGAAGATTCAGATGAGCTATCATCAATTGAATCATCACTTGAATACTCAAGCTTAGTGAACTCAAAAAAATAATTATTTTTGATGTTTTTCTTCTTCATCTTCTCTAACTTTACTCTCTCAATAATTCTACTTCTTTTTAAAAAAACCCATCTGATTTTTTAATCTCACTAATTATCTTTAACTTAATTATTTCACTAATCATTACACTAACTAATCATTACCCAAAATTAATCAGGAGGGTAATTTAGGTATTAATATAAATATCTAGATAAGGGGTGACCTAAATTTACTTCTAATGTCTTACCCAAAATAAAACACTGGTCCCCCAAAAAAAACATGGTCCCCAAATAATGGTTCTAAAACAAGTACTGACCAAGAGTTCATTCAAGTCTGTAATATGGAATACCAGGAAATTCCATCCTCTGCATATTTGAAGGTCTTTCGGAGAATTTTAGGACTTGCCCTCTTGTAAATGACAACCTTTCTTTGTAAATAAATCTGTAGAAAAGTTTATTTCTCTATAAACATGGTTGAAGTGAATCTTCTTTAAGACAGTGCACACCAATTTCCATCTAACCAATACAACCCGTGGCAAATTGTTGTTGGAGAAAACTGATATGGATGCCTTTGAATCAGAATTAGCAATCACCTGAAACTTGTTATGTTGTACTGCCCATTCCAGAGCATACAATGTCCCCATGACTTCAGCCACAAAATTTGTTGTTATGCCAAGACCACCACTTTCAGCAGCCATGAATTGTCCAGTGAATTTCTAATAACAAAACCATAACCAGAGATTCCAGAGTTACCTCTTGAAGCTCCATCACAACAAAGCAAAATGGTATTTTCATCAGGTAGCTGGAATTGGCATTCAATGATTTTTCGAATTTTCATCTTTCTGTATTTAATATCAAAGAATTGCAGAATGAGGATTCATAATCTGAATTATTTGTATAGCCTCTAAGTCTTACCTCACAGTCTTTGACCATTCTGATTATTTTCTTTTTGGCATTTATCACATCTGGAGCAAGGTTCTCAAAAAAGGCCATGTTTCTGGTGAACCATATATCCACCATCACATTAAAAGCAACAATGATCCAAATTTCATGCACTTATGTTAGTTTTACCATACGTTAGAATTCAATTAAAGAAGTTACCAATACTGCGACTTTAAACTCCAGTTCTGCAACTCCTCGTTTGAGTATTTAATTTTCCTCTTTTAACTCGGTAACTCTATTAGATGATTATGACTCACCCCATAACTGTTTTGGCTTCACATTGCTTTCCAAAACAACGAACCTATTAGATGCTAGTGCAAGACAACAGTTATGCATTTCTAATTAGTTCCTCCAGGTAGTTGTGAATAAACAAAAGGATTCAACTCATACAGACCAAAAGTAAGGATCTCAGATATAGTGTAACTCCAGGATCTGTTGGACATTTTGTCAAACAGTTTGCATCCCCAAATTTTGATATCGAAATTGAAGAAATGTATTGTACCAAGATTAAACAATAGATTAAAAAATTGAAAACGTCGAATCTTAATCTAATTTCAGGGTAATAAGATTAAGATCGCAACTATAAACAACATCCAGTGGAGAAAAAATCGCAACAAACCCAAATTATTAAACCCTAAAGTTAACAAGCTCACAAAATAAATATCATGAGAATAAATTACTGGAACGAAGTGAAAAACTGGATAAAAAAATATGAAAATCTTACATCTGTGAGCGAAATTGATGAAGCTTTATTCTTTTTCAATTGAGAAGCGAAGAATTTTTCTGCTATGAAAAAGAACGAGAGACGGAAGGGGAAGACATTACGAGTACAAGTCTGTGAATTTTTATATTTTTTTGAGGGTATCTCAGACATTTCTACGATTAATAGATGTAGGGGATCAAAGATAGCACATGAGTGGTGCTATTTGATTTCCTCTATATAGATAGAGTTTAGTCTCTATTTTTATATAGGTAGTGGAAAAAAGAAACACCAAAATTAACGGGGTCCACCACTACGTAGAGGCTGATAGAGGTTAGCCTTGTTAGAGCACTGCTCGTTCGAACTCGCAAGCGTTGCTATCTCAAGATTTTTTCTCAAGTTTAGTTGCCAAAACTATAAGTCTTGATTTCTAGTCTACTTATAGTTATGTCTCAGATTAGGATAGAATGTGTAGTTGAGCTTTAGACTTCATGGCTTTCATCGATTGAAGACGAAGAACTACTAAGGGGAGCTTGTGGAACTTCATCAACAAAAGGTATGTGAAGACTTAAACTCATCTATCACTCAAAAGTCTATTTCTATTCTATCTCCTATTGAGACAAAAGTCGTATAGCTATATAGACTTTATATTATACACATTTGATATTTCGATCTGAGTTTAACTCGCTTACATATTTCTCGAAATATGTGTTGGTAAGCTTTCTCTTTAACCAAGTTCATCTTTATTCTTGACGAAAGTCAAAAGATGATCATGTGAAAATCGACTGGTAACATCTTACATGATTTGTGTGAGACAATCATTTGATGTAGACTTGGAATGTTTATTGATCCATTGATCACTTGAAAATTGCTTTGAAGCTAATAGTTTGTGTGAGACAGTTATTCCCGTCTTCTAAGAATGTTTCAATGATTAAAATGGAGTTTAGAACAATTAACCATTGACTGAATATATCACAGTATGCGTACTTGTATGCTAACTGTTGCAAGTTACTCCAAGTCCGGGAACCATAGTATGTGTACTGGTTTAAAAGTTGAAGTACGGGAACTTAATATACATACCCGTATGCGTACTGGCTGAACAGTTCAAGTCCTGGAATTTAGTATGCGTACCCGTTTGCATACTAATTCAACTGAGTTCGGTCGTGAACGGCATTATGCGTACACGTTCAACAGACCAAGTCCGGAACTCTAAGTATGCGTACCCGTTTGCATACTTGAGTGGGTTAAGTTCTAAAAAAAATTTCTTCATGAACAAATACATTTATATAATAAGGAATGCAATCTTTTGCAAACCGTGGCTATAATGTTCATGAATTGATTCGAGTAAATCAAAATCTATTTTGCTTCAATTGTGTCTTGTATACTTCTATGAGAATATAAACAATTGAACAACTCTATGACTAGTTTCATTTGAGTCATTTGAACTAGTTTTGATCAAGATGAACAAGGTTGATATGAATGTGTTCATATGGCTAACTTTGGTTAACTATTGTTGACCCAACTAAGTGCACACGTTTAGGTACGGTTACCCATATCTAAATGAAGTCACATTTTATTTGTGTATAACAAGCTAAGTTCGATATAACGGTTGAAAGATATTAGCTTGAATCTAATCAGGTTTTCATCTAACGCTGAATATTGAATGCTTTGTTACCAAGGTAACATTGATTGCAAACCCTGATTTGAAGACTATATAAGGGAGAATTCTAGCAACTGGGAAACCTAATCCCCACAACCCCTGTGTGATACTAGTTGCGACTAGAGTCGATTCTCCTTTAACTTAGGTTTTTCTAAAACCATTATAGGTTAACGACTTTGTTAGAGCACTGCTCGGTCGAACTCGCATGCGTTGCTATCTCAAGAATGTTTGTCAATGTTAGTGATCAAAACTATAAGTCTTGATTTCTAGTCTACTTATAGCTAAGTCTCGAACTAGGATAGAAAGTATAGTTGAGCTTTAGACTCCATGGTGATCATTATACAAAGACGAAGAACTAATCAAGGAACTGGTGGAACTTCATCGACTAAAAGGTATGTGGAGACTTGAACTTATCTATCACTCAAAAGTCTATCTACTCTATCTCCTATATTGAGACAAAAGTCGTATTGTTATATAGACTATGATTATACACATTTGCTATTTCGAGCCGAGTTTATCTCGCGTATCTATTTCTCGAAATATGTGTTGGTAAGCTTTCGTTTTGGCCAAGTTCATCTTTACTAGTGACGAAAGTCATATTAAGTTTCAATTACTTTAAAATTGCTTTGACGAAAAATGGTTTGTGAATAACAACTATATAACGTCCTCTAAGAATGTTTCAATGATTGAAATGAGAGTTTAGAATATATAACCATTATTGGATATAAACATTGTGTGATAACTCATGCATGTGTAAGTCCTTATTCCTTGAACCAAAGTATGCGTACTTTGCTGATCAGGAAAACCGGAACTAAAGTCCGCGTACCAGTACGCGCACCATCGGAAGTTCACGTCCTGTAAAAATCTGCTGGAGTTTGTGAATTGAAAACAAACTTATTCCGGGTACTTAAGTCCGCGTACCAATCCGCGTACTTAGGTTGGTTATTTTTCTGAAAACGATTATTCGTGAACTTAAACTTATATAAACTAAGGAATGCATACTTGCAAACCGTGGCTATAAAGTTCATGAATCGATTCGAGTGAATCAAATCGTTTTTGCTCCGATTGTGTCTTGTATACTTCTATAAGATCTAAGCAATTGAACAACTCTCTAACTAGTTTATTTGAGTCCTTTGAACTAGTTATGGTGAAGAAGAATATGGTTGATATGAAAGTGCTCATATGGCTAACCATTTGGTTAACTATTGTTGAACCAACTAAATGTACATGTTTGGGTACGGTTATACAAACCTAAAAACGTGCATTTCATTTGTGTGTAACAAGCTAAGTTTAGATCTAACGGTTGAAAGATATTACCTTGAATCTTTGTTACCAAGGTAACTTAGATTGCAAACCCTGATTTGAAAGACTATATAAAGGAGAACTCTAGCAACTGGGAAACCTAATCCCCATACCTCCTGTGGATACTAGTTTGTGAGTGGGGAAAAACGATTTGCTGGCTTTTACGGAATTGAAGAATCGACCGTGTGGAGACTCCTTGAACCGAGCGAAATGTTGAACCTTACACAGATGCACTGCAAGAAGGGAGTGCTTTAAGTTCGAGAGATCAATATGTAAGACCCGGGCCTAAACCAAGAACAATGGCCGTTCCAGAGTCAATTCGGTCACGAGAGAGGACGGGTTGATCTGTAGGAGGGAAGCTGAGAAATGCGTGAGATCAATGGTGATATGAGATTGTAGGTGTGTTGTGAATTCAGCATGAAAATGCTCTGAATGATTGAATTTTTCTCAATTGAGAGTAATTTCTGTGAGTTCGTGTAGACGAAATATTATCTGTATGAACTTTGATGAGAAATTGCTCGTCTTGGCGAATGTTGTTCAAATGTTCGAAAACTTCTGTCTTTTCAATCAGGATTCAGGGACATTTTATAATGCCGGAGTTGAAAACACCATGATCCATGAAGTGTGACAGTTGCTGGAATCAGAGAATGGGAAATGGGGAAATCATGTTAAAACCAATTAGTCATCGTGCGGAGACTTGGTTAACTTTCCACCTACTACTTTGCTGACTCTTCCAACTGATTGCACAACTTGCTCACATTCTCATCGTGGGTGAACACACGTGCCGTAGACCGCCAGACCAAAACCCTAGTTAATATCCCCCATGTGACACGATTGAAATCTCGTGATTTTGGAGTCAGTTGCTGACTTTAGGGACGATGAGTCCATGTAGCGCTGAGTTGATCATGTGTGAGTAAATGTTTCGAAACTCATGAATTTAACGTGTCTGCTGAGACGAGGTATCATCATAACCTAACACGAGCAAAACTGTGTTGCTAAATTGTTGAATACTGATAGTTGAACCAACATTCTCTGGTTTGAGCAAATATTGCTAGTCCGAGCAAATATTGCTAATTGAGTAAATATTTCCGGTTCGAGCGAATATTGCTAGTTCGAGCAAATATTGCTAGTTTGAAGAAATATCGTTCTTTTAATGAATTGTTGGTAGCTGGGCCAAGTAAAATATTAATTTAACTTACTGACTGCTGGGTGATGAGTGCCAAATATTGTATATATTTTTCCCTTTTTGTTGGCATTTAACTCATCTTTTATGCATTAATTCTACATTTTATCCCATATTCTGCATTTTCATTGTTTTCAAGAATAAATATTTTTCTTACTTAATTTTGCATTTTTAGGTAATAAATAAAGTCTGGATGACTTGCGGAGCAGAAAAGAGCTGAAGAGTAGTGAAAAGCCGGAAGAAATTACGCAAGGAAGCCGCAAAGAATGGAGCGCACGTCCAAAAAGCTAGGAATGGGCTCAAGAAGGAATAATTGTTCTTAAAGAAGATATGGGCTTGGCATACCCAAGGCCCAAAACCCTTACCCAAACCCATTTTCTATATCCATACCCGCCTCCATTCTCAACCGTTAGATCGGATCCATCTCATCATCCAATGGTCGATCCTTCGTAGAGCATCAAAATCTGAAGTCTCTGCAAAACACCATAGTGACTAAATTCCAAACCTTCAGATTAGATTGTAGTTGAATCCAACGGTCGATCCTATGCTTGTGCATCAAAATTAAATACTCCCGCTTTACACTACAGTACCTAACATCATCTAACACCGTTGACTTCGTTGTATTTCACAATCCGACGGTCGACGTGATTCATCTCTTATATTACCGTTAGATCTACCAACCATATTTGCATCCAACGCTCAACGTTTCTGATCATCATCTCCGATGTACATGCTCCACAGTGAAAATTCCTATACCCTAAAAACCATCGAGAGTTTTTTCTCTCATTCCCTTCTTCTCTTCCGTTCTTCTTCCTCCTCCCTGTTGCCGTACCACTCCACCGCCAACTCCACTGCCGCTCCACCGTACCACCATGTCCGCCACCACCAACTCTGCCACAACCACACCACCTACCGCACATGGTAACTTTCAATCAACTTCATCAACATCACACGATTTCAGTGACGTGTGGAATTGATGAGAATGATTGCATGTTATCAATCGAAGCTAGAAAAGGCATGGGAAGGAGCAGTGAAGTCAGAGGAAGGATGGGTCAGCGATTGATTGAAGAAATTGCGCCATCAAAGTAAGATTTTACGAAACCCTAATTTCTCAATTTTTGGGATTTTTATAGAAAACCCTAATTTCTGTTAGGGAGAGCATAGGGAAGCTAGAGTAGGGATATGGGTATGGTTGAATTAGGTGAATTAGGTAAAACCAAACCCTAATTGTACTGTTTTCAATTTGGGGATTTTTTGGGTAGAAACCCTAATTGTATAATTTAGGGATTTGGGTATAAATAGCCTTGTGTGTATGTTGTAAAACTTATGCTGGACTAGCCAGTGTCCAGGACTGTGAAGTTCTGTTAATTTTCAATTTCAGTTTCAAATCAATTTTAGTTAATTTTCAATTTCTGTTTTATTTCATGTTTAATTCCATGTTCATTTAATTTATGTTCTTATAATTTCTGTTTGTTTCTAATTTCAATTTAGTTTTGTGTTTAATGTTAGTTCAATGTTATGTTTAGTGTTTAAAGGTTTAGTTCCTCAACTGTTGTTTCAATTCACTGTCAAGAAGTGATGGAATGTTAGGCTAGAAGCTTTGAGGCACTGTATTGATTGAGCAGTGGGGAGAAACTAGTGCTCACTAGTGACTGTGAGCAAACTAGTTCTCTTCCCACTCTAGTAGTATGCCTAGGCTCACCTTCACCATTTCACCTTCACTGTTATGTGCTTCCCATGTTATGTTATTGTGTTTAAATTCATGTTTTGTTCACTGTTAGTGGTAGAAGTTTAGCTTTGAGGCACTGTATTGATTGAGCAGTGGGGAGAAACTAGTGCTCACTAGTGACTGTGAGCAAGCTGGTTCTCTTCCCACTCTAGATGAATGCCTAAAGCCATTGCCTTGGCTTTGCTTGTTTTTCCTTCCTTTTTTTTTTTACTTCACTATCTCCCCTGCCCCTGGCTTAGGCCTTGGTTTATCTCTTTGTCATTCTTTATGCCATTATCACCTTCACCATCATCATTGTTGTTTGTTGTTTGCTTATGCCATTGTTAATATGCACATGTAGATTATTGTTGTTTCATCATTGTATATATTGCCACATTGTATATATTGATACTATCTCCATTGCCATCCTCACTGCCTTGGTCTTTCCCTTTGCTATATTGCCTTGTTTTGCCCTGTTATGCTTCCCTGAGCAGCCTGCATTACCCTTCTGCTGCTGCTGAAGCCACTGCTGCTGCTGCACTGAGCTTGCCTCAGCTAAGACCACAGTTCAGGTTAAGGCCTAAGGCCCAGTTCACTGTTACCAAGCCCAGTACACATCAAAAGAACCCAAGCCCAAATTCAAAACCAAAGCCTAGTTCACTACCAAGCCCAGTTCACAAGTGAACTGTTAAGCCCAGTCCACAGTTCTCTCCAAAAGCCTAGTGTACTGATAGGCTAAAGCTAAAGCCCAGTTCATTCCCAAAGAACTCAAAGGCCCAAAGCACAATCATAACCCATTGGTTACCAAAATCCATTGGTACCCAAAGCCCAACAATAGCAACTAGAACCCAAAATAGCTAAACACTACAAAACACACCCAGTCTCTGTGGATCGACCCGTACTTGCACGAGCTACAACCGACGACCGTGCACTTGCGGTATTACTGTAGGCCCGCGTTTCATTTCGCTTCAATTTTATACGCTTTCCCGGGCCCACCACTGGGTCGAGCAAAATAAATACGAATGTTAATCATGGAATCAACATAAAATTATCAGAGTGTTCGAATCTGCTCAGAATTACGTTTCTGCAGAGCTCTGGATTCAAAACCCTAATTTTACCGAGATAATGATTTATTGCAAATCACATAAGACCGGATACATGGGTGTAGATGGTGGATTTTCGTCAAGGGCTAAAATCGTAAACTCATAATTATACGAAGCTCTGATCCAGCAATCAGACGTGAGTATTGAAACACGGGTCTCTCATCGAATTCTCAACGGAGAGTACTTCCTCTCAGAGTACATGTAGATATGTCGTCTCACAACTGGACAACGGCATATCTCATGAATACTGAACACTTTCAGTGATTATTTCTATATAGTATCACGAGATGGACGTCTCCTACACAGCTTGCTCTGCTAGTATAGAGCGATAACGTCTTCAAGAACAAACAACGAGTTTACCCTGACTATATAAAGGATATGACTTACCGACAAGCTCATATCGGGATAATTAATGCTCCTAGACAGCTTGCTCTACTAGTATAGATCCACAAAGTTAATTATTCCTAATTAAGATTAATTCTGTCGTGACATTCACTACTGAATTCCCAGAATAATCTATTATTGCTCCTATTCCATGGTCGAATCCACGACTGGTCCCATGGAATGGCAATAACAATTTCTCCTATTCCATGGTCGAATCCACGTATGGTCCCATGGAATGGCAATAAACAATTATTCTGATTCTATGATCGAATCCACGACTTGATCTCATAGAATAGCAATAACTATATTATCTCATTACTCCGATTTCATGATCGAATCCACAACTGGTCTCATAAATGGTAATACATAAAACTTAATTACTCTGATTCTATGGTCGAATCTGCGATCCCATGGAATAGTAATGCTCACTTTATTATTCTGAATTCGTAGTCGAATCCTCAGTTGATCCTGTGAATTAATAATAAACATCTTATTACTCAGTTTTGTGAATTATTCTCCAGTGAATTCCATAATTAGTAATAAATAATCAACAACCGGGCGTCTGAGCTACCTCTAAGTAAGTCCCGATTCAAATGGTGAAAGTGTATTCAACGACGATACACTAACAGTCACCGCACGAACGAGTATTTCAAAATACAACGAAACGATGAACCTATGCAAAATAAGGAAGAAAATAATAAATAATTAAAAATATTGACCAGGGTGCTGGGAGCACGGAAACACGACCGACCGACCGTGTCGTGGTCAATCCCACGCCAGTTTTTATATTTTTAATGCATTTTTATTATTTTCCATGATTTGTTGAAAATTCTCTCATTTTATCAAATCTCCTTCGTCTCGAGGAAACTCCTCGGTTTTATGGTATTTTCATAAATTCGTAAAAAATAATATAAAATTAAGAAAAGAAGTGTGGGGCGTGACCGTTGGCCAACCGGCCATGCCTTGGTCCCAACCGGCCATGCCTTGGTCCCAACCGGCCCCACACCTCACGGTTCCTCATTATTTTATTATTATTATTACTTCTCTAATTTCATGAAAAAACTCCTTGATTTCATGGTATTTTGCACAAATCATCAAATAATAAATAAAATTATGAAAACTTGTGGGACCGGGCCACTAGCCGGCCGGCCATGCCCTAGCCGGTCCCACACGCCCCTTGTTTTATTATTTTATTTTATTTTTCCTTGAATTCATCAAATTTCTTGATTTCATGGTATTTCTCTCAAATTAGGAAAAATTCCCTCAAATCATGAAAAATACTTAAAAAAGATAAAAAATTATGAAAACTTGTGGGACCGGGCCCCTAGCCGGCCGGCCACGCCCCCACGGTCCCACACGCCCGTGTTTTTATTATTTTAATATTTTTTGCTTCCTTGAACTCATGAAAACTCCTTCAATTCATGGAAACTCCCTAAATTCATCAATTTTCTTAAAATTCATGAATTCTTCATAAAATCATCAAAAATATTATAAAGTTAAGGAAAATGGCACCACGGGACCGTGGTCACGACCGGCCGACCATGCCTTGGCCTCGGTGGTCCCATGCCTCCTTATTCCTTATTTTACAATTATTTTCCATCATCTCATGGTGTTTTCCTCAGTTTCGTCGAAACCCTAATTTTGGCATATTTTCTCGAATGGATGCTCAATTGCACGCCAGAAAATATCAAAATTATCAGGACTGAGACGCGGACACCTTGGGGATACGAGCACGCTATCTTGACCGACCAAGATTGGCTCTTTGGCTTACAGAAGCCGGTCCCATCAAGTTTCACAGTTTTGACCTAATTTGCACAATTGCACGTATTAGGTCCAAGACTCTTCCAAACATTTTGGATTTTCATGAAGTGATCATCAGGCGGCCACATGACTACTCAGGGCCGGTTTCATGACCCCATGGTCGGTTTCTCACTCCGTCATAATTAATTAGGTTTTCTCACCTAAGGCTCAGACGAGCATTTTCGAATAAATGATTAAACCAGCATTTAATCATTCTTTCACCAACAAATCGTCAACTCTTCAGGAGTTCTTTGTATTTGCTCACGTGAGCATATGGAACTACATGGTTGATCCACGGTCCCATGTAGTCACTCCCTCCTTCGTCCCATGGTTAAACTTCTGACGAACCATGAATTGATCATCAATTGATCAAATTAGGGTTTCTGAATCCAAGGATCATTTTTCCAGATTCCAACCTTAATAATTTTACGACAACCTCATGGTCATTAATTTTATTAATTATGCTCGGTTCAACGACCAGTATTCTAATTAATATTTTTGGTACGCTGCCAATAATCCATCAGATGAGCAACACATGCTCGGACGATCAAATATTCAACAATTCATCACATGAGCAACACTTGCTCAGATGATAAATATTTGCTCAAACCAAGGAATATTGGTTCAACAATTAATATTCAACGATCCATCGAATGATAAATACTTGCTCACTTCATCATAAGAACTATACCTCTATCTCATGACATGTTCAATTCATGAGTTTCAAAACATCATGTTCAACTCAGCAACTACATGGACTCATCGTCCCATCAAACCACGAAGTCATCAATTGACTAACATACCACGAGACATCAATCGTGTCACTTTGGGGGGATATCACTTAGGGTTTTGGTCTGGCGGTCTACGGCACGTGTGTTCAAACACACGATGGAATGTGAGCAAGTCGTGCAATCAGTTGAAGGAATTCACGAGGTAGTGGGTGGAAAATCGACCAAGTCTCCACACGTTGAGCAACTGGTTTCAAACACGATCTCCACTTCCCCACTCCTTGATTCCATCAACTGTCACACTTCATGGGGTCATGGTGTCTAAAATTCCAGCAATATAAATAAGTCTCTGAATCATGATTGAGGGATGAACATCAATAGTATCATCAATCTCACGTCTCATCGACAACACGAGATCATAAACTCATCAATTGAGCAACTACTCT
The DNA here is from genome assembly GCF_003573695.1 of Papaver somniferum. NCBI lineage: Eukaryota > Viridiplantae > Streptophyta > Magnoliopsida > Ranunculales > Papaveraceae > Papaver > Papaver somniferum. Next base: position 4,802,730 of record NW_020649860.1, read on the forward strand.
CAATTGAGCAATTTCAATCATTCAGAGCTTATCATATTCAGAATTCACACACCCACAATCTTTGATTACCATTGATTCCACACATTTCCCAGCCTCCCTCCTACAGATCAACCCATCCTCTCTTGTGACCTAATTTACTCTGGAACGGTCATTGTCTTGATTTAGGCCGGAGTACTACAGATTGATCTCTCGAATCTAAAGCACCCCCTTTGCAGCGGTGCATTTGTGTGAGGTTTAACATTTCGCTCAGTTCGAGGAGTCTCCTCCGCACGGTCATCTCCTCAATTCCTTAAAAACCAGCAAATCGTTTTTCCCTATCTACATATTGGCGACCACAGTGGGAGATCATTCTCTCGGTTACAATCTCACAATTTTACAAGATGGTCGGTCTTAGGTCTGGGTTAGTCACAGGTTCCAACGCAAACGGCGCTAGCACTAGCAACAACAACAACAACGACAGCGAGGATATCCCGGAAACGATTCCGGCCTCTAACACTGACGATGGTGATGTTACTCCTCCTCACGTCAACGCGGAGGGTCATCCTTTGTTCGTCCGACACCCTGAGGAAGTCAGAGGAAATCCAACACCTACCATTGCTGATCTCATCAAAATGCAAGAGACTCTTGCAAAGAATCAAACTGATATGGCTACAAAACAGAAGGAGCTATTAATCAACTGAAGGCTCTCACTGATGCAATGTCAGGGAAGACCCATGGAAAAGGAAAAGAGAAGGAAAAATCCTCAGACGCTGATCCTGAGGTAATTCCGATTCATACAGTAGATGATGATGAAGTCCGCAAAGCTGCAGACGATCCATCGGCGAAGGATTCATCAAACTTCATCACTCGGGAGGATTTGGAATGCCTTCTGGAGAACCGTGGAAAAGACAAAACCCCACATGTCCATCGTCACCAGCCTCCGTACCCTGCTGCTACGCAAAAGATTCCTCTTCCAAAAGGTTATACCTTTCCAACCTTCACTTTGTATGACGGAACATGCAATGCTCGTGAACATGTTTCTCGGTTCCTGAAAGCCTTGGGTGAACATGAACATAACTATGTTGTTCGCCTCAAACAATTTTCAAAATCCTTGAAAGGCAGGGCATACACCCGGTACAACAACATCGCACCAGGAACTATCAACAATTGGGGAGAAATGATTAATGCCTTCTACAGAAAGTACTTCTTTGTGTCAGAGCAAATTACTCTCTCCGATCTTGGAAGAATGTTTCAGAGGAACAATGAACATCCCAATGACTACGTGAAAAGATTCAGAGTCCAAGCCCTGGACTGTCATGATCCAAACGTCACGGAGCAGCAACTGGTAGACTTGTGAATCAATGACATGATCCCGGTCTATAGAGCTTTATTGGAAAATCTTCGTTTCCAAACCTTCTCAGAGCATCATGAAGCGGCAAAGATATCGGAAACTACTGCTCCCGCTTTACTGGAAAGAACAAAAGCTACAAAGGCTGAAGAACCGCGAGACACTCGAGGTAGCAGGCGTCTGATCAAGAAGCAGTAAAACCTCCAGCCTTTCACAAACACTGTTGCAGAAGGAAGAATACGGAAAGCCAAACCTCCGCGCAAGCATACCTCAGCTCCTTCAAAAGCACAAAGGAAGGATAAGAAAGATGCACAAGCCTCTGACCAACGCACAAGAGTTCCTGATCAAGAAGCACCTGACTTTCCTTTTTCCATTGAAGAGGTGATCAAAATCCTGGATGCCTGGGTCCAAGATGGTGCAATCAAGTTGTCATATGTCAAGAAAGAACCAACTGAAGAAGACATGGAAAGTCCTCGTTACTGCTGCTTCCACAAGTTCATCAATCATCCCACAAGCGACTGCGGAGTTTTGAAGCACATTTTCAAAGAGAAGGTTGATCCACAATAGCTTCAACTGGAGACTGAAGGGGTACACAAGAATCCTCTCCCAGTCAGAACCTTTACACTCGATGAACAACCTATCAAAGAGGCAGTTCAATCCTTGGTCGAACATGAATTGCGTAATCTGTCGAAGGCACAAAGGAGAGACATGTTCACAGTACTGAACCACATCATGTCAAGAAGTCCATTCCGAAAATAATTCTTTAGCCTCCAGCCACAGACCAAGATATGTACGACTGGGGATTTCTTACCACAGTCAATCTCAGAAGAAACGAATTTGGAAGAACGTTGATCGATGTTGACACCTCCATCAACAACATTCCACTGAAAACCATCGGATCCACATGCATCACTCGACAAGAAGATACTCATGCTCCATCTATATCAGAGACCTTGAAGGAGCGCTCGAAAATACTTATGGCTATATCATTCTCAAAGTGAACATAAGTTCAACCTGGACAGAAACCAAGTTTCACATAATCAATCAAAAAGATCCAGGATATGACATGTCCTTCAGACGAGCGTGGATCCATGATAAAAATATGAGTACTTACAAAGCGCCTTTGGTTACACATCTCTCCAACGAAGAAAGTTCTAATCCAGAAGATTTGACGGACATTCCATCATCAGAGTCCTTTGAGTAATTTCGACGAGGTTCAAGCAAGAACCTGCAAAATATGCATAGACATTCATCAAGAGGTTCCGCGCTCAGGAAAGTCTCATTCCATGTCTATGTCATTCATTTCCCCACATGATATCCTAACATGGGGACTTAATTATGCTAACAACTCTACAAGACGTTATGAATGGTAGCTTCACTGAAATATTCATTACTGACGTCCAAACATGGCAAAGAACACTTTCGGCGTTTCTCCTGCAAGTCCATGTGTTCCAAAAAATCAGAAAGCTCTGATGTATGCACAAGTGTCGAATCCCACTACTGCAAAGAAGGGATGCTGAATCAACAGAAGACACTGCAGGGCCGAGATGATCCAACCCCTAAGACATTCGATGCTTAAGGAATATACGCTTCAACGCTCAAGCATCTAAAAAAGGCATCAAATTGTACTCCCAATCAAAGAGTACAACTTCAGCACAAATATCTTGACGATGACACATTGATTCAACACCAGCACGATCAAAGTGTAACTAAACGATAAGTCTTCATTATCCCATGATAAGACTTCTGAAGCATATGCAACATCATGGATGGCACTAACTCCTTCAATATATACTGGGAAACCTGAGGTGATTCCGTGAAACTTCATCAACGAGTTTTCGCTACATCACAAGCCACTGCATGATTGAGGAACTTTCTCTATTCACCAATCACATCCAGTATGAAAACTCTTGATGCCATATACCGCAACAATGTCGACTCACTGACAAATCCAGTTCGTGGTAAAGTTATTCTTTCAGGAGCATTCAGGTTGAACCTTCATCTTACGGACGCTCAACTCATCAACTAGTTCGTGAATGTAAAAGGCTCACTAGATGAAGTAGCAAAGATTATATCTATAATCATGGTTGTAGCCTACACCTTCATCTTACGGACGCTCAACTCATCAACTAGTTCGTGAATGTAAAAGGATCACTAGATGAAGTAGCAAAGATTATATCTATAATCATGGTTGTAGCCTTTTCGGTCTTTGGAGCAACTTCAACCATGGTATCAACATCAACAATAATCCCTAGAGGAACACCATCCATGATCTCAACATCGACAAGGATCTCTGGAGCGTAATCATGGTCTCAGCACCAACAACGGCCTCAGGAGCAACATCCTCAGGGCTTCGCCAAATAATCATTCTATGAAGTGTTACACATGAAGCGGACTCCTCTAAGAACCAATGATTCATATCAAGATATGTAGACCTGATAACATTCTCACATGAAAGTCTTCCCAAAGCTGGCACGACTGGTGGGCATAATCCAAAGTTTTCTACAAGATGTTCTCATCACCTCTACAAATGAGATACAACACACTTCAGGCCATGGGTTTGCAAAAACGTACCAATGGGTTAGGAATGGGACAATGCTTCCTCAACAAAAGATGTTCGTCTATGTTTTTTCTACAACACACCAAAAGGGAGCATCAGTCGGACATACGAGCTGAAAGATATGGCCTTTACCGTCAGGTCTACGGAATCTGAAAAATTTATACGGGATTACAAATTGCAAATGTGCACGCTACGTTAGATGACCTCTACAACTCCAAATTGAGTGATTATTTTCTCATGTGATAACTCATCCTCTTAGCTTCGAAATTTGGGGTCAAGCATCGAATTTCGACCTTGTATGAGGTCCCTACAACTTCTAGAGCGTACAACATGCAAGCAACAATTCTTAGACGGGATTCATGACTTCCACAGTCGATCGGTGTCCACCAGGTCTTTTCGCTAAGTCCCTCATCAAGGTACCTCCATCTTCGACTACCTGGGTCTTTACATCAATTTTTCTACTCGGATCCTCTATTTAGGTCCTGCCAGAAGAAGGGAAACGAAAGAGAGAGATTCAACAAAATACTGGGGATTGACGGTCCACTGTTCAAGACGATCGATTTCACAATCCAAAACCAACCAAGAAATCAAGACCAGAATAAAACCTCACATCTCTCAGAAGTCCAAGGTTCAAGATATCATGGAAAGAAAACTAAAGAAAGTCAGCAAAATAAGATTTCTGCTTTTCTGCATCCTCCAAGACTTGCAAAACAGCTTTCTCCTCCTCCATCTTCTTGGTCAGCTCAGAAACTTCATCCATCTTCTTCAACATGGCATCACTAGTGGTGAAAGGAGTGTCACCTTCCACTGCTTTCCTGATAGCATCAATCTTTTGACGAAGCCATTTCAGATTGAAGCCAAGTTCTTCAGCTTTCTTCAAGTTGTACTCCCAATCAAAGAGTACATCCCGGGTGACAATATTTCTAGCTGTGATGCGGATATCATTTATAACACTCAAGATGACTTCTACTTGCCTCGTCAAGAAATAACTACGCTCTGGATCCTTGGTAACGACGATGTTCCCATACATCTTCCATAGTTTCTTGTACATAGCAACATATCTAATGGGAACGCTAAATCCACCAACAAACCTGCGATATAGGAGTATCTCACCAAATGGAGGAGTAAAAGCAGTCCCTGCATTGGGATACTCATGCACTATTATCCGGTTCTCAGTCGCTGGAACAGCGTCAGCAATCATAGGAACAACTTCGGTTGAAGCAGCTTCTTCCATTCTCGATTCGGGTTCCACCATCTCACGCAAAATTGAAGTTTCAGTCACCTCCACGGCATCAACAACAAGCTTTCCATGACATGTAGGTACAGGGATGGAGGTCTCATTATTTGGCACCTAATGTGAAGATTACATGGGATTAGAATGATTCAAGCATGGAAACCCAACACAACCATAAAATTCAGAATGTAAGTGAACTAACATCATCTAAGTTCCTTATTATGCACCCAAGACATGCGCAAATAGTGTAGAAATCATGAAACATGTTTTCAAACAAGCTCAGCTGAAGAGATTTTACAATGCCCTGTATTAAACGGAGAAATGGGTCATATACCATTCTCTTCGTATGGATGTTTACTACAACATATCAAAATTTCATATCAATCGGATGAACGAGCTAACAGATGTGTCCAAAAAATCAGACAACATGCAATCTGGAAAAGTTCTGAAGGTCTCCTGGAAGTTCACTATTTCGCCTTTTTCAAGCCCTAAACATGCTCAAACTTCAAAGATCTTCTTTCCTAAATCTTGTAAATTTCCTGGGCTTGAAGATACATATGCAAACCGAGAAAATCTGACTTCGGACGAGGATTCTACAGCGTTTCTAGTAAAATCTGAAGTCTGAAATTTTCTGGTGACGTATTTCGGCAAAGTTATCCATAAATTCACATGGATTTTCATTCATTCATTCACGAATCAGCGATATCATACTTCTTTGAAGAAATTACAGGGGATATACTTACTAGGGGAGTCTCTAAGTCATTTGAAGCCTCGACAATGCCAGAATCTCCGTTGACAACACCGCTATCTCCATTCGGTTCGGGATTTCTGGAATTCTCCATATTCCCATGTCCCAAAGAAGAGTGCGCTTCATCAACATGCTTCTTATCTACAATGGATTCTTCCTGGATTCATCAACAAAAATTATTATTATTTCATTCAAGGAGATGCCGCGATCACCTGCACGAAAGAGATATTTACATCGACTTCTTCATCAGTACTGGATTCCTGAATTTTTCGCCTGGGAACAAGTTGAAGGCCGTCAATCGATGGAAAAAAGGTCTGAAAAGAAATAACAAAACCTTGGTCTCGTGATCCTAATTACACGGGCAGGAAAAAGTCATGACACAAGGAGCGCTAACAACTCACCAAAGAAAAGGCTGGGGACTGCACGTCATTTGCTAACATCCTGTAGTCCTTACTTCTGGGTGCTCTGCCCCGAAGACTTTCTTCCATTTCCGAGGAGTCTACATTGAACTGAAACCTCACTACACGATCATCCTGTGGTATAGTTGATGAAATAACCAGGAGTACAACTCAGTATGAAGGATCTCTCACCATCACTTAGAGGTCCCAGAAGTACCATTTCTTGAAGTTTCACCCGCGGAGATGTCATCCCTGGAAACATCGTCTTTTAAAGTGTCATCATGGGAGTCAGTCATTCTTGCAAAGTGGCTGTGACAGATGCATAACATTCAGCGCATCATTCAAAGCGCAGGATTCAACAAAACAACGAATCATGGAATAAAGATGCTCACATCAGCGTCTGCAAAAATGGTAACTTTCAACTCTTACATGTTTACGATTCCACTAACAGTACATGAGTTAATACTTCAAATCTTGCTCGTTCCTTCAAACCTGCTAAGACGAGAAAAATTCTGACATGATTTTCATAAAACCGTGAACAACCCACGTAAATCTTACAATGTAAACATTCACTGGTTTCTCAAAATCTGGACAGACGTCCATTCTACGATTGTGAAAACTCACATATAGACATTATTTTACCATGTATAATGGTCTACATTCAACAGTTGTTCAAAATCAAAACATGATTTTACAAACTATATAAATATTTAACGTGAAACTCATGTAAATTTGGAAAATATATCTATATATTTTTGCTCCCTCGCACGAGCATCCGTCTCTGAAGCGAGAGTATATTCTCAAATATTTCTGAAAGCTCGAGATAAAAAATTTTCATGAAAGCTCATAAACAAAAATTTATTACTAACAGACGCATGTCTATTTAAAAAAAAAAAAACTTTTCTCTCGTACGAGCATCCACCTTTGAAACGAGAGTTTATTCCACTTTGTGAAATCTAACATATTTAAAAAATAAAATTTTGTTTTTCGTGAAAGCTCATAGAAATTTTTTTTATCATTAGACTCAGGTCTATTTTTGTTGTTTCGTAAACTAACGAACGAACGAGCGTCCGTGCTAAAACGGATTCCTTTCTTGGACCCGGCCCGCGAATCCAGCCGACCACGGACTCGTCGTCCAAACCAGCGGTTCAACACCAATTTATGCTCATCAAACGACGCTCCAATCATGACATTGAAGCCTTCATGAAGTCGTGGTTTGCTCATGCGCTCTAAATCCGGTAACGTCTCAAATTACGACTAAGTTCAATTACTGGTATTATTATTTATGGCCGAAAAATCACCATTTAATGCTGACTGAGGAACACAACTTTCCTCAGTAAGCAGGGGACTTAACGTAGATGGAGGACTTTCGACAAGGGCTAAAATCATAAACTCATAATTATACGAAGCTCTGATCCAGTAATCTGGCGTGAGTATTGAGACACGGGTCTCTCATCGAATTCTCAACGGAGAGTACTTTCTCTCAGAGTACATGTAGATATGTAGTCTCACGACTGGACAACGGCATATCTCATGAATACTGAACACTTTCAGTGATTATTTCTATATGGTATCACGAGATGGACGGCTCCTAGACAGCTTGCTCTGCTAGTAGAGCGATAACGTCTTCAGGAACAAACAACGAGTTTACCCTGACTATATAAAGGATATGACTTACCGACAAGCTCATATCGGGATAATTAATGCTCCTAGACAGCTTGCTCTGCTAGTATAGAGCCACAAAGTTAATTATTCCTAATTAAGATTAATTCTGCCGTGACATTCACTACTGAATTCCCAGAATAATCTATTATTGCTCCTATTCCATGGTCGAATCCACGACTGGTCCCATGGAATGGCAATAAAAATTGCTCTTATTCCATGGTCGAATCCACGACTGGTCCCATGGAATGGGAATAAACAATTGTTCTAATTCTATGATCGAATCCACGGCTTGATCTCATAGAATAACAATAACTATATTATCTCATTACTCCGATTTCATGATTGAATCCACAACTGGTCTCATAAATGGTAATAGATAAAACTTAATTACTCTGATTCTATGGTCGAATCTGCGATCCAATGGAATGGTAATGCTCACTTTATTATTCTGAATTCATAGTCGAATCCTCAGCTGATCCTATGAATTAATAATAAACATCTTATTACTCAGTTTTGTGAATTATTCTCCACTGAATTCCACAATAGTAATAAATAATCAACAACCGGGTGTCTGAGCTACCTCTAAGTAAGTCTCGATTCAAATGGTGAAAGTGTAATCAACGACGATACACTAACAGTCACCGCACGAACGAGTATTTAAAAATACAACGAAACGATGAACCTATGCAAAATAAGGAAGAAAATAATAAATAATTAAAAATATTGACCAGGATGCTGGGAGCACGGACACACGACCGACCGGCTGTGTCGTGGTCAATCCCACGCCAGTTTTATATTTTTAATGCATTTTTATTATTTTCCGTGATTTGATGAAAATTCTCTCATTTTATCAAATCTCCTTCATCTCGAGGAAACTCCTCGGTTTCATGGTATTTTCATAAATTCGTAAAAAATAATATAAAATTAAGGAAAGAAGTGTGGGGCGTGACCGTTGGCCAGCCGGCCATTCCTTGGTCCCAGCTGACCCCACACCTCACGGTTCCTCATTATTTTATTATTATTATTATTTCTCTAATTTCATGAAAAAACTCCTTGATTTCATGGTATTTTGCACAAATCATCAAATAATAAATAAAATTATGAAAACTTGACCGGGCCACTAGCCGGCCGGCCATGCCCTAGCCGGTCCCACACGCCCCTTGTTTTATTATTTTATTTTATTCTTCCTTGAATTCATCAAATTCCTTGATTTCATAGTATTTCTCTCAAATTAGGAAAAATTCCCTCAAATCATGAAAAATACTTAAAAAATATAAAAAATTATGAAAACTCATGGGACCGGGCCCCTAGCCGGCCGGCCACGCCACCACGGTCCCACACGCCCGTGTTTTTATTATTTTAATAATTTTGGCTTCCTTGAACTCATGAAAACTCCTTCAATTCATGGAAACTCCCTAAATTCATCAAATTTCTTAAAATTCATGAATTCTTCATAAAATCATCAAAAATATTATAAAATTAAGGAAAATGGCACCACGTGACCGTGGTCATGACCGACCGACCATGCCTTGGCCTTGGTGGTCCCACGCCTCCTTATTCCTTATTTTATAATTATTTTCCATCATCTCATGGTGTTTTCCTCAGTTTCGTCGAAACCCTAATTTTGGCATATTTTCTCGAATGGATGCTCAATTGCACACCAGAAAATATCAAAATTCTCAGGACTGAGACGCGGATGCCTTGGGGACACGAGAACGCTATCTTGACCGACCAAGATTGGCTCTTTGGCTTACAAAAGCCGGTCCCATCAAGTTTCACAGTTTTGACCTAATTTGCACAATTGCACGTATTAGGTCCAAGACTCTTCCAAACACTTTGGATTTTCATGAAGTGATCATCAGGCGGTTACGTGACTACCCAGGGCCGGTTTCATGCCCCCATGGTCGGTCCCTCACTCCGTCATAATTAATTAGGTTTTCTCACCTAAGGCTCAGACGAGCATTTTCGAATAAATGATTAAACCAGCATTTAATCATTCTTTCACCAATAAGTCGTCAACTCTTCAGGAGTTCTTTGTATTTGCTCACGTGAGCATATGGACATTACATGGTTGATCCACGGTCCCATGTAGTCGCTCCCTCCTTCATCCCATGGTTAAACTTCTGACGAACTATGAATTGATCATCAATTGATCAAATTAGGGTTTCTGAATCCAAGGATCATCATTCCAGATTCCAACCTTAATAATTTTACGACGACCTCATGGTCATTAATTTTATTAATTATGCTCGGTTCAACGACCAGTATTCTAATTAATATTTTTGGTACGCTGCCAATAATCCATCAGATGAGCAACACATGCTCAGACGATCAAATATTCAACAATTCATCACATGAGAAACACTTGCTCAGATGATAAATATTTGCTCAAACCAAGGAATATTGGTTCAACAATCAATATTCAACGATCCATCGAATGAGCAATACTTGCTCACTTCATCGTAAGAACTATACCTCTGTCTCATGACATGTTCAATTCATGAGTTTCAGAACATCATGTTCAACTCAGCAACTACATGGACTCATCGTCCCATCAAACCACGAAGTCATCAATTGATTAACATACCACGAGACGTCAATCGTGTCACTTTGGGGGGATAACACTTAGGGTTTTGGTCTGGCGGTCTACGACACGTGTGTTCAAACACACGATGGAATGTGAGAAAGTCGTGCAATCAGTTGAAGGAATTCACGAGGTAGTGGGTGGAAAATCGACCAAGTCTCCACACGTTGAGCAACTGGTTTCAAACACGATCTCCACTTCCCCACTCCTTGATTCCATCAACTGTCACACTTCATGGGGTCATGGTGTCTAAAATTCCAGCAATATAAATAAGTCTCTGAATCATGATTGAGGGATGAGCATCAATAGTATCATCAATCTCACGTCTCATCGACAACACGATATCATCAACTCATCAATTGAGCAACTACTCTCAATTGAGCAATTTCAATCATTCAGAGCTTATCATATTCAGAAATCACACACCCACAATCTTTGATTACCATTGGTTCCACACATTTCCTAGCTTCCCTCCTACAGATCAACCCATCCTCTCTTGTGACATAATTTACTCTGGAACGGTCATTGTCTTGATTTAGTCCGGAGTACTACAGATTGATCTCTCGAATCTAAAGCACCCCCTTTGCAGCGGTGCATCTGTGTGAGGTTTAACATTTCTCTCGGTTCGAGGAGTCTCCTCCGTACGGTCATCTCCTCAATTCCTTAAAAACCAGCAAATCGTTTTTACCCATCTACAATGGGATGACGGGTTCACCATATAACACCCAGATGCTCGAATGAGCAAAAATACCAAAGTCTTTTGAGGACGAGTTGGTGAAAGAATGATTAAATGTTGGTTTAATCATTTACTAAAATAATGCTCGTGTGAGCGACAAATCATAAAACCTGGTTCTATGGAAAATATGAGGGACCGTCCAAGAGGTCATGGGACTGGATCTTGATGGCCGTGGGACCAGTAGATGGTCATTTGAGCAAACTTCCAATTGTTTGGAAAGAGTTTGAACCTAATATGAGCAGCTGAGCAAATTAGGTTAAAATCATTAAAGCACGCGGGACCAGCTGTTTGCAAGCCTCAGGGTCACCCTTGGTCGGTCAAGGGGATGTGCCCGTGTCACCATGATGTCCGTGCTTCAGTTCTGAGAATTTTGATATTTTCTGGTGCACGTTTGAGTAGCATTTGGAGAAAATATGAAAAATCCATGGTTTTGCTGAAACTGAGAAAAGTACATGAGATGATGAAAATAATAAATAAAAAAGGAATCACAAGGTGTGGGACCGGCTACGGCTAGGGAATGGACGGCCGGCTGACACGCGGTCCCACATGCTTTTCCCAGTTTTATGTGATTTTATGTATTTTTCTCTGATTTAAGGGAAATTCCATGAAACTTGAGAGTTTGGAGAAATTAGGGAACTTCCATGAGATGAGAGACATAAATTAAAATATAAAATAGGGAATGGGAGTGTGGGACCGGCAATGGCCATGGCATGGCCGGCCGGCCAATGAGCGCGGGTCCTAAGGCACTCTTCCCAATTTTATGTAATTTTGATGATTTTAGATAATTTTCATAAAATCAAAGGGATTTGTTGAAAACCAAGATATTTTGTTGAAATTAGGGAGTTTACATGAAATCAGGAAACAAAACACCAAATAATAATAAAATAATGGGCGTGTGGGACCGGTTAGAGCATGGTCGGCCGGCTATAGCCCGGTCCCACAAGTTTTCCTAATTTTATTTTAGAGAAAATACATGAAATTAGGTAATTTTAGGGAAAATTCATAAAATCAAGGAATTTTCATAATTTGAGAATGAATAATAAAATAATGGGACGTGAGGTGTGGGACCGGCCACGACCAAGGCATGACCGGCCGGCCGGCGTGATAGACACATTTTTATGTCTAATTTGTCTCGATTCTATATATTGATAGTGCTCATTTTTGTACTTATTATGGTGTTTTATGTGTGTGTAGGTATTTTTGGCCAATAAACATTTTTGGAAAAATCGGCTCGAAAAGTTGCGTGGGGAACCCCCGGAGGACACTTGCTATTCGGACCCCTCAAATGGATAAGGGGTGACTAATTACTAAGGGGCAGCCATTTCCAGGCAACTGCTAAAGGGAGACCAGCACAGGATAGGGGGAGGTCATCTTCATTGTTTTAAAAACTGAAATTGGCGGGAAATTTTGTGCATGCAACTGGCAGAGTTTGGGATTGATTTCGAAGGTGTTTTAGTGAGATTCAATCGCCAGAATTGATTGGGCTGGACGTGATTCAACTAAACAAGCCTGGTATAGTCGTTTGTTTGGATCGAATTGGGCTAGAAACCGAGTTGGAGCTAAACAGGGAAAGTGTTTTTACACGGACCCTATTGAGATTATTTTTAGAAGTTCTAGAGAGACTAAAGACCTAAAAATCTTTCCAAAGATACATATCTATGTAAGGAAGAGTTTGAGATAAGTTGGAAAGCTCAGAAACGCGTGAAACAATTTTGGGAAGAGATTATTGGCGTAACTGCCAAGAAAAGAAAAGAAGAGATTTCGAGAAGATTTTGGAGAGATTTAATCGGCCTTTTTGATATAAATAGATTGGTTGGGTCATATAGAAGGGGTGTCGAGAGTTTGGGAACCATAGGAGGGCCAGAGAAGAAGAAATCAGAGTTCGATCAAACTCTGTTTCTGCTGCTGCTGCTGCTGAAGAAAACGAAGAACGGACGTCCGAAGACAGTCTTTCTTCAACATTGTTTACGACAAAGTTTTGGGGGTCGCAGCTGCAGTCTCAACAACACTTCATATATATCGTTCTTCTTGTAATAGTGAACAACGCCTTTGCAACAGTTATTTCTGTTGCGATTTTTCTGTTCAATTGTTTTACTCCCTTTTAATCAACTTTTGAGCTTTATACATGTTGAGATCATGATTAATATGAGGAGCTAAACCCAAACACTGGGATGACGGAGGAAACCCTATTTCACGCATGTGGTAATTTTAATAATTCTTTATGACTTTTTGCACTTATTTTAATTGATTAATGATTTTCACTAATTAGTTGTGATTCCCGCGACACCTTTCCCTAATTTTATTATTTTTGATAAAATCATGTGATTTAGATAAAAATACATGAAATTAGGTAATTTTCATGATTTTAGGGTAAATTCATAAAATCAAGGAATTTTCATAATTTGAGAAGGAATAATAAAATAATGGGAAGTGAGGTGTGGGACCGGCCACGGCCAAGACATGGCCGGCTGGTGCTCGGTCCCGCGACACCTTTCCCTAATTTTATTATTTTTGATAAAATCATGTGATTTAGATAATTTCTTTGAAATAAAGGAAATTTGCTCGAACAAGAGGATTTTCATGAGATCGTGAAGATAGTAAAAATATGATAAAATATAAAATTGGGCGCGGGACTAGTCACGGCATGACTGGCCGGCTGGTGAGCCTAGTCCCCTGGCGCTTTTGCTTAATATTTTATTATTATTATTTTCCCTTCCTATTTTGCATAGGTTCCTCGTTCGTTCGTATTTTTGAAATGCTCGTTCGTGCATTCAAAATGCTGGTCTGTGCATTATCTGCTAATTACACTTGCACCATTTTTGTCAGGGCTTATTCGATGCTCAGATGCCTGTTTCGTTGAATATTTATTACTAACCTGTGGAATTCTGCTGGGAAGAACCACAGATTGAAGTAACGAAATATAACGAGGAATCGTAGAATATTGCTGGATATTCAGGCGATTAATTGACGACTCGTAGAATATTGCTGGATATTCAGGCGATGGCTCGTAGAATATTGCTGGATATTCAGACGATTTAAGATAATTAATTGCTGGCTCTATACTAGAAGGGCTTCCTGTCTAGGAGCATTAATTATCTGAGGGTTGAGCAATATGAACTTGCTGGAGTGTCATATTCCTCTTGCATAGTCGGGGAAAACTTGGTTACATCCCGAAGACGTTGTCGCTCTATACTAGCAGACATGCTGTCTAGGAGCCGCCCAATCTTTCGATTCTATACAGTATGAGATGTGTCGTGGCCTCAGCTGAGAGACTACACATCTACATCTTCTCTGAGAGACTTTCTCCATCAGAGGTGGCATGAGCTTTCATGCATAGAGACATGAGTCTCGATACTCATGATTGCCGGAATCCGGAGTAATTACTGAAATTGCTCAGTATTCATGAGATGTGTCGTGGCCTCAGCTGAGAGACTACACATCTACATGTACTCTGAGAGACAGCCTTCTCAGTCAGAGATTTTATGGCATGAGCTTTCATGCTTTGATGAGAGACATGAGCCTCAATACTCATCCGGTTGCCGAATCTGGAGTATAGTTTTACAATTCTACCCTTTGTCGAAAATCCACCATCTACATTAAGTCCCCTGCTTACTGAGGAATAGTCATGTTCCTCAGTCAGCATTGAATGGTGATTTTCCAGGTACAGACAAGAATAAGTAATTGAACTTAGTCATAAGATAAGATATTACCGGATTTCGACTGAATGAGCAAACCATGGTTTGAGCGGAAACCTCTGTGGCATAATAGAACATCATCCAGTGAACATAAATTGATGTAGAACCGCTGATTCGATGGTGGAACCTTGGTTGGTTTAGGATTCACGGGCCGGGCCCAAAAGGAAATCCTTATGGAATTAGGTTTTGGAAATAAAATTAGGTATAAAAGGGAATTAATCCTTTTTTTTTCTCTCACACACGTCCACCACCTTCTTCATCTCCTTCACGTCCGAGCTCAGCAGGAGCAAAAAAAATTCCGCCGGAAATCGCCGGGAATCGACGTCGTCCGATCATCGCCGGTCAATTTCCGGCCGGCGCCGTCAGGTGCGTTAAATTTTTTTTTTTTTCAAAGTTTGCTGATTTCATGAGGTGTTCATGCTTCCATCATGTTAAAATTCTATACATGTGTATATGTTGATGTGAGTTTTGTAGAAAAACCCTTGTTTTATCAAACGTATGTTCGTTCGATCGTTAGTTTTGAAAACTAATAAAAATCCCTGATTTATGAGAGATTTCTTTATATATGTGGACTTAGGTCCAGTGATAAAACTTAGTGTATGAGCTTTCATGTGAACCAAGATTTTACCTTAATAGATGTGAGCTTTCACAAAACCGAAATAAACTCCGTTTTAAAGGATAATGCTCGTTCGAGGAAAATAGACATATATATTTTTATGTATGTAAATTTATGTCCAGTGATAAAACTTTATTTATGAGCTTTCATGAGAATTAGTATTTTATCACAATAGGTGTGAGCTTTCACAAAACTAGCATAAACCTTCGTTTTTTAATAAAACGCTAATACGAAGGAAAATAGATTTTTTTAATATATATGTAGCCGTGACATATTTTATGTGAAACATGATGACATATTTTATTCACATGGATTTGTTCTTATTAGATAAATTCTGAAAATTTATATGAACAAATTGCATTAATTATTGATTTGTAAAATCAAGACATGGGTTTTGAGTAACCTTCAAACTAGACAACTTATTTATGATGAAGTCATGTCTTATTGTAAATTTCATAGTTCATTGTGTGAATGTTCACGTTATGAAAATTATGTATATGATTTTATGAGAAAATCAATTTTGAAGGTTAATAAAGTTTTGTTCGTTACTGCAGGTTTCAAGGAACGAACTAATTTCGTGTGTTAACTCTTGTATTGCAATCACTATTGTTAGTGAAATTGAAAGAGGTAAGAGTTCAAGATTTACCATTTGTAGACACCGGCGTTTTAATTTGCATGATTCCATCATCTTATTGAATTCGCGGATGACTGAAACATTGTGTGGATTTCACAGCAGCTTTGCGAGGATGTCTGATTCTCCAGCCAATGATGCTTCCAGAGATGAAAGGTGTGCAGATGATGATATCTCCATAGAAAACATGCACGGATGAGACTTCCGTTGGTGAGGAAGACGAAACACCTGGAGTCAAGAATGTCCCAAACATAGATGACGCATTCTTTGAAGTTCCGGAGCCCGAAAATCGTCTCAAGTCCCCGGTATATCGCCTTCTGATCAATCCCAGGACGGTCACTCAAAAGAAATTGGTGACTCCTCGTGCTGCTATTCGGTTCTGTCTTGAACGAGGACTATTCCAGGCTTCAATGATTGAATTCAAGCTTTCTCGACGCCCCTTAGAGAAGTTCTCGGGATGGTCTAGACACATGCTAGGATTTCCTCGTGTTAGAGCTATGCTGGATAGAGCACAAATTACCAGGGCCGTTCAAACATCTGGAGATTTGTATATCTTTCATGACGCACGAGGTATTGTAGCTCTTCTTGCTCGCTGGTGCATCCCAACTCACACGTTTATATGCAGCTGGGGAGAGTTCACTATTACCTTGGAAGATGTAGTTGCTTTATTGCATCTTCCAATTACAGGTAACTTTCCTGAAGAACTTTGGACAGCGGAAGAGAAAGCAGTTTCCAAAACTTTAACAGCTGAGATGGAGAGAATCAACAAGGTTTTTGGTAAAGGTTGTTACGCTCATTGGTTGACACATTGGTGGCCACGAGACGTCCCTCTTGATGAACCCGACGGTATGTTGTCTATGCTGCTTTCTTGTGCTTATGGCTGTCTAGGGATGTGTTTGAAGATGCTGGTACCTTGTTGAAGCCGTTTGTAATTCCTTTCGCTATTAAGCTGGCTCAAGGTGAACAACTTCCGCTAGGTAGCTTATTCTTGGGCTCTTTATATTCTAACCTGGACTCTTTAGTCGTAGACTCCAGTGTTTCGAACGGCTTCATGAAGATTGAATGCTACGCCAACACGATGTTTCTCCAAGCTCTGATGTGGGAGCGTTTCGGAAACTATGCACCCATTCCCCGTAGTGTCTTACAAAGTCTGAACTCTGCTGATGCTCGACGTATCTTCCATGAGAAAGACAACGCTAGGATTATGCGCTGGTCTACGAAGCAAATTCAGTCCAAGACACGCTTCATTGACGTATTAGATGACGAGTCTGAGTTCAACTTCCGTCCTTGGGTGGTGGTTCCTCCTCACGTTTCTCAATTGACGACTTTCAATGCTGGAGAAAGTAAGTATTTGAAATCTGGTGCTGATTTGAGCGATGGCGAAAGATCTTTCATGCTGAGTTGCACTCCCGGTCATCTAATATCAGCAACGTATGGAGATTTTTCGGTGGTGGAGGAGTATAACATTGACAGAGCCCCCGTCAGATGGGTATGGACCAATGTGTTCCAACCTTCAGAAGGAGAAGACCATCAGTGGAACAACTTAAGACTTGCTTAGATCACACAATGATGAAGGGAGCTCTTATTGGTTCCCTTGTGCTGATCGAACTACGTATGTGACTCCAGGCTACATGGAATTCTGGGATCAGCAGCTTGAGCGTCTTAATGATTATGTGACGTCCGTCCAACCTTTAGTGAAAGATCCTCCTTCTTCTGAGATGAGTGCCTCTCGTCCCAGACTAAGGAATATTTCTGGTGGTGACAAGCGAAAGACATCTCCAGGAGGTTCACCAGTATGTATTCTTTTGCATATTCCTCATACAACTCGTATAATCGTCTTTAATTATCACATCAATTTCTTTTGCAGGAGGGTCGTGCTGTGAGACCTCGAATTGAAGTGAATTTCTCAGAGGCGGGGGCAATTGCCCACGGTGGAGAAGGCAGGATCAAGAATTTCAAGTTGTTTCCCAACACCATAAAGTC
Source organism: Papaver somniferum (assembly GCF_003573695.1). Taxonomy (NCBI): domain Eukaryota; kingdom Viridiplantae; phylum Streptophyta; class Magnoliopsida; order Ranunculales; family Papaveraceae; genus Papaver; species Papaver somniferum. The sequence continues at coordinate 4,820,907 of NW_020649860.1, forward strand.
CCCAGTCGCATTTTTGGTGAGTTGTTGATATTTTTCCGCTGTGACTTCTTCCATCCGCATTATCAGGATCTCAAAACCAATATTTGTTATTTGGTCACAGGACTTTGCTCCGTCTAGTATTGACAGTCTTCGATTCTCTGCTGCTAGGCAGACGACTTCTGATTTGAACATTGAAGAAGAAGTCTCCGTGAGTAATTTCCTTTACCATCAGACATAAATGTTTAATGTGAAAATGCTAACTACTTGATAATATGTCCAGGAGGATGTCGTCATGGAGATGGAAAGTGCTGATGTTCGATCTTCCTCTGAGAATATAGACAAAGGCACTTCCAAAGATTCGGATCCAAATAGAAGTAATGAGCCCCTTGTCGTAATACGGACAATCATAATTCCTTGAGTACTTCGGAGACCCCCAAAGTGAGTATATACCCTGCATCCTCTTCATAGAAGTATGAAAATGCTGATTTGTGAATGAATGAATGAGAATCCATGTGTATATACGAAAAACTTGGTCGAACTTCGTCGTCAGAAAATTCAGAACCCAGTTTTTTACCAAAAACGCCGTAAAATCTTCATCTGGAGTCGGATTTTCATGATCTTCATATGCATATTCAAGCACGGAAAATTTACAAGCTTTAGAATAGAAGTTTTTTAAGGTTTGAGCACGTTTAGGGCCTGAAAAAGACGAAACAGTAAACTTCCAGGAGACTTTCAGAACTTTTTCAGATTGTATGTTTCCCGATGTTTTGATCACACCTCCTAGATCGTTCTCCCAATTGCCATGAAATTGTGAAATGTTGTAAAGAACTTCCATACGAAGAGAATGGTATACAACTCAACTCTAGAATCCACACCAATTGCTCCCAGTTCGTCATTGAACACAAGGCAGTGTAAAAATTTTTCAGCTGAGTTTCTTTGAAAACGTGTTTCATGACTTTGATGCTACTTGTACACATCTTAGATGTATGATAAGGAACTTAGATGATGTTAGTTCACTTATTCTCTTAATTTTATGATTGTATTGGATTTATCCCCTTGAATCATTCTAATCCCATGTAATCTTTGGACTAGGTGCCTAACAACGAAGTTGGGAATCATGAATCTAGTAATGATGGTTTGGGCAATCCAGGAGTTTTGATGACAATACTTCCATATATGTGCCTCAAGATGATGACGTGCTGGTCGTTGATGCCGTGGAGGTAGAAGCTACTTCCTATGAAATCGTCTCTATGATTATCGATGCTGCTCCAGTAGCTGAGAACCAGATGATAGTGCACGAGTATCCTACGACAGGGATTTCCTTTGATCCTCAATTTGGTGAGTTACTCCCATATCACCAGCTTGTTGGAGGATTTAGCGTTCCCATCGGATATACTGCTATGTACAAGGAACTGTGGGAAATGTATGGACACATTGTTGTTGCTCAGGATCCAGGACGCAGTTATTTCTTGACGAGACAAGTAGAAGTCATTTTGCGTGTTATAAATGATATCCGGATTAAAGCCAGAAATGTTGTTACCCAAGACGTACTTTTTGATTGGGAGTACAACTTGAAGAATGCTGAAGATCTTGGCTTCAATCTGAAGTGGCTCTGTCAAAGACTTGAAGTTATCAAGAAATGAGTAAAGGGTGATGTTCCCTTCCCTACCAGTGATGCCGTGTTGAAGAAGATGAATGAAGTTGTCGAACTAACCAGGATGCTGGAGGCGGAAAATGCATCCTTGAAAGTCTTGGAGGAGGCAGAAGAGCAGAAATCTTTCTTTCATGGCTTTCTTTAGTTTCCTTTCCATAATATCAGGAACATTTAACTATGTGAGAGATGTGAGATTTTATTTGGGTTTTGATTCTTTGATAGGTGTCGACTCTGTGACTGAGAATTTTCTTTGATTTTGGATTTGATAGAGATTTTCTTTAAGTAAAGTGAGTTGAATTTCTGATAAATTGTTGAATTCAAATACTGATTGCAAGTATTGCAAACGTTTTGGAGGGATTGAAATACAATGAAAGAATATCCTAAATTCCAAATCCAGACGTCATGAGTGCTCAAACGCCCAGTACCTCAAATGCCTAATAATTTTAGATAAACGCTGCCTTGAAAACCAAATCCCCTTCCTTGAATTTGTTTGGTTTAGTAGTTCGCGTCTTGAATATCTTTTGTTGATTCCATGGTTGTGGCACGTATGGACATTCATGTAGAGGAGAGTACCTAGCATAATGTCTGTCGTGCTTAGCCAGGTCCTCAGCAATAAACCTCTTGATAGAATGACCGACTTGGAGAAGCTCTGAACCCAACCATTGGGTATAATATTGGCGAGGTGAAGTTATCCATTCATAACTTTTGGTAATTGTTAAATCGTTTGTAGGGAGAAGTCCTTGAATCAAAGTATTATATTTGAACATTGGTAATATTGGATCATAAAGAGGAATAAGACTTGCCTGAGCTCGAAACCTTTTGACAAAGGTATGTGGATTTTCCCCAGGTTCTTGCGTAAGTCCCATCAAGGTTTTTAATTCCTCCACATGCTCAAATGGTGGGGCGTCCTCTACTTCTTCTTCTGACTTGAAGTCTTTGTCGGCGATAGAGTGTATTGAAAACTTTGAAGTTACCCTTCCAGCATGAATCCAAGTTCTTCCAAGGATCATGTCATATCCAGGATCTTCTCGAATTATGTAAAACTTGGTCTCAGTGCAGACCAAATTCTCCGTGACTTTGAGAATGATGAAGCCTTATGCATCTCTGGAGATTTCTTCGTGGTCTCTGATTGCTATGGGAGCATGAGTAGCCTCTTGTCGAGTAATGCCAGCAGCTCTGAGAGTTTTCAAAGGGATGATGTTGACGGCGGTGCCGATATCAACAAATGCTCTTTTGAATTCATTTTCTTTAATATGCACGGTGGTGAGCAGTCCCCATTCATACATTTCTTTGTCGGTGGCTGATGGTTCAGGAGGTACTTCTGGAATCAGTAGGAGTTTCCCAGACACTATGCGGTTCAAAGCTGTGAACATGTCTCCTCTTTGTTCTTTTTATAGATAGAGCAATTCGCAAACATGCTCTATCAATGACTGAACTGCTTCCTTGACTGGTGCTTCAGAAATAGAGAAAGTCCTGACAGGAAGAGGATCTCTGTGTACTCCTTCGGCTCCAAGGTTAAGTTCTCCTGACTCAAACTTTTCTCTGAATATGCGTTTCAAAACTTTGCAGCTACTTGTGGGGTGATTGACGAACCTGTGGAATCGGCAGTAACGAGGATTTTCCATGTCTTCCTCAGTTGGGTCTCTCCTGACGTATGGCAATTTGATTGCACCATCTTGGATCCAGGCGTATAATAGTTCGAGCACTTCTCCAATGGGGAGAGGAAAATCAGGTGCATCATCAGGAACATCTGTGCGTTGGCCAGGAGCATGTGTCTCTGGTTTGTCCTTCTTTTGTGTCTTTGGAGGAGCTGCAACATGCTTGTTCGGGGATTCATCCGTGCGCTTGCTCCCTTCTGCAACAGCGTTTGTAGAGGACTGCAGGTTGTACTGCTTGTTGATCAGGCATCTGCTTCCTCGAGTGTCACGTGATTCCTCAGTCTTTGTGGATTTTGCTCTTTCTAACAGAGCAGGTGCAGTGGTTGCTGATCTCTTCGCAGCTTCGTGAAGTTATGAGAAAGTCTGGAATCGAAGATTCTCCAGTAGAGCTCTGTAGACCGGGAACATGCTGTTGATACACAAATCTACCAACTGCTGCTCTGTGACATTTGGGTCATGACAGTCCAGGGCCTGGACTCTGAATCTTTTCACGTAATCATTGGGATTCTCACTAACCACCTAGAACATTCTTCCAAGATCAGAGAGAGTGACTTGCTCTGACACGAAAAAGTACTTCCTGTAGAAGGCGTTGAGGTTGGTGACGATGGACATGTGATGTCTTGTCTTTTCCACGGTTCTCCAGAAGGCGCTCCACGTCTTCCCGAGTAATGAAATTTAATGGTTCCTTTGCTGATGAATCTGCAGCTTTGCCAGTTTCATTATCCACTGTATGGATTGGGATTACTTCAGGATCAACAACATCTGAGGATTTCTCCTTCTCTTTTCCCTTTTCTTGAGTCTTCTCTGTCATCTTATCAGTAAGAGTTTTGGGATAATTACACAACTTCTTCTGTGTAGCAGCCATGTCAGTCTGATTCTTTGCGAGAGTCTCCTGCACTTTGATAAGATCAGCAATGGTAGGTGATGGATTTCCTATGACTTCTTCAGGGTGTCGACCGAACAGGGGATGACCTTCATCGTGAGGAGGAGTAATGTCACCACCGTTAGTAGTGGAGGACGGAATCGTTTCCGGGATATTATGATTGTCATTGTTGTTGTTGCTAGTACTAGTGTCGTTTGTGTTGGAACCTGTAACTAACCCAGACCTAAGACCAGCCATCTTGTGAAATCATGAGATTGCAACCGAGAGATTAATATCCCACTGTGGTCGCCAATCTGTGAGTGGGGAAAAACGATTTGCTGGCTTTTACGGAATTGAAGAGTCGACCGTGTGGAGACTCCTTGAACCAAGCAAAATGTTGAACCTTACACAGATGCACTGTAAGAAGGGAGTGCTTTAAGTTCGAGAGATCAATCTGTAATACGCCGGACTAAACCAATAACAATGGACGTTCCAGAGTCAATTCGGTCACAAGAGAGGATGGGTTGATCTGTAGGAGGGAAGCTGAGAAATGCGTGAGATCAGTGGTGATCTGAGATTGTAGGTGTGTTGTGAATTCAGCGTGAAAATTCTCTGAATAATTGAATTTTTCTCAATTGAGAGTAATTTCTGTGAGTTCGTGTAGACGAAAGATTGTCTGTATGAACTTTGATGAGAAATTGCACGTCTTGGCGAATGTTGTTCAAATGTTCGAAAACTTCTGTCTTTTCAATCAGGATTCAGGGACATTTTATAATGCCAGAGTTGAAAACACCATGATCCCATGAAGTGTGATAGTTTCTGGAATCAGAGAATGGGAAATGGGGAAATCATGTTAAAACCAATTACTCATCGTGCGGAGACTTGGTTAACTTTCCACCCACTACTTTGCTGACTCTTCCAACTGATTACATGACTTGCTCACATTCTCATCGTGGGTGAACACACGTGCCGTAGACCTCCAGACCAAAACCTTAGTTAATATCCCCCCATGTGACACGATTGAAATCTCGTGATTTTGGAGTCAGTTGCTGACTTTATGGGACGATGATTCCATGTAGCGCTGAGTTGAACATGTGCGAGTAAATGTTTCGAAACTCATGCATTTAACGTGTCTGCTGAGACGAGGTATCATCATAACCTAAGACGAGCAAAAATATGTTGCTAAATTGCTGAATATTGATAGTTGAACCAACATTCTCTGGTTTGAGAAAATATTGCTAGTCCGAGCGAATATTGCTAATTGAGTAAATATTTCCGGTTCGAGCGAATATTGCTAGTTCGAGCAAATATTGCTAGTTTGAACAAATATCGTTCTTTTAATGAATTGTTGGTAGCTGGACCAAGTAAAATATTAATTTAAGTTACTGACTGCTGCTCGAGCAAAATAAATACGAATGTTAATCATGGAATCAACATAAAATTATCAGAGTGTTCGAATATGCTCAGAATTACGTTTCTGCAGAGCTCTGGATTCAAAACCCTAATTTTACTGAGATAATGATTTATTGCAATCACATAAGACCAGCTACATGGGATGATGGGTTCACCAGATAACGCCCAGATGCTCGAATGAGGAAAAATACCAAAGTCTCTTGAGGACCAGTTGGTGAAAGAATGATTAAATGTTGGTTTAATCATTTACTGAAATAATGCTCGTATGAGCGACAAATCATAAAACCTGGTTTTATGGAAAATATGAGGGACCGGCCAAGAGGTCATGGAACCGGCTATTGATGGCCGTGGGAACAGTAGATGGTCCTTTGAGCAAACTTCCAATTGTTTGGAAAGAGTTTGAACCTAATATGAGCAGCTGAGCAAATTAGGTTAAAATCATTAAAGCACGCGGGACCAGCTGTTTGCAAGCCTCAAGGTCACCCTTGGTCGGTCAAGGGGATGTGCCCGTGTCACCATGATGTCAGTGCTTCAGTCCTGAGAATTTTGATATTTTCTGGTGCACGTTTAAGCAACATTTGGAGAAAATATGAAAAATCCATGGTTTTGCTGAAACTGAGAAAAGTACATGAGATGATGAAAATAATAAATAAAAAAGGAATCACAAGGTGTGGGACCGGCTACGGCTAGGGAATGGACGGCCGGCTGACACGCGGTCCCACATGCTTTTCCCAGTTTTATGTGATTTTATGTATTTTTCTCTGATTTAAGGGAAATTCCATGAAACTGGAGAGTTTGGCGAAATTAGGGAACTTCCATGAGATGAGAGACATAAATTAAAATATAAAAATAGGAAATGGGAGTGTGGGATCGGCAATGGCCGTGGCATGGCCGGCCGGCCAATGGGCGCGGGTCCTAAGGCACTCTTCCCAATTTTTTGTAATTTTGATGATTTTAGATAATTTTCATAAAATCAAAGGGATTTGTTGAAAACCAAAATATTTTGTTGAAATTAGGGAGTTTACATGATATCAGGAAACAAAACACCAAATAATAATAAAATAATGGGCGTGTGAGACCGACTAGGGCATGGCTGGCCTGCTAGAGCCCGGTCCCACAAGTTTTCCTAATTTTTTAATATTTTCCATGATTTTAGAGAAAATACATGAAATTAGGTAATTTTAGGGAAAATTCATAAAATCAAGGAATTTTCATAATTTGAGAAGGAATAATAAAATAATGGGACGTGAGGTGTGGGACCGGCCACGGCCAAGGCATGACCGTCCGGCCGGCGGTCCCGCGACACCTTTCCCTAATTTTATTATTTTTGATAAAATCATGTGATTTAGATAAAAATACATGAAATTAGGTAATTTTCATGATTTTAGGGTAAATTCATAAAATCAAGGAATTTTCATAATTTGAGAAGGAATAATAAAATAATGGGAAGTGAGGTGTGGGACCGGCCACGGCCGAGACATGGCCGGCTGGTGCTCGGTCCCGCGACACCTTTCCCTAATTTAATTATTTTTGATAAAATCATGTGATTTAGATAATTTCTTTTAAATAAAGGAAATTTGCTCGAACAAGAGGATTTTCATAAGATCGTGAAGATAGTAAAAATATGATAAAATATAAAACTGGGCGCGGGACTAGTCATGGCATGACTGGCCGGCTGGTGAGCCTAGTCCCCTGGCGCTTTTTCTTAATATTTTATTATTATTATTTTCCTTTTCTTATTTTGCATAGGTTCCTCGTTCGTTCGTATTTTTGAAATGCTCGTTCGTGCATTCAAAATGCTGGTCTGTGCATTATCCGCTAATTACACTTGCACCATTTTTGTCAGGGCTTATTCGATGCTCATATGCCTGTTTCGTTGAATATTTATTACTAACCTGTGGAATTCTGCTGGGTAGAACCACAGATTGAAGTAACGAAATATAACGAGGAATCGTAGAATATTGCTGGATATTCAGGCGATTGATTCACAACTCGTAGAATATTGCTGGATATTCAGGCGATGGCTCGTAGAATATTGCTGGATATTCAGACGATTTAAGATAATTAATTGGTGGCTCTATACTAGAAGGGCTTTCTGTCAAGGAGCATTAATTATCTGAGGGTTGAGCAATATGAACTTGTTGGAGTGTCATATTCCTCTTGCATAGTCTTGGAAAACTTGGTTACATCCCGAAGACGTTGTCGCTCTATACTAGCAGACATGTTGTCTAGGAGCCGCCCAATCTTTCGATTCTATACAATATGAGATGTGTCGTGGCCTCAGCTGAGAGACTAGACATCTACATCTTCTCTGAGAGACTTTCTCCATCAGAGGTGGCATGAGCTTTCATGCATAGAGACATGAGTCTCGATACTCATCTGATTGCCGGATCCAGAGTAATTACTGAAATTGCTCAGTATTCATGAGATGTGTTGTGGCCTCTGCTGAGAGACTACACATCTACATGTACTCTGAGAGACAGTCTTCTCAGTCAGAGATTTTATGGCATGAGCTTTCATGCTTTGATGAGAGACATGAGCCTCAATACTCATCCGGTTGCCAAATCTGGAGTATTGTTTTACAATTCTACCCTTTGTCGAAAATCCACCATATACATAGTTGTATAAGCTAGAGTCGATTCTCCTTTAACCTTAGGTTTCTACCGATACCCTGTAGGTTAACGACTTGAAGACTTCATTGGGATTGTGAAGCCAGACCCAACTATTTTCTTTGTAGTTGCGTGATCTGATCTTGTTGTTTCTATCGTACTAAGTACAATCGTAATATTGGTTTGAAATTGATTTCTTCTATAAGAAAGATTAATAGAAGTTACAAACATTTTCGTCTCATCGTTTGTGATTCCGCAATATCTTCTTTCGCTAGTCTATTAATATTATTGTGAGGTGATTGATAATTCTAGGTTGTTCTTCGGGAATATAAGTCCGGGTTATCAATTGGTTCATGTTCACCTTGATTTATCAAAAGACGGAACAAAAACTCGTAGGTATTTCTGTGGGAGACAGATTTATCTATTACCGTAGACTTTTTTGTGTGATACAGATTTGTTTATTAAAGTCTTCAACTTTGGGTCGTAACAACTCTTAGTTGTGGGTGAGATCAGCTAAGGGAATCAAGTGCGTAGTATCCTGCTGGGATCAGAGACGTAAGGAGCGCAACTGTACCTTGGATCAGTGTGAGATTGATTGGGGTTCAACTACAGTCCAGACTGAAGTTAGTTTTTAGTAGCCTAGTGTCTGTAGCGGCTTAATACAGTGTTTGTTTAATCTGGACTAGGTCCCGGGGTTTTTCTGCATTTGCGGTTTCCTCGTTAACAAAACTTCTGGTGTTTGTGTTATTTCTTTTCCTCATTATATTTTGTTACATAATTGAAATATCACAGGTTGTGCGTTGAATTGATCAATTGGGAAATCCAACCTTTGATTGTTGATTGAAATTGATTGATCCTTGAACATTGGTCTTTAGTACCGTTCAAGTGTTTTCTCTTGTATTCAATTAGACTCGCAGATTTGTATTTGCTTGAGTAAGTATTGAATCGACAAAGAGAGATATAACTCTTTGATATACTTTTATTAATATTGAGTCTGACTGTCTAGTTGATTCTCTTAAAAGTATATTGGAGTTAGTCCATACAGATTGCTAATCAAAATATTGGTTTTGGTTGTTGTACCCCCGCTTTTTCAATTGGTATCAGAGCAGGCAAACAAGTTTAAAGACCTTACAAGTCTGTGTTTGTAACGATCCGACTATATGGACAGAAATTTTATCTCCATAAACGTACCACCAGTCTTCGATGGCTCAAACTACTTATGGTGGAAAATTGCTATGCGTACTTTTGTTCAAGCTCGTGATTTTCAAACATGGGTACGTGTTGCTAATGGCTATGATCCTCCGGTTAATACAGAAGGCGATGCATCTATACCGAAGGATATTGGTAGATATAGTCCAGATGAAATCCGTGATGCAAAGTAAAATGCTGACGGATTGAATGCTATCATACATGCCATTACCCCAGATCTTCAGCACCATGTGACTACGTGCACTAAGTCTAAAGAAGCCTGGGATATCTTAGAAACCGTATTTGAAGGAAATACCAGTGAGAAAGAATCTAGGCTTCAGAACCTAAATTCTGATTGGGAAAACCTTCGTATGGCAGATGAAGAAACATTTGATGAGTTTAATCACAAAGTGTCTGAAATTGTTAATGCATCTTTTGCATTAGGTAAGACCATTCCTGAAAAGGACATTGTGATGAAAATTCTCAGATCGCTGCCATCTAGATACGATTCTAAGAAGCATGTCATCGTTGAAGGAAATAATCTCGCAACGCTATCCAGAAATACTCTGGTTGGGAAGCTAAAGATCTTTGATCATGGGCATACGTCCAAGTCTAGCAAGGATGTTGCTTTCAAAGCACTAAAGAACACTAAATTACTTGATAAAAGTAAAAGTGTTTACATCTCTGAAGATGATCTTTCTGAGGCTGACTCATCAGATGAAGATCTTGACAAGTCAGTCTCGTTGATCACAAGACAGTTTAGGGATCTTCTTTTGAAGAGAAGTAAACAATTCTCCAGAGATAAATCCAAGTCATCAGATAAACCACATAATTCTTTTCCTCCTAAAAATAGGGATAATGATGAAGTTGATGACGAGGATATGCCTCAGTGCTTTAAGTGTAAAGGTTTTGGTCATTTTGCAACTGAGTGTCCAAATCGAAAGAAATACACTAGGAACAAAGGTCTTGCTGCAACTCTTGATGAAATGTCTGACAACTATGATTCTAATGAAGACGAAAAATCAAGTGTTGCACTTCTTTGTGAAAATATTGATTTTGATAATTGTAGCAATACATACATCAATCTTGATATTCTTTCAAAAGAAAACTCAACCAATCTGGAAGACGAAACTGACCTTTCTTTTGGAAACTCTGTGAATAATATTTCAGGTTCAACTATGTGTCTAGCAGCAGCTTGAACATCTCAGATGCCTGAATTATATCCAAGGTTGACGTGCTCATATTGTTCACTCAAAGGTCATGAACTATCAAAGTGTTACAAGTACAAACACAAATTGAGACATGTCAACAAACTTCAACGAAAAGCAAATCGATTAGCAAGCAAACTTAAACTTGCTCAAAAGACTGCTGAGGTATGTAAGATTTTATCTTCGTCTAAGAAGTTAGTTTCCAAGGATAAAATAAGACCATTAGATAAGAAAGTATGGTCCAATCGTTTTGATAGACAGAGGTCTATGAATTCCTCTCAAAAGGAACATGGTGGACAGATTGTTGTTCACCGCAACATAAATTGATTGTGTTGATATGTGTATCTTGTCTCATGTGCCTGATCAAAAGAGACAAGGTCGTGCACCTCTCAGTCTTTAGGAAAAGTTTGTTTTTTTTCTTTTCTTAGTTTTGTTACAAAACTGGAATTCCTTGTTTATCAATAAAAGAGGTTTATTCTCGACAATTCTACTCTTTGTAGGGTTCAGAGTTGTGTGTGCACAAACCTGTTAAAGGTTGCATAACCCTACATTCCTTTTTCCTTCTCTGAAACTCTTTTCAAGACTGCTTGTTGAGTTTAAATTGTGATTTCCTCTCACAAACCCATACTCTTATGGACACTCCAAGTATCATGTCTTCTGATGGAAAAGATGTCAATATGATTGTTAAGCCATCAATCATGAAGGAAAAAGAGAAGTCTCCCTTGCCTCCAACTTTGAAAAGAAAAAGAAGGAATGTGAGGAAGCCAAGAGATGTTCCTTCAAATTCTCAGAAGTTTTCTGATGTTCTTGAAGTGTTGAAGGAGACACGAAAGGAGATTCAACAAATAAAGGCTTTTGTGCTTAAGACTCATGAGATTCAGAAGGCCCTGGTTCGACATCAGTCAAGAAGGTTTATTGATTTTAACTCCTATCTTCTTGAACCTTATGTCCCAATGGTTGTTGACGACAAGGAGTTCGGAGACGATAAAGAATTCTTCAAAGGTCTTAGCATCTAGTAAATCTTCTGATGAGAATATCTATTTCTTGTTTTGTTTAGAAGAATAACTAGAGTTTGGAATAGCCATTACACATAGCTACAACGTTTTCATCTTCATGTTTTTAGGTTTATTGGTTTAAATTATAAAATTGTTTGGAAGATTATTTTTGCAGTATTAATCTTTATGATTTTAAATCTTGCAATTTGTTATGGGATATGTGTGTTTGCGTCCGTGAACTATGATTGTCCCATACCTTGTCAAAAGTTAAGTCTTTCATATGTCGATATGCATGTATTGATAAAAGAATGAATGAACTTTTGACATTACAAAAGTTTTAAGCCTATTGTATTTCAGTATGCAAATATTGATGGAAGATAGGATGAACTTTTGTTTACGAGGATTATATCTATTATATGTCATTGTGCAAATAGTGATGGAAAATAGAATGAATCCTTGTCTATTATGCAGTATTGATCTTCCCTGATCTATATTTTTATGTATATACTGTGTGGCTCTGTAAGTTCTCTTATGTTGAGCATTTCCAATTAAATTAATCATGGGTTTTCTTGTGTTAATTTGATTGAGTATTTTTTGGATTCAAATTCATATTCGTATGTGATTTGTTATGTCCAAAGAAATCCTTCTTTTCTTGTGAAAGTAAGGTCGCTCTTGTTGTTCTTTCAGGAATGACATTTTATGGGGGAGAGTTCTTAATTGAACTTGTGCTTAATTGCCAAATCTTTGTGGGGAGTGCGGCTGTGGAATATTATAGGGGTTATCTTGTAACTTTATAAACTCCTTGATGAAAGCATTTAGTTTCGGCTATATGATTGCATCTAAAAAGTTGATATGTGCTTGTTTTTGGTCCTGAAATGTCTCAATGAAAATTTCATTAGGATCCCACTAGTTTTCGTACCTTTGCCAATTTTATTGACAAAAAGGGGGAGAAATATTGTAGTGTGAAATCACCATAGTATTGTTTTCGAAGTTGTGATACAATTGAACTTTGATGTTGTATAATAATACTACGAAACTGTGTAACAATGATTGACAATTCTTTTTTTCTCATTGTTATGGCTACGGATTTTTCAACGACGATGATACTAAACTTACAACCTTTGGATCCTTGGAGTACTTGGAAGTGACGAAGATTTCGAGTAATGTTGAAGAACCAAGAAGATTAGGCATATGGAAGAGAAGCTACAAAAGTTTATAATTATTTTTATATTCCATATATATTGATAGTTTTGTCAATAAAATTGACAAAGGGGGAGATTTTTAGAGCATTGCTCGGTCGAACTCGCTTGCGTTGCTATCTCAAGCATGTTTGTCAATGTTAGTGATCAAAACTATAAGTCTTGATTTCTAGTCTACTTATAGCTAAGTCTCGGACTAGGATATAAAGTGTAGTTGAGCTATAGACTCCATGGCGATCATCATATAAAGACGAAGAACTACTCAAGGAACTGGTGGAACTTCATCGACTAAAAGGTATGTGGAGACTTGAACTTATCTATCACTCAAAAGTCTATCTACTCTATCTCCTATCTTGAGACAAAAGTCGTATCGCTATATAGACTATGATTATACACATTTGCTATTTCGAGCCAAGTTTATCTCGCGTATCTATTTCTCGAAATATGTTTTGGTGAGCTTTCGCTTTGACCAAGTTCATCTTTACTAGTGACGAAAGTCATATTAAGTTTCAATTACTTGAAAATTGCTTTGACGAAAAATGGTTTGTGAATAACAACTATATAATGTCCTCTAAGAATGTTTCAATGATTGAAATGAGAGTTTAGAATATATAACCATTGTTGGATATAAACATTGTGTGATAACTCATGCATGTGTAAGTCCTTATTCCTTGAACCAAAGTATGCGTACTTTGCTGATCAGGAAAAACGGAACTAAATTCCGCGTACCAGTACGCGCACCATCGGAAGTTCACGTCCCGTGAAAATCTGATGGAGTTCATGAATTGAAAACGAACTTATTCCGGGTACTTAAGTCCGCGTACCAGTCCGCATACTTAGGTTGGTTATTTTCTGTAAACGATTATTCGTGAACTTAAACTTATATAAACTAAGGAATGCATATTTGCAAAACGTGGCTATAAAGTTCATGAATTGATTCGAGTGAATCAAATCGTTTTTGCTTCGATTGTGTCTTGTATACTTCTATAAGATCTAAGCAATTGAACAACTCTCTAACTAGTTCATTTGAGTCATTTGGACTAGTTATGGTGAAGAAGAATATGGTTGATATGAAAGTGCTCATATGGCTAACCATTTGGTTAACTATTATTGAACCAACTAAATGTACATGTTTGGTACGGTTACAAAAACCTAAAAACGTGTGTTTCATTTGTTTGTAACAAGCTAAGTTTCGATCTAACGGTTGAAATATATAAGCTTGGATCTAATCAGGTTTTCATCTAACGGTGAATATTGAATTATTTGTTACCAAGGTAACTTAGATTCCAAACCCTGATTTGAAAGACTATATAAAGGAGAACTCTAGAAACTAGGAAACCTAATCCCCACATCTCCTATGTGATACTAGTTGTATAAGCTAGAGTCGATTCTCCTTTAACCTTAGGTTTCTACCGAGACCCTGTAGGTTAACGACTTGAAGACTTCATTGGGATTGTGAAGCCAGACCCAACTATTTTCTTTGTAGTTGCGTGATCTGATCTTGCTGTTTCTATCGTACTAAGTACAATCGTAAGATTGGCTTGAGATTTATTTCTCCAATAGGCAAGATTAAAAGAAGTCACAAACATCTTCTTCTCACGTTTGTGACTCCACAATATCTTCTTTCGCTATTCGATTAAGATTATTGTGAGGTGATTGATAATTCTAGGCTGTTCTTCGGGAATATAAGTCTGGGTTATCAATTGGTTCATGTTCACCTTGATTTATCAAAAGACGGAACAAAAACTCGTAGATATTTCTGTGGGAGCCAGATTTATCTATTATCATAGACTTTTCTGTTTGATGCAGATTTGTTTATTAAAGTCTTCGACTTTGGGTCGTAGCAACTCTTAGTTGTGGGTGAGATCAGCTAAGGGAATCAAGTGCGTAGTATCCTGCTGGGATCAGAGACGTAAGGAGCGCAACTGTACCTTGGATCAATGTGAGATTGATTTGGTTTCAAATACAGTCCAGACCGAAGTTAGTTTGTAGTGGTCTAGTGCCTGTAGCGGCTTAATACAGTCTGTGTTCAATCTGGACTAGGTCCCGGGGTTTTTCTGCGTTTGCGGTTTCCTCGTTAACAAAACTTATGGTGTCTGTGTTATTTATTTTCCGCATTATATTTTGTTATATAATTGAAATATCACAGGTTATGCGTTGAATTGATCAATTGGGAAATCGAACCTTTGGTTGTTGATTGAAATTGATTGATCCTTGAACATTGGTCTTTGGTACCGTTCAAGTGTTTTCTCTTGTATTCAATTAGACTCGCAGATTTCTATTTGTTTGAGTAAGTATTGAATCGAGAAAGAGAGATATAACTCTTTGATATACTTTTATTAAAATTGAGTCTGACTGTCTAGTTGATTCTCTTAAAAGTATATTAGAGTTAGTCCATACAGATTGCTAATCGAAATATTAGGTGTGGTTTTTGTACCCCACTTTTTCAGACTTAAACACTTCATTGGGATTCTGAAGCCAGGCCCAATTATTTTCTATATAGTTGCGTGTTCTGATCTTACTTTGTTCTATCGTATAGAGTACTATCTTCTCTAAGATTTGCTCGAGATTCAATCTCCGATAGGTAAGATAAAAAGTAGTCACAAACATCTTCGTCTCATCGTTTGTGATTCCACAATATCATGTTCCGTTACCATACGGTTAAGATCATTGTGAGGTGATTGATATTACTAAGTTGTTCTTTGGGAATATAAGTATGGTGTATCAATTGGTTCTTGTTCACCTTGATTTATCAAAATAAGGAACAAAAACTTGTAGGTATATCTGTGGGAGACAGATTTATCTATTCAATAGACTTTTCTGTGTGAGGCAGATTTGTTTATCAAGTCTTCGACTTTGGGTCGTAGCAACTCTTAGTTGTGGGTGAGATCAGCTAAGGGAATCAAGTGCGTAGAGTCCTGCTGGGATTCAAAGACGTAAGGAACGCGGTTGTACCTTGATCAGTGTGAGATTGGTTAGGGCTCAACTACATTCCAGTCCGAAGTTAGGCTAGGGTCTGTAGCGGCTTAATACATTGTGGTGTTCAAATCTGGACTAGGTCCCTGGGTTTTTCTGCATTTGCGGTTTCCTCGTTAACAAAATTCTGGTGTCTGTTTTATTTGTTTTCCGAATTATATTTTCTATATAATTGAAATATCTCAGGTTTTGCTTAGTTCAATCAATTAGATAATCCAACCTTTGGTTGTTGATATAAATTGATTGACACTTGAACATTGGTCTTTGGTACCATTCAAGTTGTTTCTCATAATAATCAGGCTTGCAGATTTCTATCTGTTTGATTTGCTGATTACATTGAGAAATACAGATATAACTCTTGGATGGATTTTCCTTGATTGAGTCTGACTGTCTTGTTGATTCTCTTGGAATTATATTGGAGTTAGTCCATACATATTGACGAAAGAAATATTGGGTGTGGTTGTTAGACCCCCCGCTTTTTCAATTGGTATCATAGAAGGAACACGTTTCAGACCTCATAAGTTCGTGTTTGTGGCAATCTGACTCTATGGACACAAACACTATCTCTATAAACATACCACCGTTCTTAGATGGCTCGAATTATCTGTGGTGGAAAATTGTTATGTGTGCCTTTCTTCAAGCATGTGATTTTCAATCATGGGTTCGTGTAATTAATGGCTATGATCCTCCGGTTGTTGCAGAAGGCGACGTAGCTGTTCCGAAGGATATTGGTGCTTATGATCCTGCCGAGATTCTTGATGCAAAGCAAAATTCTGATGAATTAAATGCTATCATCCATGCCATTACCCCAGATCTTCAGCACCATGTGACTACGTGCACTAAGTCTAAAGAAGCCTTGGATATCTAAGAAACTGTATTCGAAGGAAATTCCTCTGAAAAATAAACTAGGATTCAAAACCTAAATTCTGATTGAGAAAACCTTTGTATGGCTGACGAAGATTCATTTGATCAGTTTAATCACAAAGTGTCTAAAATTATTAATGCATCTTTGCATTGGGTAAGACTATTCCTGAAAAGGACATTGTGATGAAAATTCTCAGATCGTTTCCAGCCAAATACGATTCTAAGAAACATGCCATCGTTGAAGGAAATAACCTTAATACTCTTTCCAGAAATACACTTGTTGGAAAGCTAAAGCTGAACAACTGTTTACTTCTCTAAAAAGGTGTACAAATCTAACAAGAAATCCCAAACGGGATAGTAGTGTTAGTATGAGAGCTTTTGCTCTAAAATCAACATCACCCTTTCAATGGTTTCTTGATAGTGGATGTAGCCGACATATGACTGGAGATATTTCGTGGTTTGTGAATTCAAGCGACTTTGAAGGAGGTCCCGTAACATTCGAAGATGGGAGTTGTTGTTACATAAGCAAGAAGGGGACGATCAAACTTCCTGGCGTTCCTGAAATCCATGATGTAGTATACATTAAAGGTATGACTGCAAATCTTCTTTCTGTTAGTCAAATTTTTGACAAAGGCCATAAAGTTATCTTCAATGCGAATGGATATGACATTGTAGACAAAGCTGGAAAAGTAATTTTTCAGGGAACTCGTGGTAAAAATAATTGTTATCTTCTTGGTACTCAGTTTAGTAATTGTTGCAATTTGACTAAGGTGGAATCTACACATCTTTGGCATAAGCGTTTTGGTCACATCAATTATCGCCTTCTAACTAAGATCATTAACAAAGAACTTGTTAGAGGTGTTCCCAAAATCAATGCAAAGATTGATGGTGTCTGTGGTGCCTATCAAAAGAGTAAACAAATGAAAGTTCCACATAAATCATCTCGAGATATTTTCAGTAAAGCTCCACTTGATTTAATTCATATGGATCTCTTCGGTCCTATTCAACAACCTACGGTTGCTGGGAAGAAGTATGCTTTAGTTATGGTATATTATTACACCAGATTCACTTGGGTGGCATTTTTAGATCATAAGAATTAAACCCCTTAAATATTCAAGATTATTGTTAATAGAATCCAGAATGAACAAGGTCGCAAACTAAAGAAAATTAGAAGCGACTGTGGAACTGAATTCAATGACTGAAAAAGAGGGGGTACAACAACCACACCCAACAATTCGATTAGCAATCTGTATGGAAAAAGTCCAATATACTTTCTAGAGAATCAACTAGACAGTCAGACTCAATCTAGATAAAAAGTATATCAAAGAGTTTATATCTCAATCTCTCGATTTGATATTTACTCAAGCAAATAGAAATCTGCGAGTCTTTATCAAATACTAGAGAGATAACTTGGATGGTATCAAAGACCAATATCCAAGTGTCAATCAATTTAAATCAACAACCAAAAGGTCGTATATTCTAATTGATTGAACAACGCACAACCTGTGATATTTCAATTATATAAACAAATATAACGTGGAATAGAAATAACACAGACACCAGAATTTTGTTAACGAGGAAACCGCAAATACAGAAAAACCCCAGGACCTAGTCCAGATTGAACACACACTGTATTAAGCCGCTACAGACACTAGCCTACTCCAAACTAACTTCGGTCTGGACTGTAGTTGAACACCAATCAATCTCACACTGATCCAAGGTACAATTATGCTCCTATGCCTCTGATCCCAGCAGGATGCTGCGTACTTGATTCCCTTAGCTGATCTCACCCACAACTAAGAGTTGCTACGACCCAAAGTCGAAGACTTTAATAAACAAATCTGTATCACACAGAAAAGTCTACGGTAATAGATAAATCTGTCTCCCACGAATATACCTACGAGTTTTGTTCCGTCTTTTGATAAATCAAGGTGAACATGAACCAATCAATAAACCAGTCTTTTACTCCTGAAGAACAACCTAGTATTGTTGATCACCTCACAATAATCTTAATCGACGCATCTAAAAAAGATATTGTGAAATCACAAACGATGAGACGAAGTGTTTGTGATTACTTTTCTATCTTGCCTATCGGAGATATAAGTCTCGAGCAAATTATTACAATCGCACTCGTAACGATAGAAGATGCAAGATAAGATCACACAACTACAATAAAAGTAGTATCGGTCTGGCTTCACAATCCCAACGAAGTCTTTAAGTCGTTGTGAGTGGGGAAAAACGATTTGCTGGTTTTTACGGAATTGAAGAGTCGACCGTGTGGAGACTCCTTGAACCGAGCGAAATGTTGAACCTCATACAGATGCACCGCAAGAAGGGAGTGCTTTAAGTTCGAGAGATCAATCTGTAAGACCCTGGCCTAAACCAAGAACAATGGACGTTCCAGAGTCAATTCGGTCACAAGAGAGGATGGGTTGATCTGTAGGAGGGAAGCTGAGAAATGCGTGAGATCAATGGTGATCTGAGATTGTAGGTGTGTTGTGAATTCAACGTGAAAATACTCTGAATGATTGAATTTTTCTCAATTGAGAGTAATTTCTGTGAGTTCGTGTAGACGAAAGATTGTCTGTATGAACTTTGATGAGAAATTGCTCGTTTTGGCGAATGTTGTTCGATTGTTCGAAAAACCTCCTTTCTTCAATTAGGATTCAGAGACATTTTATAATGCCGGAGTTAAAAACACCATGCTCCCATGAAGTGTGACAGTTGATGGAGTCAGAGAGTGGGAAATGGGGAAATCGTGTTAAAACCAATTACTCATCGTGCGGAGACTTAGTTAACTTTCCACCCACTACTTTGCTGACTCTTCCAACTGATTGCACGACTTGCTCACATTCTCGTCGTAGGTGAACACACGTGCCGTAGACCGCCAGACCAAAACCCTAGTTAATATCCCCCCATGTGACACGATTGAAATCTCGTGATTGTGGAGTCAGTTGCTGACTTTATGGGACGACGAGTCCATGTAGCGCTGAGTTGGACATGATTAGCAAATGTTTCGAAACTCATGAATTTAATGTGCCTGCTGAGACTAGGTATCATTATAACCTAAGACGAGCAAAGCTGTGTTGCTAAATTGTTGAATATTGGTAGTTGAACCAATATTCTTTGATTTGAGCAAATATTGCTAGTCTGAGCGAATATTTCTAATTGAATAAATATTGCCGGTTCGAGCGAATATTGCTAGTTCGAGCAAATATTGTTCTTTTGATGAATTATTGGTAGCTGTACCAAATAAAATATTAATTTAAGTTACTGACTGCTGGGTCGAGCAAAATAAATATGAATATCAATCATGGAATCAACATATAATTATCAGAGTGTTCGAATCTGCACAGAATCACGTTTTTGCGGAGCTCTGGATTCAAAACCCTAATTTTACCGAAATGATGATTTATTGCAAAGCAACATGGGACCGGATACATGGGATGACGGGTTCACCATATAACGCCCAGATGCTCGAATGAGCAAAAAATACCAAAGTCTCTTGAGGACCCACTTGGTGAAAGAATGATTAAATGTTGGTTTAATCATTTACTGAAATAATGCTCGTGTGAGCAACAAATCATAAAACATGATGTAGAAAATATGAGGGGCCGACCAAGAGGTCATGAGACCGGCTCTTGATGGTCGTTTGAGCGAACTTCCAATTGTTTGGAAAGAGTTCGAACCTAATATGAGCAACTGAGCAAATTAGGTTAAAATCATTAAAACATGCGGGACCAGCTATTTGCAAGCCTCAGGGTCACCCTTGGTCGGTCAAGGGGATGTGCCCGTGTTACCATAGTGTCCGTGCTTCAGTCCTGAGAATTTTGACATTTTCTGATGCACGTTTGAGCAACATTTGGAGAAAATATGCAAAATCCATGGTTTTGCTGAAACCGGCAAAAATACATGAGATGATGAAAATAATAAATAAACAAGGAATCACAAGGTGTGGGACCGGCCACGGCTAGGACATGGTCGGACGGCTGACACGCGGTCCCACATGCTTTTCCCAATTTTATCTGATTTTATGTATTTTTCTCTGATTTAAGGGAAATTCCATGAAACTGGAGAGTTTGGCGAAATTAGGGAACTTCCATGAGATGACAGACATATATTAAAATATAAAATAGGGAATGGGAGTGTGGGACCGACAATGGCCGTGGCATGACCGGCCGGCCAATGGAGGCGGGCCCAAGGCACTCTTCCCAATTTTATGTAATTTTGATGATTTTAGATAATTTTTCATAAAATCAAAGGGATTTGTTGAAAACCAAGATATTTTATTGAAATCAGGAAACCAAACACAAAATAATAATAAAATAATGGGTGTGCGGGACCGGTTAGGGCATGGCCGGCCGGCTAGAGCCCTGTCCCACAAGTTTTCCTAAATTTTTTAATATTTTCCATGATTTTAGAGAAAATACAAGAAATTAGGTAATTTTAGGGAAAATTCATAAAATCAAGGAATTTTCATAAATTGAGTGAAATAATAAAATAATGGAGACGTGAGGTGTGGCACCGGCCACGACCAAGACATGGACGGCTGGTGCTCGTCCCGCGACACCTTTCCCTAATTTTATTATTTTTGATAAAATCATGTGATTTAGATAATTTCTTTGAAATAAAGGAAATTTGCTCGAACGAGAGGATTTTCATGAGATCGTGAAAATAGTAAAAATATGGTAAAATATAAAATTGGGTGCGGGACTAGTCACGGCATGACTGGACGGCTGGTGAGCCTAGTCCCCTGGCGCTTTTGTTTAATATTTTATTATTATTATTTTCCCTTCCTATTTTGCATAGGTTCCTCGTTCGTTCGTATTTTTGAAATGCTCGTTCGTGCATTCAAAATGCTGGTATGTGCATTATCTGCTAATTACACTTGCACCATTTTTGTCAGGGCTTATTCGATGCTCAGATGCCTGTTTCGTTGAATATTTATTACTAACCTGTGGAATTCTGCTGGGAAGAACCACGGATTGAAGTAACGAAATATAACGAGGAATCGTAGAATATTGCTGGATATTCAGGCGATTAATTGACGACTCGTAGAATATTGCTGGAAATTCAGACGATGGCTCGTAGAATATTGCTGGATATTCAGACGATTTAAGATAATTAATTGTTGGCTCTATACTAGAAAGGCTTCCTGTCTAGGAGTATTAATTATCTGAGGATTGAGCAATATTCCTCTTGCATAGTAGGGGAAAACCTGGTTACATCCCGAAGACGTTGTCGCTCTATACTAGCAGACATGCTGTCTAGCAGCCACCCAATCTTTCGATTCTA
Organism: Papaver somniferum; assembly: GCF_003573695.1. Taxonomy (NCBI): domain Eukaryota; kingdom Viridiplantae; phylum Streptophyta; class Magnoliopsida; order Ranunculales; family Papaveraceae; genus Papaver; species Papaver somniferum. The sequence continues at coordinate 4,842,807 of NW_020649860.1, forward strand.
TACAGTATAAGATGTGTCGTGGTTTCATCTGGGAGAATACACATCTTCATCTTCTCTGAGAGACTTTCTCCATCAGAGGTGGCACGAGCTTTCATGCATAGATACATGAGTCTCGATACTCATCCGATTGTCGGATCCGGAGTAATTACTGAAATTGCTCAGTATTCATGAGATGTGTCGTGGCCTCATCTGGGAGACTACACATCTACACCTTCCCTGAGAGACTTTCCCGATCAGAGGTTTTATGGCATGAGATTTCATGCTTTATTGAGAGACATGAGCCTCAATACTCATCTGGATCTGGAGTAATTACTGAAATTGCTCAGTATTCATGAGATGTGCTGTGGTCTCAGCTGAGAGACTACACATTCACATCTTCTCTGAGAGAACTTTCTCAATCATAGGTTTATGGCATGAGCTTTCATGCTTTAATGAGAGACGTGGGTCTCAATACTCATCAGATTGCCGGATCCGGAGTAATTACTGAAATTGCTTAGTATTGATGAGATGTGCCATGGTCTCAGCTGAGAGACTACACATCCACACGTACTCCGAGAGACAGCCTTCTGAGTCATAGATTTTATGAGCTTTAACGCTTTAATGAGAGACGTGGGTCTCAATACTCATCCGATTTCCGGATCCGGAGTGTACTTTTACAATTTTACCCTTTGTCGAAAATACACCATCTACATTAAGTCCCCTGCTTAGTGAGGAACAGTCATGTTCCTCAGTCAGCATTGAATGGTGATTTTCCAGGTACAGACAAAAATAAGTAATTGAACTTAGTCATAAGATAAGACATTACCGGATTTCGACTGAATGAGCAAACCATGGTTTAAGCGGAACCCCAGTGGCGTAATAGAGCATCATCCAGTGAGCATAAATTGGTGTAGAACCGCTGATTCGATGGTGGAACCTTGGTCGATTTAGGATTCACGGGTCCGGGACCAAGAAAGGGAATCCGCGGACGTTCGTTCGTTTAAGAAACAAACAAGATAGACCTGAGTCTAATGATAAAATTTTGTCTATGAGCTTTCACGAAAAACATTTTTTTTTTAAAATATGTGAGATTTCACAAAGTGGAATAAACTCTCGTTTCAAAGGTGAATGCTCGTATGAGAGAAAAGTTTTTTTTTTTTAATAGACATTGCGTCTGTTAGTAATAAAATTTTGTTTATGAGCTCTCATGAAAATTTTATCTTCGAGCTTTCAGAAATCTTTGAAAATATACTCTCGCTTCAAAGACAGATGCTCGTGCGAGGGAGCAAAATATATATACATCTTTTTTCAAATTTACGTGAGTTTCACGTTAAATATTTGTATATTTTGTAAAATCATGTTTTGATTTTGAACAACTGTTGAAAGTAGACAATTATATATGATGAAATAATGTCCGTATGTGAGTTTTCACAATTGTAAAATGGACGTCTGTCCAATTTTTGAAAAACCAGTGAACGTTAAAATTCACGTGGGTTATTCACGGATTGATGAAAATCAAGTCATGATTTTGAATAATGAATATTTCTCGACTTTGCAGGTTTGAAGGAACGAGCAAATTTTCGAAATTTTGACGTTATAATCACTACAGCTAGTGAAATTGTAAATAGGTAAGAGTTGGATTGTTACCGTTTCATCGCGTGCTTGTTGTTGGTATATCCATGACTCCATGTATTTATCCTCGGATAGTGGTGACTTCTGGTTACAACCACCCTCCTGGATCTTCCGGCGAACACTCCAGAAATATCAAGTCAAACATGAAGATGTTTGCAGATGTTCATCCTGGGATGAATCAACCTTTCAGAGACGCTGGAAAGCTGGTACTTTGTATGTCTCTAGATCATCCGTGAGTCGTCCCTTATCAGCATAAGCACCGCTGACTTCAGCAAATGAGACTATCGGCTGAAGTTGAAGTTCGGCTTTGTGTTGATGGTGTAGCTCCTGATTCAGATGTGGATGAACGAAGAATTTCACCATAATTCGTCATCAGAAAATTCAGAAATTAGGTCTTCATTGAAATTGTTGTAGAATCTTCGTTTGATGTTGGATTTTCGCGGTCTACCCATGTATCCTCATGCCCAGAAAATTTCTAAACTTTAGTAAAGAAGCTTTTTGGGTTCCGAGCATGTTTAGGATCCGAAATCGACGAAACAGTAAACTTCCAGGAGACCTTCAGGAAATTTTCAGCTGGCATGTGGTCCAATGTTTTGGCCACAACTATTCCCTAGTTTCTTCAATTGCTGTGAATTTTGGATATGTTGAAGAAGACATCCATACAAAGAGAATGGTGTACGACCCATCCACAGATTCTTCACCAATTTCTCCCAGCTCGTCGGTTTGTACAGGGAAGTGTAAAATCATCTCAGACGAGCTTGTTGTAAAACATTCATGTTGTGTCTTTAGACCATTCGCTTGTGTCTTGAACGGTTGGTGAAGTCTTTTAATGTCATTGATTCCTTTGAGATCAGGACCCTTTGATTGATACATGAGCATGGTGCTTGCAGCACCATCTTGCTTCTGTCAGTCGTAGAACATCACTTCTGAAACCCTGGTCACGAGACCGTAGCTGAGGTTGCTCTCGAGACGGGATGATGTAATGACCATGGTTTCATGTCCAGGTGGTAGCATTGCTTTTATGATGAATGATTAGCACATGAGAGTCTGGTGTCACGAGTCTTGGACTGTAAAACTGATCGTCATGATCAGTGGATCGTCAGTCCCCAGTATTTTGTTAAATCTCTCCTTTTCGTTTCCTCTTCTTCTGGAAAGACTTGGATAGAGGACCCAGGTAGAAAAATTGATGTAAAGACCCAGGTGTTCGAAGTTGAGGTACCTTGATGAAGGACTTAGCGAAAAGACCTGGTGGACACCGATCGACTGTGGAAGTTATGAATCTCGTCTAAGAATTGCTGCTTGCATGTTGTACGCTCTGGAAGCTCTAGGAACCTCATACGACGTCGAAATTTGATGCTTGACCCCAACCTTTGAAGCTAAGAGACCGAGTTTTCTAATGAGACAAGAATCACTCAATTTAGAGTTGTAGAGGTCGTCCAACGAAGCGTGCACATTTGTAATTTGTAATCCCGTACAAATTTTTCAGATTTTGTAGACCTGGCGGTAAAGGCCATATCTTTCAGATCGTATGTCCGATTGATGCGCCCTTTTGGTATGTTGTATAAGAGACATAGACGAACATCTTTTGTTGAGGAAGCATTGTCCCATTCCTCACCCATTGGTACGTTTTTTCAAACCCATGGCCTGGAGTGTGTTGTATCTCATTTGTAGAGGTGATGAAAAAATCTTGTAGAAGACTTTGGATTATGCCTACCAGTCGTGTCGGCTTTGGGAAGACTTTCATGTGAGCATGTTATCAGGTCTGCACATTTTTATATGAATCATTGTTTCTTAGAGAAGTCCGCTTCATGTGTAATGCTTCGGAGAATGATTAGTTGATGAAGCCCTGAGGATGTTGCTCCTGAGACCGTTGTTGGTGCTGAAACCATGAATGATTACGCTCCAGAGATCCTTTTCAATGCTAAGATCATGGATGGTGTTCCTCTAGAGATTATTGTTAATGCTGATACCATGGTTGAAGTTGCTCCAAAGACCGAAAAGGCTAGTATCTTTGCTCCTCCATCCAATGAGCCTTTTACATTCACGAATTAGTTGATGAGTTGAGCGTTCCTAAGATGAAGGTGTACTGAGAGTTCAACTTGAATGCTCCTGAAAGCATAACTTTATCATGAACTGGCTTTCTCAGTAAGTCGACGTTGTTGCGGTAGATAACATCAGCAGTTTTCATACTGGACGTGATTTGTGAAGAGAAGAAGTTCCTCAATCATGCAAGAGCTTGTGATGTAGAGAAATCCCGTTGATGAAGTTTCATGGAATCACCTCAGGTTGCCCAGTGTATGTTGAAGGAGTTAGTTCCATCCATGTATGAATGATGTTACATCTGCTTCAGAAGTCTTATCATGGGATAATGAAGACTTATCGATTATAGTTTACTTTGATCGTGCTGGTGTTGAATCAATGTATCATTGTTGAGATATTTGTGTTGAAGCTGTACTCTTTGATTGGGAGTACAATTTGATGGCTTCTTAGATGCTTGAGCGTTGAGGCGTATATTCCTTAAGCATCGAATGTCTTAGGGGTTTGGTCATCTCGACCCTAGATTATCTTCTGTTGATTCAGCATCCCTTTCGTTGCAGTAGTGGGATTCGACACTTGTGCAGACATCAGAGCTTTTTGATTTTGTGGAACACATGGACTTGCAGGAGAAACGCCCAAAGTGTTCTTTGCCATGTTTGGACGTCAGTAATGAATGTTTCAGTGCTTGATTCGGAGAAACGTCAGATTCAACCACTTAGTAAAATACTAATGCAGTGAAGCTACCATTCATAATGTCTTGTAGAGTTGCTAGCATAATTAAGTCCCGATGCTAGGATATCATGTGGGAAAATAAATGACATAAACATGAAATGGGACTTGCCTGAGTGCGGAACCTCTTGATGAACGTCTATGCATCTTTTGCAGGTTCTTGGTTCAACCTCGTCAAAGTTTGAAATTCCTCAAAGTACTCTGATGATGGAATTTCCGTCAAATCTTCTGGATCAGAACTTTCTTCGTTGGAGAGATGTGTAACCAAAGGCGCTTTGCAAGTACCCATCTTTTCATCGCGGATCCACGCTCGTCTGAAGGACATGTTATATCCTGGATCTTCCTGATTATGTGAAACTTGGTTGAACTTATGTTCACTTTGAGAATGATGTGGTCATAAGTATCTCTGAGCGCTCCTTCAAGGTCTCTGATTGAGATGGAGCATGAGTATCTTCTTGTCGAGTGATGCATGTGAAACCGATGGTTTTCAGTGAAATGTTGTTGATGGCGGTGTCAGCATCGATCAACGTTCTTCCAAATTCGTTTCTTCTGAGATTGACTGTGATCAACAGTCTCCAGTCGTATATCTCTTCATCTGTAGCTGGAGGCTCAAGAAGTATTTTTGGAATGGACTTCTTGACACAATGTAGTTCAGTACTGTGAACATGTCTCTCCTTTGTGCCTTCGATAGATAAAGCAATTCACGTTCTACCAAGGATTGAACTGCCTCTTTGATAGGTTGTTCAGAGAGTGTAAAGGTTCTGACTGGAGAGGATTCTTGTGTACTCCTTCAGTCCCCAGTTGAAGCTATTGTGGATCAACCTTCTCTTTGAAAATGTTCTTCAAAACTCCGCAATCGCTTGTCGGATGATTGGAGAACCTGTGGAAGTCACCTCCTCAATGGGAAAAGTCAGGTGCTTCTTAATCAGGAACTCTTGTGCGTTGGTCATAGGCTTGTGCATTTTTCTTATCCTTCCTTTGTGCTTTTGAACGAGCTGAGGTATGCTTGCGCGGCGGTTTGGCTTTCCGTTTGCTCCCTTCTGCAACAGTGTTTGTGGAAGGCTGTAGGTTTTACTGCTTCTTGATCAGACGTCTGCTACCTCGAGTGAATCGCGGTTCTTCAGCCTTTGTAGCTTTTGTTCTTTCCAACAGAGAATGCGCAGTGGTTGCTGATCTCTGCGCAGCTTCGTGAAGCTCTGAGAAAGTCTGGAATCGAAGATTCTCCAGTAGAGCTCTTTAAACCGGGAACATGCCGTTGATGCACAAATCTACTAGCTGTTGCTCCGTGACATTTGGGTCATGACAATCTAGGGCTTGGACTATGAATCTTTTCACGTAGTCGTTGGGATTTTCAATGACCCTTTGAAACATTCTTCCAAGTTCAGAGAGAGTAACTTGCTCTGACACGAAAAAGTACTCCTGTAGAAGGCGTTGATCATTTCTCCCCAATTGTTGATGGTCCCCGGTGCGATGTTGTTGTACCAGGTATATGCTATGCCTTTCAAGGATTTTGAAAACTCCTTGAGACGAATAACATGGTTATGTTCATGCTCTCCCAAGGCTTCGAGGAAACGAGAGACATGTTCTCGAGCATTGCCAGTTCCATCATACAGAAGTTGGAGAAATGTAGCCTTTTGGAAGGGGAATCCTCTGCGTAGCGGCAGGATAGGGAGGTTGGTGACGATGGACATGTGATGTCTTGTCTTTTCCACGGTTTTCCAGAAGGCGCTCCACTTCTTCCCGAGTAATGAAATTTAATGGTTCCTTTGCTGATGAACTTGCAGCTTTGCCGGTTTCATCATCATCCACTGTATCGATTGGGATTACTTCAGGATCAGCAGCATCTGAGGATTTCTCCTTCTCTTTTACCTTTTCTTGAGTCTTTTCTGACATCTTATCAGTAAGAGTTTTGAGATAATTACACAGCTCCTTGTGTGTAGCAGCCATGTCAGTCTGATTCTTTGCAAGAGTTTCTTGCGCTTTGATAAGATCAGCAATGGTATGTGGTGGATTTCCTCTGACTTCTTCAGGGTGTCGACCGAACATGGAATGACCCTCAGCGTGAGGAGGAGTAATGTCACCACCGTCAGTGTTGGAGGTCGGAATTGTTTCCGGGATATTCTGATTGTCGTTGTTGTTGCTAGTGCTAGCGTCGTTTGTATTAGGATCTGCGATCGTACGTGACCTAAGATCAACCATCTTGTGAAAGCTTAAGATTGCAACCGAGAGATTAGTCTCCCACTGTGGTCGCCAATCTGTGAGTGGGGAAAAACGATTTGCTGGTTTTTACGGAATTGAAGAGTCGACCGTGTGGAGACTCCTTGAACCGAGCGAAATGTTGAACTCACACAGATGCACTGCAAGAAGGGAGTGCTTTAAGTTCGAGAGATCAATCTGTAAGACCCCGGCCTAAACCAAGAACAATGGACGTTCCAAAGTCAATTCGGTCACAAGAGAGGATGGGTTGATCTGTAGGAGGGAAGCTGAGAAATGCGTGAGATCAATGGTGATCTGAGATTGAAGGTGTGTTGTGAATTCAGCGTAAAAATGCTCTGAATGATTGAATTTTGCTCAATTGAGAGTAATTTCTGTGAGTTCATGTAGACGAAAGATTGTCTGTATGAACTTTGATGAGAAATTGCTCGTTTTGGCGAATGTTGTTCGATTGTTCGAAAAACCTCCTTTCTTCAATCAGGATTCAGAGACATTTTATAATGCCGGAGTTGAAAACACCATGATCCCATGAAGTGTGACAGTTGCTGGAATCAGAGAGTGGGAAATGGGGAAATCGTGTTAAAACCAATTACTCATCGTGCGGAGACTTGGTTAAAATCATTAAAACATGCGGGACCAGCTGTTTGCAAGCCTCAGGGTCACCCTTGGTCGGTCAAGGGGATGTGCCCGTGTCACAATAGTGTTCGTGCTTCAGCCCTGAGAATTTTGATATTTTCTGATGCACGTTTGAGCAACATTTGGAGAAAATATGCAAAATCCATGGTTTTGCTGAAACCGGCAAAAATACATGAGATGATGAAAATAATAAATAAACAAGGAATCACAAGGTGTGGGACCATCCACGGATAGGGAATGGCCGGCCGGCTGACACGCGGTCCCACATGCTTTTCCCAGTTTTATCTGATTTTATGTATTTTTCTCTGATTTAAGGGAAATTCCATGAAACTGGAGAGTTTGGCGAAATTAGGGAACTTCCATGAGATGAGAGACATAAATTAAAATATAAAATAGGGAATGGGAATTTGGGGCCGGCAATGGCCGTGGCATGGCCGGCCGGCCAATGGGCGCGGGCCCAAGGCACTCTTCCCAATTTTATGTAATTTTGATGATTTTAGATAATTTTTCATAAAATCAAAGGATTTGTTGAAAACCAAGATATTTTGTTGAAATCAGGGAGTTTTCATGAAATCAGGAAACCAAACACCAAATAATAATAAAATAATGGGCATGTGGGATCGTCTAGGGGATGGCCGTCCGGCTAGATCCCGGTCTCACAAGTTTTCCTTTTTTTTTTTAATATTTTCCATGATTTTAGAGAAAATACATGAAATTAGGTAATTTTAGGGAAAATTCATAAAATCAAGGAATTTTCATAATTTGAGAGAAATAATAAAATAGTGGAGACGTAAGGTGTGGGACCATCCACGGCCAAGACATGGCCGGATGGTGCTCGGTCCTGCGACACCTTTCCCTAATTTTATTATTTTTTGATAAAATCATGTGATTTAGATAATTTCTTTGAAATAAAGGAAATTTGCTCGAACGAGAGGATTTTCATGAGATCGTGAAAATAGTAAAAATATGGTAAAATATAAAATTGGGCGCGAGACTAGTCATGGCATGACTGGCCGGCTGGTGAGCCTAGTCCCCTGGCGCTTTAGTTTAATATTTTATTATTATTATTTTCCCTTCCTATTTTGCATAGGTTCCTCGTTCGTTCGTATTTTTTAAATGCTCGTTCGTGCATTCAAAATGCTGGTCTGTGCATTTTCTGCTAATTAAACTTGCACCATTTTTGTCAGGGCTTATTCGATGCTCAGATGCCTGTTTCGTTGAATATTTATTACTAACCTGTGGAATTCTGCTGGGAAGAACCACGGATTGAAGTAACGAAATATAACGAGGAATCGTAGAATATTGCTGGATATTCAGGCGATTAATTGACGACTCGTAGAATATTGCTGGAAATTCAGACGATGGCTCGTAGAATATTGCTGGATATTCAGACGATTTAAGATAATTAATTGCTGGCTCTATACTAGAAGGGCTTCCTGTGTAGGAGCATTAATTATCTGAGGGTTGAGCAATATGAACTTGCTGTAGTGTCATATTCCTCTTGCATAGTCGGGGAAAACCTGGTTACATCCCGATGACGTTGTCGCTCTATACTAGCAGACATGCTGTCTAGGAGCCGCCCAATCTTTCGATTCTATACAGTATGAGATGTGCAGTGGTCTCAGCTGGGAGACTACACATCTTCATCTTCTCTGAGAGACTTTCTCCATCAGAGGTGGCACGAGATTTAATGCATAGAGACATGAGGCTCGATACTCATCCGATTGCCGGATCCGGAGTAATTACTGAAATTTCTCAGTATTCATGAGATGTGTCGTGGACTCAGCCGGGAGACTACACACCTACACCTTCCCTGAGAGACTTTCTCGATCAGAGGTTTTAAGGCATGAGCTTTCATGCTTTATTGAGAGACATGAGCCTCAATACTCATCCGATTGCCGGATCCAGAGTAATTACTGAAATTACTCAGTATTCATGAGATGTGTCGTGGTCTCAGCTGAGAGACCACACATCCACATCTTCTCTGAAAGAAATTTCTCAATCAGAGGTTTATGGCATGAGCTTTCATGCTTTAATGAGAGACGTGGGTCTCAATACTCATCTGATTGCCGGATCCGGAGTAATTAATGAAATTGCTCATTATTCATGAGATGTGCCGTGGTCTCAGCTGAGAGACTACACATCCACACATACTCTGAGAGACAGCCTTCTGGGTCATAGATTTTATGAGCTTTCACGCTTTAATGAGAGACGTGGGTCTCAATACTCATCCGATTGCCGGATCCGGAGTATACTTTTACAATTTTACCCTTTGTCGAAAATCCACCATCTACAGTCGTTAACCTGGTTTAGAAGAAGAAACCAAAGGTTAAAGGAGAATCGACTCTAACTATGCAACTAGTATCACACGTAAGGTGTGGGGATTAGGTTTCCCAGTTCCTAGAGTTCTCCCTTATATAGTTTTCAAATCAGGATTTGCAATCAATTTTAGCTTGGTAACAAAGCATTGGATATTCACTGTTAGATGGAAACCTGATTAGATTCAAACTAATATTTCTCAACCGTTGGATCGAAAACTTAGCTTGTTACACACAAATGAAATGTCCAATTTTGGGTTTACGAACCGTTCCCAAACAATAACATTTGTTGGTTTAACAATAGTTAACCAAATGGTTAGCCATATGATTACTTTCATATCAACCATATTCTTCTTCACCATAACTAGTTCAAATGACTCAAATGAACTAGTTAGAGAGTTTTTCAATTGCTTAGATCTTATGTAACTACACAAGACACAATCGAAGCAAAAACGGTTTGATTCACTCGAATCGGTTCATGAACTTTATAGCCACAGTTTTCAAAAGCATTCCTTAGTTTAAATAAACATGAGTTCAAGAACAACCGGTTTTAGATATAACCTGCTCAAGTTCGCGGACTGGGTTCGCGGACTTAAGCTCATGGAAGGAGTTCACAAACTCCAGCAGAAATCCTCGAGTCGAGAACTTCCGCCAGTTCGCGGACTTAGTTTGCGTACTTGGCTCACGCCACTTCCATTTCTCTTGATCAATAAAGTTCGCAAACTTTGGTTCAAGGAATAAGGATTTATAAGCATATGTATTTCCACAACAACGCTTATGTCCTACCAATGGTTATGTAATCTAAACTCTCATTTCAATCATTGAAACATTCTCAGAGGACGGATATAGCCGTTATTCACAGACCATTTTTCATCAGAGCAATTTTCAAAGTGATTGAAACATAACATGAATTTCGTCACTAGCTAAATATGAATTCGGCTAAAGCGAAAGCTTACCAACACATATTTCGAGAAATAGATAGGCGAGATAAACTCGGCTCGAAATAAAAAATGTGCATAATGAAAGTCTATATATTAAAACGACTTTTGTCTCAAGAGTAGGAGATAGAATAGATAGACTTTTGAGTGACACATAAGTTCAAGTCTCCACATACCTTTTAGTCGATGAAGATCCACCAGTTCCTTGAGTAGTCCTTCGTCTTGTATGATGATTTAATGGAGTTCTTGAGCTCTACTACACTTTCTATCCTAGTCCGAGACCTTTAGCTATGTAGGCTAGAAATCAAGACTTATAGTTTTGATCACTAACATTGAGAAACATGCTTGAGATAGCAAATCATGCGAGTTCGACAGAGCAATGCTCTAACAATCTCCCCCTTTGTCAATTTTAGTGACAAAACTACTAATACATATGGAATACAAAAAAATAAATAAAATAACTTTTGTAGCTCTTATTCCACATGCCTAATCTTCAACATTACTCGAATTCTTCGTCACTTCCAAGTACTCCAATGATCCCATAGGTTGTAAGTTTAGCATCCGTAGCTATAATAACAAGAAAACAATAGTTCTCAATCATTGTTATACAGTGTCATAGTATCATTACACAACGTCAAATTTCAATTGTATCACAACTTCAACAACAATACTATGGTGATATGTATCACTCCTCCTTAGTCAATACTCCATCTCACATGGAAACCACTCCCCCTTACATAATGATCCGAAAATCATATATATTTGTAGTGTGAACTACATATTAATTTTCCCCCTTTTTGTCAATAAAATTGGAAAAGGTACAAGAATGGGATCCTATTAATTCTTTAGATGCAATCATAAAGCCGAAGCTAAATGCATTCATCAAGGATTTTATTAAGATACAAGATAACCCCTATAATATTCCACAGCCGCACTCCCCTCAAAGATATGGCAATTAAGCGCAAGTTCAAAAGAACTCTCCTCCATTAAATGTCATTCCCGAAAGAACAACAAGAGCGACCTTAATTTCGAAAGAAAAGAAGGATTTCTTTGGACATTTCAAATCACATACAAGTATGAATTTGAATCCAAAATGTTCAATTAAATTAACCACAAGAGAACCCATGATTAATTTAATTGACAAATTCTAAAACATAAGTGAACTTATGGAGACTTAAAAAAATAACAATTAGATTAATCACAAGAGAGCCCATAATTAATCTAATTGAAATACACAACCAAATTAATCACAAAAGTAATCAATTTAATTGGTCATGCTCGACATAAGAAAACTTACGGAGCAACAACTAAATAACCAAACAAGATGATTAACTTAGTTGAAAATGCTCGACATAAAGTACCTTACGGAACAACAACATAGCTAATCAGAAATAATCAACTTGGTTGTTTAATGCTCAACATAAGACACTTTACGGAGTCTCACAGTAATACATAAAATATGGATCAGGGAAGATCAATTACTGCGAAATACACAAGGATTCATTATATTTTCTATCACCATTTGAACAATGACATACAATAGACATAATCCTTGAAAACAAAAGATTTTAACCTATCTTCCATCAATAATTGACAATATAGGCTTAACTTTTGTATCTGTCAAAAGTCCATTCATTCTTTTATCAATACATGCATATCGACATACGAAAGACTTTACTTTTGACAAGATATAGGACGGTCAAGTTCACGGACGTAAACACACAAATCCCATAACAATATTGTAATATATAAAACCATAAAGATTAATACTGCAAAAATCATCTTCCAAACAAGTTTAGAGTTTAAACCAATAAAACTAAAAACATGAAGATGAAAACGTTGAACATAGCTATGTGTAATCACAATAATGGATATTCCAAACTCTAGTTATTCTTCTAATAAAAACAAATAAAAAAGAAGATTTACTAGAAATCAACAAGCTAAGGAACAAAAGCAGACTCCAGTGCCATGTCCGAACACGAACTAAGGTCAAATAGACGGTTCAGGATCCTCACGAGTCTTGGCGTCTTTGAGCTTGTGATGTGCAGGATCCGTTGCATCTTCAGAGAAGATATTCTCTTTATGAAGATCATTGATGTGAGATTTTATGAGACCAAGGTCAGTTGAAACCTTTTTCAACTCAGTTTTCAACACATCAAGATTTTTCAGAGTATCAACGAGCTGCAGTTTTACTTCCTCAAAATACTTAAGAAAGTCATGGACCACTTCAGTAGAAATCATATCATCCTTTTCAACATTCTCATGAGTATATGCATAGTAACACGAGGCATTAGGATGATCTTCATCTACAAGGGTTCTTTTCTTCCTCCCTTCGGATTCAAAACCAATACCTTTATCAAGAAAGCCTTTAGCAAAACCACACGTTTGTGAAGAGGACGACATTCTTGATTAACCAAAATAACCTAGAGTATGCAAACGTGACTCATAGGTTTGGTATTTATATGGTTTCTTAGGGAAGAATACCTTTAGGGTTTGCAAACCATTGACTCGTGATGGTAACCCGTGTACACATACGAATACAACATGGCCCATAAAGACTAAAACAACAAAAGAACTTTTGCTACATGAGAAATAGCTCAACAAATTCCTTACCATAGGAAAAATTTAGAGCACACGTGTAGCAGCTCACAAAGATGAAAAAGAAATGCAAAGAGAGAAACGATAAAACAAAAATACGGCATAGGCAATATTGTCTGCAGGCACTAGTTTAGCTATAAACGATAAGAGGATAGCTCAACTAAGCAGAACACCAAATTGCCATAGTATACCTAAGTTTTGCACATCTTGCTCAACAGGATTTTTATGAGAAAGTTCTTAACCCTTGTGATTAATTAGCACAAGTATGAGCTCTGAGCTCATTAAAAGAACTGTGTTTATGATTGAGTCTCTTTTTCCTTCTGAATCTAAAGAGAGATTCTCTTTTATGTGAGAAATTATCATAAAACTTACTGTCATCAAAATACGAGACATAGTTAGAGTTCTTACCAGGAGAATTTTGACTTGCGGAGGATGACAACCTGTCGACAATTTATTTATATCCTTCGATTATCTTCATCAAGTTATCATAATTTTTTCTTATTTCTCCTGGAATTTCGTTCACATTAAGGCAAATGTTATTTCCAGAGGAAACGACTTGATCCTTCCTTGGACGATTCTTGTTAAGACTACTATTCTGCTTTAGAGCATTTGAGAAACTCATTGAACTGACCTTCCTGGTAACATACACAGGGTAAGTACGAAAACCAACTGGTTTAGACATACGAATGTCAGTTACACCTTTGAGAATTAAGTCTAAGTTGTGTTGAAGTTGAACCAAGGAGGTTTTATTCAACCTAGAGTTTCTCTTTTGTTTAGCAGAGCCTTTTTCATTGCAAAAGAGGCATACTTTCTGATCACAAAAGTGATTAAACAAAGAAGTCTTAACAACCTCGTTAGGAGATTTCTTCCTTCCATGTGATGTGGAACATCATTTATCAATAGGTAATTCAGACACATTCTTTGCAACAGGAAGGGATTCCAATTTTACTTCTGGAGATAGAACGTTCTTAGGCTTAGCAGAAGTACTTGGTATATTAGACTGCTTAGAGCATCCTTGAATAGAGAGTTTACTCAACCAATGTTCAATTTCCAAAGCATCCTTTTTGAGGCTAGCCTCAAGAGTCATACGTGAAGAATGATCTTCAATATTTTCTATGAAATTGCAGTCTCTAATTACACCAAGTAGAACATCGACATGATGTTTTAACCGATTAAATCTATCATCTTGGATTCTAGCAAGATTTAGAATCAAGACACTCTCTTCAGCTATTTCCCGTTCATTTAGAGAAATAGACTCTTTTGAAGGGTAAACGGAAATACTCATGTCGGAGCCTGTTTGTCTTGTTGGAACACATGGTTCGTCTATATTCGAGATTGAGGAATCTTTCTCTTTAATAGAGTTAGACAAGATAAAGCCTTTATTTCTGGTGACGCGTTTATCAGAGATACTATCGTCCATCCTCAGATCGCTACAAAGACAGACTTGTAAGGTCTTAAACGTGTTTGCCTGCTCTGATACCAATTGAAAAAGCGGGGTACAACAACCACACCCAACAATTCGATTAGCAATCTGTATGGAAAAACTCCAATATACTTTATAGAGAATCAACTAGAGAGTCAGACTCAATCTAGATAAAAAGTATATCAAAGAGTTTATATCTCAATCTCTCGATTTGATCTTTACTCAAGCAAATAGAAATATGCGAGTCTTTATCAAATACTAGAGAGATAACTTGGATGGTACCAAATACCAATATCCAAGTGCCAATCAATTTAAATCAACAACCAAAAGGTCAGATATTCTAATTGATTGAACAACGCACAACCTGTGATATTTCAATTATATAAACAAATATAATGTGGAATAGAAATAACACAGACACCAGAATTTTGTTAACGAGGAAACCGCAAATGCAGAAAAACCCCTGGACCTAGTCCAGATTGAACACACACTGTATTAAGCCGCTACAGACACTAGCCTACTCCAAATTAACTTCGGTCTAGACTGTAGTTGAACCCCAATCAATCTCACACTGATCCAAGGTACAGTTATGCTCCTACGCCTCTGATCCTAACAGGATGCTACGTACTTGATTCCCTTAGTTGATCTCACCCACAACTAAGAGTTGCTACGACCCAAAGTCGAAGACTTTAATAAACAAATCTGTATCACACAGAAAAGTCTAAGGTAATAGATAAATCCATCTCCCACGAATATACCTACGAGTTTTGTTCCGTCTTTTGATAAATCAAGGTGAACAAGAACCAATAAATAAACCGGTATTATATTCCCGAAGAGCAGCCTAGTATTATTGATCACCTCACAATAATCTTAATCGACGCAGCGAAAAAAGATATTGTGGAATCACAAACGATAAGACGAAGTGTTTGTGATTACTTTTTTATCTTTCCTATCGGAGATATAAAATCTCAAGCCAATTGTTTCAATTGTACTC
Source organism: Papaver somniferum (assembly GCF_003573695.1). Classification (NCBI taxonomy): domain Eukaryota; kingdom Viridiplantae; phylum Streptophyta; class Magnoliopsida; order Ranunculales; family Papaveraceae; genus Papaver; species Papaver somniferum. The sequence goes on from NW_020649860.1 coordinate 4,858,305, forward strand.
GTACGACAGAAATAACAAGATCAGATCACACAACTATAAGAAAAGTAGTATCGCTCTGGCTTCACAATCCCAATGAAGTCTTTAAGTCGTTAACCTGGTTTAGAATAAGAAACCAAAGGTTAAAAGAGAATCGACTCTAGTTATGCAACTAGTATCACACGTAAGGTGTGGGGATTAGGTTTCCCAGTTGGTAGAGTTCTCCCTTATATAGTTTTCAAATCAGGGTTTGCAATCAATGTTAGCTTGGTAACAAAGCATTCAATATTCACAGTTAGATGAAAACATGATTAGATTCAAGCTAATATTTCTCAACCGTTGGATCGAAAACTTAGCTTGTTACACACAAATGAAATGTCTAATTTTGGGTTTACGAACCGTTCCCAAACATTAACATTTGTTGGTTCAACAATAGTTAACCAAATGGTTAGCCATATGATTACTTTCATATCAACCATATTCTTCTTCACCGTAACTAGTTCGAATGACTCAAATGAACTAGTAAGAGAGTTGTTCAATTGCTTAGATCTTATGTAACTACACAAGACACAGTCGAAGCAAAAACGGTTTGATTCACTCGAATCGGTTCATGAACTTTATAGCCACGGTTTGCAAAAGCATTCCTTAGTTTAAATAAACATGAGTTCAAGAACAACCGGTTTTAGATATAACCTGCTCAAGTTCGCGGACTGGGTTCGCGGACTTAAGCTCATGGAAGGAGTTCACAAACTCCAGCATAAATTCTCGGGTCGAGAACTTCCGCCAGTTCGCGGAGTTGGCTCACGCCACTTCCATTTCTCTTGATCAACAAAGCTCGCAAACTTTGGTTCAAGGAATAAGGACTTATACATATATGTGTTTCCACAATAATGCTTACATCCTACCAATGGTTATGTAATCTAAACTCTCATTTCAATCATTGAAACATTCTCAGAGGACGGATATAGCCGTTATTCACAAACCATTTTTCATCAGAGAAATTTTCAAAGTGATTGAAACATAACATGACTTTCGTCACTAGGTAAAGATGAATTCGGCTAAAGCGAAAGCTTACCAACACATATTTCGAGAAATAGATAAGCGAGATAAACTCGGCTCGAAATAGCAAATGTGCATAATGAAAGTCTATATATCAAAGCGACTCTTGTCTCAAGAGTAGGAGATAAAATAGATAGACTTTTGAGTGACACATAAGTTCAAGTCTCCACATACCTTTTAGTCGATGAAGATCCACCAGTTCCTTGAGTAGTGCTTCGTCTTGTATGATGATTGCCATGGAGTTCTTGAGCTCAACTATACTTTCTATCCTAGTCCGATACCTTTAGCTATGTAGGCTAGAAATCAAGACTTATAGTTTTGATCACTAACATTGACAAACATGCTTGAGATAGCAACGCATGCGAGTTCGACCGAGCAATGCTCTAACAAGGACACTGAGGATTTTGAATTTTGTGAAAAACTGGGGATTATTCAACAATACTCATCACCCATTACTCCTCAAGCTAATGGAGTTGTAGAAAGGAAGAATAGGAACATTCAGGAAATGGCCAGGGTAATGCTCCATAACAAAAACTTACCATTAAGGTTTTGGGGAGAAGTTGTTTTCACAACATGTTATTTGATCAACCGTGTATATCTACGGTCGAAAACCCTATACACTCTTTATGAGTTGTGGTACGGTAGGAAGCACAACTTACACTATCTCAGAGTGCTTGGAAGTAAAAGCTACAATCTGAAAGATCGATAACAAAAAGGGAAATTTGATTCTAAAAGCGACGAAGGTATCTTTCTTGGCTATGCTTCTGATAGTCGTATTTTTTGAGTATTTAATCTCAGAACCCAAGTTATGATGGAATCTGCAAATGTCATCATTGATGATCTGAGCAATTTTCGTCATGATAACCCTCCTGCTGAATTGCCTCCAACTGAGACAATTGAGAAAGTCAAGGAAATCCCAAAATCAGTTGAAGTTGTTCCAACAATCACCGATCCAGATATTTCCAGTGGCGAGGAGAAGAGTACTGATCAGGCTATTCCTGTTGAACAAGAACATGTTCCTCCACGACACCTCTGGGTTCAAAGGAATCATGATACTAACAGTATTATTGGAGGAAAAGATTCTACAGCTAAGACAAGAGTACAACTTCAAAATATTTGCAATTTTGGTTGTTATCTTTCGCAAGTAGAACCTAGAAACATTGATGAATCTCTTAGCGATCCCTTTTGGGTGAATGGAATGTATGAAGAGTTAAATCAGTTTCAAAGACAAGATGTATGGGAGCTCGTACCTTGTCCCTCCAATATCAATATTGTTGGTACCAAATGGATATTCAAGAACAAGTCTGATGAATTTGGCACCATCGTCATAAAAAAAATCCAGACTTGTCGCTTAAGGATACTCACAGATTGAAGGTATTGAATTTGATGAAACCTTTTCTCCTGTGGTGTGCATTGAGTCCATTCGGTTGCTATTAGCTCATGCTTGTTTTTTTAAGGTTAAGTTGTTTCAAATGGACATAAAATCTGTGTTCCTAAACTGAAATTTAAAGGAAGAGGTCTATGTTGCTCAACCAAAGGGATTTGAAAATCCTGACTTCCCAGATCATGTCCTTAAGCTCAAAAAAGGCATTACATGGGTTAAAACAAGCGCCTTGTGCCTGGTTCAAAAAACTAACTACTTCTCTTCTCGGGAAAGGTTTTTCGAGAGGTGGAGCTGATAAAACTCTGTTTACTAAGTGGAGTAGGAAAGATGTTGTCATTGCTCAAGTTTATGTAGATGATATCATCTATGGATCGACTTCTGAGAAACTTGCAAAAGATTTTCAAGTCTCTCTTGGTAAGGAGTTTTAAATGAGCAATGTTGGTGAATTAAAATTCTTTTTAGGATTACAGATTCAACAACATAAGGATGGAATTTACTTATCTCAACAAAAATATGCTAAGGATCTTGTGACAAGAATCGGTCTTGATAAGTCAACTCCAAAACTGACGCCTATGCCCACTACTGGTAAACTACATCGAGATGAGAAAGGAGTAAATGTGGATCAAAAGATTTATCGATGTATCATTGGAGGCCTTTTATATCTTACATTTACAGTACCTTATATAACATTTAGTGTTGGTTGTTGTGCCAGATTCCAGGCTAATCCAAAGGAATCTCATCTTGCAGCTGCAAAGAGTATCATGCGATATATACAACACACTATCGAGAATGGTCTATCCTATACTTTTGATACTAACATAGATCTTACTGCCTATTCAGATGCAGATTGGGCAGGATGTGTGGAAGACAGAAAGAGTACATCGGGGGATTTTACTATGTTGGGTTGAATCTTGTGGCATGGCATAGCAAGAAACAAAACTCACAATCCATGTCTACATGCGAAGCAGAATACATTGTTGCAGGTTCATATTGTACTCAACTTTTATGGATGAAACAAATGCTTGTTGATTATGGAATTGACACTGGTGTAATGAAGATATTTTGTGATAACTCAAGTGCGATTCATATCACAGAGAATCTCGTTGAGCACTCAAGAACTAAGCACATTGACATAAGGTATCATTTTATTAGAGATCTCTATGAAAATGGTATCATCAATATGAAATTTGTGCCTTCCGAACAACAATTGGCTGATATTCTCACCAAACCTTTAGATATTGTTATATTTCAACACTTACGACAGTCTATTGGTGTTGTTTTGGTTCATTAGTTTCCTAGCCTTTTGCCCCTGGATTCATTCATATATTTTGGGAAATCAAGGCTTAGAACGTCAGTGTAGTGTTGTTTCAATTTCACATTTGTTTCTCCGTAGTTAACAGTTCTGTTAGGTATCAAAGTATACTTCTAAATCCTTATTTTCTTGTGAAAGTGAGGTTGCTCTTGTTATTCTTTCGGGAATGACATTTTATGAGGGAGATTTCTTAATTGAACTTGTGCTTAATTTCCAAATCTTTGCGGGGAGTGCGGCTGTGGAATATTGTAGGAGTTTTATTGTATCTTTATAAACTCCTTGATAAATACATTAGTTTCGACTATGTGAAATCATCAAAACAAAGTTGATATGTTCTCTTTTGGTCATGAAGTATCTCTATGGAAATTTAATTAGGATCCCACTAGTTTTCGTACCTTTGCCAATTTTTATTGACATAAAGGTGGAAAATTAATGTGTAGTTCACACTACAAATACATATGGTTTACAAATCATTATGTAAGGGGGAGTGGTTTTCATGTGAGATGAAGTATTGACTAAGGGGGAATGATACATTTCACCATAGTATTGTTGTCAAAGTTGTGATACAATTGGACTTTGATGTTGTGTAATAATACTATGACAGTGTATAACAATGATTGAGAGTTATTGTTTTCTCATTGTTATAGCTACATATTTTCAACAACTATGATGCGGAGTTGAACAAATTCAGAATCACTGGAGTACTTGGAAGTGACGAAGATTTTGAGTAATGTTGAAGAACCAAGGAAATCAAGCATTTGGATTGAGAGCTACAAAGTTTATCTATTTTGTATTCCATATGTATTTGATAGTTTTGTCACTAAAATTGACAAAGGGGGAGATTGTTAGAGCACTGCTCGGTCGAACTTGAAAGCGTTGCTATCTTAAGCTTGTTTTCAAGTTTAGTTTCCAAAACTATAAGTCTTGATTTATAATCTACTTATATCTAAGTATCGGATTAGGATAGAAAGTGTAGTAGAGCATTAGCCTTCACGAAGTTCATCGATTGAAGACTAAGAACTACTAAGGGGATCTTGTGGAACTTCATCAACAAAAGGTATGTGGAGTATTTGAGACAAAAGTCGTATAGATATATAGACTTTAATTATACACATTTGATATTACGAGCTGAGTTTAACACGCTTACATATTTCTCGAAGTATGTGTTGGTAAGCTTTCGTTTTAACCAAGTTCATCTTATATTCTTGACGAAAGTCAAAAGATGATCATGTGAAAATCGCCTTGTAACATCTTACATGATTTGTGTGAGACAGTCATTTGATGTAGACTCAGAATGTTTCGTATTCATCATTCGATCACTTGAAAATTATTTTGAAGCTAATAGTTTGTGTCAGACATCTATTGTCGTCTTCTAAGAATGTTTCAATGATTGAAATGGGAGTTTAGAACACTTAACCATAATTGGATTTAAGCACAGTATACGTACTTGCATATGTGATTGGTCCAAGACCGGAATACGGTATGCATACTCGTATGCGTACTGGTGAGGTCAGGTAAAGTCCGAGAGCTAGAGTATGCATACTTGTACGCGTACTGGCGAAGTCAGTTGAAGTCTGGGTACTATAGTATGGGTACCTTTACGCGTACTAGAATCAACTGAAGTTTGGAATTGTACGACAATATGCGTACCTGTTTGCATACTGGCAAACACAGTCCAAGTCCGACTACTTAGGTATGCGTACCCGTTTGCATACTTGAGTGAGTTATGTTCTAAAATCGATGATTTCATGAACTAATATATTTATATATTAAGGAATGCAATCTTTTGCAAACCGTGGCTATAATGTTCATGAATTGATTCGAGTGAATCAAAATCGATTTTGCTTCAATTGTGCCTTGTATAATTTTATGTGTCTTGTATACTTCTATGATAATATAAACAATTGAACAACTCTAGAACTAGTTTCATTTGAGTCATTTGAACTAGTTATGGTTAAGATGAATAAGTGTTCATATGGCTAACTTCGGTTAACTATTATTGAGCCAACAAAGGTGTACACGTTTAGGTACGGTTACTCATATCTAAATCAACTCACTTTTCATTTGTGTGTAAGAAGCTAATTTCGATCTAACGGTTGAAAGATATTAGCTTGAGTCTAATTAGGTTTTCATCTAACGATGAATATTGAATGCTTTGTTACCAAGGTAACATTGATTGCAAACCCTGATTTGAAAACTATATAATGGATAACTCTAGCAACAGGGAAACCTAATCCCCACTCCTCCTGTGTGATACTAGTTGCGACTAGAGTCGATTATCCTTTAACCTTAGGTTTTTCCAAAACCCTGCAGGTTAACGACTTGAAGACTTCATTGGGATTGTGAAGCCAGACCCAACTATTTTCTCTGTAGTTGCATGTTCTGATCTTGCTATTTTCTATCGTGATTGAGTACTATCTTCTCTAAGATTTGCTCGAGATTTAATCTCCGATAGGCAAGATAAAAAGTAGTCACAAACATCTTCGTCTCATCGTTTGTGATTCCACAATATCTTGTTTCGTTACCATACGATTAAGATTATTGTGAGGTGATTGATATTTCTAGGCTGTTCTTCTGGAATATAAGTCCAGTATATCAATTGGTTCATGTTCACCTTGATTTATCAAAAGACAGAACAAAACTCATAGGTATATCTGTGGGAGACAAATTTATCTATTCAATATACTTTTCTGTGTGAGACAGATTGGTTTACCAAGTCTTTGAGTTTCGGTCGTAACAACTCTTAGTTGTGGGTGAGATCAACAAAGGGAATCAAGTGCGCAGAGTCCTGCTGGGATTCAGAGGTGTAAGGAACACGACTGTACCTTGATCAATGTGAGATTGGTTAGGGCTCAACTACATTCCAGTCGGAAGTTAACTTGGAGTAGGCTAGTATCTGTAACGTCTTAATACAGTGTGGTATTCAAATCTGGACTAGGTCCCTGGGTTTTTCTGCATTTGTGATTTCCTCGTTAACAAAATTTCTGGTGTCTGTGTTATTTCTTTTCCGCATTATATTTGTCTATATAATTGAAATATCACAGGTTGTGCATAAGTTCAATCAATTGTGAATCCAACCTTTGGTTGTTGATTAAATTGATTGACACTTGGATATTGGTTTTTGATACCGTCCAATTTATTTCCTATATTCAATCGGGCTCGGAAATTCCTATTTGTTTGATTGCGGATTGAATTGAGAAATAAATATATAACTCTTTGATATACTTTTCTTAAGATTGAGTCTGATTGTCTAGTTGATTCTCTTGAAAGTATATTGGAGTTAGTCCATACAGATTGTTAAGTGAAATATTGGGTGTGGTTGTTAGACCCCCACTTTTTCAATGTGCACTAAATATTTTGTAGTAAATACTAGTGTCACCAAAAAAAATTATTATTAAAAAGGTAACAACTAATTTTAGTGGTATTTTGTGTCGAATAAGTTTATAACCCAAGATTTGACTTAAAAACTGAAATATTTTGGGCGTCTAGCCGAATCTATAGCTAAAAAGTGTCTGCATGCTTTGAGGTTGGAGAAATTTGCTAGTTGGTCCAAAATCTCCGGATCCGTTTAATCTATGATCCATTCAGAAAAAAACATTTAATAGGAGGTCCAAAAAAGTTCCGGTCTTACAAAAAGACCCGAGTACCCTTCTTATTATACGTGTGAATATTTGAGAAATAACTTCTCTCTGTTTCTTCCATTAAATTGCTCGCTGATACTTCCTCTGATTCTCTTCTACCTCATCGTATCCAAGTGATCTTCCTAATCAATCATCAACAAACAAAATAAAATCAATGAGAAAACCCTAGATTCGATGAAATCATGATAAAAATACATTGAAACCATCTCAAAATCAACCGAAAAAAACAGATCTAAACGAAAATAAGGTGAAAACAAGAAGAATAGAAGAAAAAATTGTAAAAGATGATGTAACAGAAGAACATAGTACTACTCTCCCTAGATTGACATAGTTGTTCTGATGGAGATTGGTTGTGGATGTGATTTTACGATTCATTTTCCTGTTACTCCTACACCAACAATAAAAAGGAAGAGGAACGTTTTCGTTCCTTCATCAACATCAACCAATGAAGAAAACGATGTTACTCCTCTATTAACAAAAGGGAAGAAGGAAATTTTACCAAAAAAGGTACAAATCTAAAAATCACTTCAAATTTCACTTCTAAATGAAATGGTACATATCTATATGTACTGTTGGGTAGTTAGATTAGTGTTTTGTGTATGATTTAAAAGTACATATTGTCATGTATTGTTTAAAACCCTCTTTTATGCTTGAATATGCATTAGTACATATCGATATGTATTGTTGGATAAATTAGCGTTGTGTATGATTTAACATTACATATTTACGTGTACTATGAAGAACCCTCTTTTATGCTTGAATAAGCCTCAATATATATTGGTACGTACTATGTAAAAAACCTCTTTTATGCTTGAACAAACGTCAGTGCATATTGATATTTTAGGTTTTCTTAGATTTGTATGAATTTATCTGGGAAATGCTAGTCACACATCCTGTGTTCGAGTAATTGTTCTCATGTTATGATGTGTTCTTATTGAAAAAAATTGAAAGTACATATCATACTTGAATAAAAAGATAAGATATAAACCAATACATATGGAATAGTACATCTTATCATGGATTATATGAAAAACATCCACTTGAATAAGAACCAATACATAATGGTCTATACTGTTGGTATTTTATCTTACGTAGATAATAGGTACATATCAGCATGTAATAACATGCAAAAAGGAAAATTTTATTTCAGATGCTTCTTACATGTATATCAATAGGTACAATAGGTTTCTGATACTTACTTATGACGTTCGTTGATTATGCAGGCATATTAAACTGCATTTGGTTGTACTGTATGCTTGTTTATGATGCTTGTTGATTATGCAGGAAGATGAAGTTTCCCCCCAGTAAAACGTCAATCAATGTGTCACTGGCTAGTCAAGCAAGGTTCCACTGGAAGAGAGAGTTGTCATCAAGAGAGTACGAGAAGTTAACAAGCCAGTGACTCGTGCCAATCCAACAAAGAAGAAAGATCCCGCTTTCGATAGTGGTAGTAGATTTTTTCTCCATCATACAAAGAAAAGAAGAAGTCGAAGAAGTAGAAAGTTGATGAATAAGATATGGATATGTAACTTACTTTGTTTTGAACAGATATGTGGTACATTTTAGTTATTGTACTTTCTTTTTAGTTATTTAACTGATAATGAATTATTTCATTGAATCAGTTAGTTATTATGTTTATAAATTTTTGCCATTCTTACTAGCATTGTCATGTTAGTATTCATTTTTTCAGTTCTATAAAAAGGAAGTACTTATTTTGACAGTACATATTGATACGTATTCGGCAATACATATGTAACACACCCACCGATTTGTATTTTAATGGAAGGACATATTGATACGTACTCACTATACATATTATTTTATATTAGACAATCTACATGTATAACACCAACAGATTGATATGAAATGTGACATATTGGATTCTTATTTTTATTCTTACAACAGTACTATAAAAATAAAGGTATTGTTGAAAAAATAACTAAAAATTACATCATCATCAAAAGTTTCTGTCATCCGAAATACAATTCAGTTTGGTGCACAAACAAGGTCTGAAAAACCATAAATAATCAGATAAAAATTCATATTTAACCAAAAATTAAAAAAAAATGCGACAGGTTTCTTCTAAGAGTATGAAGCCTTATCTAATGGCAGTACATATTTGCACGTGCTTTAAAACATGACACTCAAAAGAAAATTCCGCCAAAAACATTAGTTAACCAACTTTTGTACATATTGATATTACCGGGTGATAACCCAGTACATATCGATATGTACATAGTGAAACTTTTGTAGCAAAATCTTCAAGTTGATGACATAATTCCTGCAGTCTCTTTCTCAGCCTTGATGCCTGCAAACCTGCTAACATCAATGACTTGTATGCTGCATCTCAAGCAGTATTCAACAACCTTGGTAGAAGAACGGTATCATCATCGGTATACTCATGCCTGTGAAATCAAAACAGTACATATCGATATGTACATAGTATATGCTTGTGAAGTTTTCGCTGATGTATCATATACTACATATCAATATGTATTGCAAAAAAACAATACATATTAATATGTACACAATATATGCTTGTGCTTTTTTTCCTGATATATCCTACACTACATATCAATATGTACTGCTAAAAAAAACCTAGTTCATGGTTGCTTTGTATTGCTTAAAAACCCTTTGCTTGTATGATCATACCTAAGTACATATCAATATTTACTGCTTAAAAACAAACATGTCATCATTAGGAACATGTCTAATAGCTATTGAATATAGTCGGGAGATGAAAACTAACTTTGAAGTATCCGTCAATGTAATCAAAGAACTTACCCCCAGCTGCAACAATAGCCACAGTAGAAGGAGTGCATGGGAAACGCATGCGCCATCTTTGGAAACTACACCTCTTTTCCTATATATAAAACAAAATAAAAAAAGTGTATACAAAAAAAATTGTACTGGTGTAGTTCATACAATTCATTTGATATGTACCGTGTCTTTGAATAGAATCCTATGTACTAGAGGATAATGTTGATAAAATACATATTTGGTACAAATAAATATGTACTAAGAAATCGCGTTGCTTCTATACTGATACATCTCACAAAAACATATTATATACAATACATATTCATATGTACTCACAAAAAAAAAGCATGATTCCCTGAAAAGAAAGTTAACTAAATCAAACTGATTATCAAAAAGAAAAAAAATAATACAATGATCTAATGACACAAAATCAACAACAAAAAAAACGACGATCCGATGAACAAAAATTGCTCAATTACAAATCTGATTTAAAAAATCAACAAAAGAACGAACAGAAATGGAATTAAAGTATGAAATTCAACAAATGTGCATCATATAAGAACGATTTAATTACTAATCATAAAAGAAAATAGTGAGAAAAAAGCGACGAATCATGATTTCAAGAAAAAAAAGCATAAACAAAAATCAACAAAAAAACAAAGAAGATGATTATAGAAAAAATACCTGGATATTTTCAGCTAAAACCTATAAACGGAGTAACACCAGTAGAAGAGAGAGAGTGATTTAGATCTGATCCGAAGAAAAAAAGAAGAAAGAAACTGAGCTCGATTGGATTTGATTTTTCTTATATGTCGTTGCATTAGGGTAATTTCAAAAAGAATAAAAAAATACATTTGAAACTCGCACACGTGTTGGACCAGCGAGTAAAAAGTCTGGTCCAAAATTATGTTTTTGGACCAGCGAGTAAATTAGTTGGACGGGTGGACTAGATAGTAATTGGGTCCCCTATATAGGATTATACAGTAATTCCTAGTTGAGGTTGCATATAGAACCTCAAATGTATGCGGTGTGTCTCGGTTCGGTTTGCTACTAAACCAACACCGATACCATGATATTAAATTTCTTGGTTTCTGAAACTGAAACCACACCATATCCAAATCAGTTCGGTCAGTTTTTCATAAAAAAAATAATTCCATATAGTCCCTAGAAAAAAATAAAGATCAAAAATCAAAAACTACACACACATAATAACAAAAAATCATCGTTTAGATTTCAACATCATTACAATCAAATGGAACAACAAATTCAACTAAAAAACATAACATAGAGTCAATATAGTTAATATCGGTTGCACCGTCGATATTATCGGGTTTTATCTAAAAATCGACGATACAAGGATTGAACGGTACAAGGATTGAACGAAAAAAACGCTCATATCGGCCAGTACAAATCGATATATCGGGTTCACCGATACACTAATAATATATGTGTGGTTAATATGGATGAAAAAATATAGCATATATCCAATACTGAAAGCTTTGCAGGTTCTACGAGTTAGAGTGCCCAGAGAGAACCTGGGTCGAGATTGGACAGACGAGTCTTTAGTATGTGCAAGACTTAGAGGCCATCATACTTGAAAAGACGAGGGTATCCAAATACACCACAATCTTTTATATATCAACCTATAAGTCCTATACCAAGTGTGATCGTCTGTGGACAAAGTCGAGACAATATGTCAACTATGTTAAAATTGAGACAATACAACAACAAAGTGTTCAATTGATAATAAGTACGGTATTAAACCGATACACTATAGGATCAATATCAAATGATTAGGATTAACGCACAAGTGTATTTACTTTATTATAATAAAAAAATAACACAACACAAGATTTTGTTTACGAGGAAACCGCAAATGCAGTGAAACCCCAGGACCTAGTCCAGTTTTGAATACTCTCAGAATTAAGACGCCATACAAAATCTACACCAACTTCGTATAGTTGAGACCAAGTATACTACTCCTTATTACTTAGTTACTTCAATATCCTGCGCCTTCGGCTTCTAGAATCACACACATGAATAGATACTCTTTTGGATCGTATTCCAAACAGGAAAGTAATGAATTTGTTTGGTAACTGTTAGAGCACTGCTCTGTTAAACCGCAAGTTTCTATCTCAAGGTTGTTTGTCAAGTTTAGGTGATCAAAAATTATAAGTCTTGATTTCTAGTCTACTTACAGCTATGTATCGGATTCAGATAGAATGTGTAGTTGAGCTTTAGACTTCACGGCGTTCATCTATTGAAGACGAAGATCTACTGAGGAGAGCTTGGAGGAACTTCATCAACAAAAGGTATGTGGAGACTAAAACTTATCTATCACTCAGAAGTCTATTCTATTTTATCTCCTATTCAGACAAAGTCGTATAGCTATATAGACTTTACATTATACACATTTGATATTTTGAGATGAGTTTAACTCGCTTATATCTTTCTCGAAATATGTGTTGGAAAGCTTTTTGCTTTAACTACGTTCATCATTATTCTTGACGAGTTTAGTTGGAAACAATTTATTTGTTGGAAACTAAACATGATCATGTGAAAATTTTCTTGAAACATCTTACATGATTTGTGTGAGACAGTCATTTGATGTAGACTCAGAATGTTTCGTATTGATCATTCAATAACTTGAAAATTACTTATAAGCTAATAGTTTGTGTGAGACAGCTATTGTCATCTTCTAAGGATGTTTCAATGATTGAAATGGGAGTTTAGAACAAATAACCATTGTCTAACACAGTATGCATACCAGTATGTAAACTGTTGTAGTGTGATTCAGGTCCGGGAACCAAGTATGCATACCAGTATGCGAACGGTTTTTACTGTTAAAGTCTGGGAACCAAGTTTGCATACCCGTTTGCAAACAGTTTCACCTGAGTTGCGGTACGGTACGATAGTATGCATACCCGTTTGCAAACTGTCGGACAAAACAAATGTCTGTAACTTAAGTGTGCATACCCGTTTGCAAACTAAGTTGGTTTAAGTTCTAAAATCGGTTAAGTATGATTTCATACTCATGAATGAATACATTTATATATTAAGGAATGCAATCTTTGCAAACCGTTGCTAAATGTTCATGAATTAATTCTCTTGAATCAAATCCGATTTTGTTTCATTTGTGTCTTGTATACTTCTATGAGAATATAAACAATTGAACAACTCTATGAGTAACACAATTAGATTCATTTGATTATCATTTGATGTAGAAGTGTTAGATGAATATGGTTAATAGAAAAGTGTTCATATGGCTAACTTCGTTTAGCTATTGTTGAGCCAACTCAATATACACATTTAGGTACGGTTATCCGTATCTAAATGAAAGTATATTTCATTTGTGTGTAACAAGATAAGACCATCTAACGGTGGAGATATATTGGTTTGTTTTTAATTAAACTTAGCTTGAATCTTAAATTAGGTTTTCACCTAGGGGTGGATATTGATTGCGTTGTTTCAAAGCTATCAAACCCTTATTTGAAGACTATATGAGGGAGAACTCTAGCAACTGGGAAACCAAATTGTTAGAGCACTGCTCGATCGAACTCGCAATCGTTCCTATCTCAAGCTTTTTTTTCAAGTTTAGTTGTCAAAACTATAGGTCTTGATTTCTAGTCTACTTATAGCTATGTCTCAGATTAAGATAGAATGTATAGTTGAGCTTTAGACTTCACGGCGTTCATCGATTGAAGACGAAGATCTACTAAGGGAAGGTTGGAGGAACTTCAACAACAAAAGGTATGTAGAGACTTGAACTCATCTATCACTCAGAAGTCTATTCTAATCTATCTCCTATTGAGACTAAGTCGTATAGCTATATAGACTTTACATTATACACATTTGATATTTCGAGCTGAGTTTAACTCGCTTATATCTTTCTCGAAATATGTGTTGGTAATCTTTCGCTTTAACCAAGTTCATCTTATATTCTTGACGAAAGTCAAAAGATGATCATGTGAAAATCGCCTTGTAACATCTTACATGATTTGTGTGAGATAATCATTTGATGTAGACTCGGAATGTTTCGTATTGATCATTCGATCACTTGAAAATTATTTATAAGCTAAAAGTTTGTGTGAGACATCTATTTTCGTCTTCTAAGAATGTTTCAATGATTGAAATGGGAGTTTAAAACAATTAATCATTGTCTGGATATAACACAGTATGCATACCCGCATGCGAACTGTTGTAAGAATAATTCAGGTCCGGGAACCAAGTATGCATACCCGTATGTGAACGGTTTTAACTGTCAAAGTCTGGGAACTAAGTTTGCGTACCCATTTGCAAAGTGTTTCACCTGAATTCGGTCTGGAACGAAAGTATGTGTACCCGTTTGCGAACTATCGGAAAAGATCAAAGTCCGGAACTTAAGTTTGCGTACCCGTTTGCAAACTTATATGGTTAAGTTCTAAAATCGGTTAAGTATGATTTCATACTCATGAACAAACATATTTATATATTAAGGAATGCAATCTTTGCAAACCGTGGTTAAAATGTTCATGATCTGATTCTTTTGAATCAATTCGATTTTGCTTCAATTGTGTCTTGTTTACTTCTATGAGAATATAAACAATTGAACAACTCTATCAGTAACACAGTTAGATTCATTTGATTATCATTTGATCTAGAAGTGTTAAGATGAACATGGCTAAGACAAAAGTGTTCATATGGCTAACTTAACTTTTGACATATATGGGACAATCATAGTTCACGGATGTAAACACACATATCCCATAACATTTTTACAATATATAAAACCAATAAAGATTAATATTGCAAAATCATCTTCCAAATAACTTAGAATTAAAAAAAAAATCTAAAACATTTCAAGATCAAAATCGTTGGCAATAACTATGTGTAATCACAATATATGATATTCCAAACCCTAGTTATCCTTCTTAAAAAATACAAGAATAAATAGACAAAAAAAAAAAACCTTAGACATAACCAGCAACCAGGGATCGAACAAAAACAAGTTCATCATTTGCTTTCTTCAGTTCAATCTTCAGAAACTCAAGATTCTTTGTTGCAATTTCAAGTTGACCACGAACAAACTCAAAATCTCGAAGAATATTTCCAACCAATTGAGATGACATCTGAACTGGAAGATCATTTTCATGGTCGACTACATGATATCGGGTTATGAGAACAAGGTTCTCGTGAAAATCAATGACTTTGCCCTCTTCAACTTTGTCTTCCTTTTTGCATCCATCCATTGTGCACACCATAATATCACAAGAGAGATCTTGATGTTACGGAACGAGCATATATCAGAAGAAGGAATCCATGATAAATATATATATATATATATACACACGAGATTTTCATAGGGAAACCCTAGGGTTACTTGCTTATTTTCGGTAAAGGGTTGGGTGCACGTATGTTCGTGGTTATGAACCAAATTCAAAACCAAGGAACCAATGGAGCCTATTTTTAGAAGTAAGTTTTGATAACATCAAAAACAAGTTCTAAAAATATGACAGAATATCTTAGCTCAGAAATAGAGCAAAAGCTAATTGTTGATAGTCAACAATTCAACTGTCATTAAGGAAAAACAGAACGAAGATTTTCAAAGTGAACAAAAAAGAGAATTTTCTCAAGAGTTATTGATCATTTATATTACATTAAGTAATAATTAACCGGAGCAACGCTCAGCGGTAAGATGATCATTTTATTTTTAAACCGAAAGAAAGAAAAATACAACAAAGATCACTTTATCAAGAAGAAGATAGCTTCTTGAGAATTATGAGCATCCTCACATGGTCTCAAAGAGGATGCACATTTGTAAGCAGTCAAGTTGTAATTTGACGAGCATATAGCTCATCAAGGGTATTGACATTTTTTCTTTTTCTTTCTTGAATATCATAAGGGAAGTCAATAGAGTTAGTCTCAAGAGAGTTAATAAGAGGAGGACAAGAGATACCTGAAGCGGCTACCTTCCTTGCCTTCTTAATGCTACACTCGAGTCTATTTATACTGGTCTTGAGTTCCGAAACACGATTATTGATATGAAGATATTCAGGAACGATTGACACTTTTAATCCAACACGTCCTTTAGCTCTGGAAGAAGAGTTTGAAGAAATTTCCTCACTCATTGGATCAACAAAGCAGTCAGTTTTCCTTATAACACAATTCTTTTTACAATTTCAGAAAGCCTTTGTGTTATCTTTACAGGCAAGACTTGGCTCATCACGACACTTTTCTTATCTGAGAGTTGGACATTTAAGACCAGTAATATGAGAAACAGGTTTGGTTACTTCCTTAGACATCCATATAAGAATGTTATGAAGTTTTTCATTCCGTAAACGAAAACAATATCTCTTCTCTAGATGACCCTTTGTTTCCGCAATAATAACATCTGAAGGGAATGTTATTAACCTTTCTCATAAGAGTAGGAGGTTGACTTCCTTTATTCATTAACGCTTCTTCGCAGAAGGTAATTTTCCACTTTTTTCATTAGTGAAACTTTTTTGCAGAAAATTGCTATTTGTACAAACAAAATCAATATTGGTACTGCTTGGAGCGTATATTCCTTCATAGCCCAAACCTTGTGTATCAGTATGTTTCTTACAAGCTCCCAGCATAGTGGATAATTTTTTTGAACTAAGATTAAACTTCTTCAAGTTTTCTTCCAGCACATTTACCTTGTTCTAAGCAGCAAAAAGCTCAGCCTCCAATTATTTCTCTCGTGAGAAAAACATTTTCTCTGTCATTAAAACAACATTGTTGACAGCTACATCTAACTTCAGATTCAGCAAGTTTTTCTTTCAACAAAAAGAGATTTCGACGACGATTTTTACATTCATAATTCTTTGAACGCACATCTTCTTCACGATCTTTAAGAAGGGATTGTAAGAGATTATATCCACAAAGTCATAACCTTTAAGAAACTCATGTTCTTGTAAGATTGTAAGAGTTTTCTCATTTTCTTGAAGATTGTAAGAGTTTTCTCATTTTCTTGTTTTCTAGACAGGGAGGAGTAAGAAACTCATCCAAGCAAGATGTTGACTTCTTTTTCTTTATGAGATGGTCAAAAAGCTTGATGTATTGCGAGACTTCCTCATCAACATCGTATCCATCATCTGAATCACTTTCATCTGAAAGATCATCCAACTGTTCATCTAGGAGTGTTTCCCAGTTATACACAGTTTCTGACAATTGAGAAGATGTGATAGATTTCTCAGGAGAAGCAGAGCTTTGAACCAAGTTAGACTATTTCTGAACTGGTGATGCGTTGTTTGAGATAGCGCTTCTTTCCATAGAGTCAGATTTCTACAAACACAGACTTATGAGGTCATAAATGTCTTTGCCTGCTCTGATATCAATTGCAAAGGCGAGGGTCTAACAACCATACCCAATATTTCGTTAGGCAATCTGTATGGACTAACTCCAATATAATTCCTAGAGGATCAACTAAACAGTCAGACTCAATCAAGGAAAATATATTCAAGAGTTATATCTATGTTTCTCAATGTAATCATCAAATCAAACAGATAGAATCCGTGAGCCTGATTATTATGAGAAACAACTTGAATGGTACCAAAGACCAATGTTCAAGTTTCAATCAATTTCAATCAACAACCAAAGGTTCGATTTACCAATTGATTGAACTACGCACAACCTGTTATATAAACAAATATAATGCGGAAAAGAAATAACACAGACACCAGAAGTTTTGTTAACGAGAAAACCGCAAGGGCAGAAAAACCACGGGACCTAGTCCAGTTTTGAACACCGCACTATATTAAGCCGCTACAGACACTAGCCGACTACAAGTTAACTTCAGACTGTAATGTAGTTGAGCCCTAACCAATATCACACTGATTAAGGTACAGTCGTGTTCCTTACGCCTCTGAATCCCAGCAGGACTCTATGCACTTGATTCCCTTAGATGATCTTACCCACAACTAAGAGTTGCTAGGAACCAAAGTCGAAGACTTGATAAACAAATCTGTCTCCCATAAAAAAATTTATTCTGATAGATAAATCTGTCTCCCACAGAAATACCTATGAATTTTTTGTTCCGTCTTTTTGATAAATCAAGGTGAACAGGAACCAATTGATAATCCGGTCTTATATTCCCGAAGAACAACCTAGAAATATCAATCACCTCACAATAACTTAACTATATGGTAGTAAAACAAGTTATTATGGAATCACAAAGAATGAGACAAAGAGCTTTGTGATTACTTTTTATATCTTACCTATCGGAGATCAATCTCGAGAAAATATTAGAGAAGATAGTACTCAATACGATAGAACAAGTAAGATCAGAACACGCAACTACAGAGAAAATAGTTGGGTCTAGCTTCAAAATCCCAATAAAGTCTTCAAGTCGTTAACCTATAATGGGTTTAGGAAAAACCAAGGTTAAAGGAGAATCGACTCTAGTCGCAACTAGTATCACACAATAGGTGTGGGGATTAGGTTTCCCAGTTGCTAGAGTTCTCCCTTATATAGTCTTCAAATTAGGGTTTGATAACTTTGTAACAAAGAAATCAATATTCACCGCTGGATGAAAACCTGATTTAAGAATCAAGTTAAGTTTGCACAAAACCAAGACAATATCTCTCCACCGTTAGATGGTCTTAGCTTGTTACACATAAATGAAATATTTTATTTTTTGCTTAATCATGAATTTTATTATAAAACTGATTTCAGTTTACAAAAACAGAAAGCCCAGACCCAGGCAAAATCAAAGTAAAAACTGAGCCCATAACATAAGCCCAGCTACAAAAATACTAAAAGACAGCTAAGGCCTGCAAAAACCAAAAATACAGAAAAAAGAAGATTTATTTAAAATCTGAAATACAAATCATCTGCATTCTCCAGGTTCCTTAGCAATTGAGGCTTTTCTTCATTATACTGCACCTCTCCCCTACTGAGCAATACACCTTTCTTGGCCATTGTATCAGATGAGAAATTTACCTCTCTATAAGAGTGCCTGAATGATATTGCAGGAATGCACATCTTAATCTTGATCCATCTATTCAACACCATCCAAGGAATCTTGTTGTTCATGAAATCCAACATCACAACTTTTGAATCCAAACTAAAACACACATCTACCGATTGTTTTGTGATAGCCCACTCACCAGCAACAATCAATGCCATGACTTCTGCCAAGTAATTCGTTGCAATCCCCAATCCACCTGAAGCTGCTCCCATGTAATCTCCATATTGATTTCTTGCAATAAATCCAATTCCTGCTAGACTTGGATTCCCTTTGGAGGCACCATCACAGTATATTAAAATTTGATTCTGAGCACGGTATTTAAAGAATACTTTTTTTACACTGGTATCATGGACTTGAATTCCTGAAATTCCAAAGAATAACAGTATATGCAAATCATACATTGTCCCCCATCTTTTTCCTTTCATTCTAAAACTGCATTCCTTTGCACATCTTGTAATTCTCATTTTAAGCTTGTCCACTGATGGAGTTGCATCTTCATAAATAACTGAGTTTCTTGTAAACCACAACTCAACCATGACATTGAAAGCACATATATACCATACCTCCTTGATTGCAGGACTTTTCCTTTTTGCAAAAGACAAAATTTCATCAAAATTTATGGGACTGGGACAATGAAAGATACCACTCAGCCAATGCCACACAGTTTCACTGAATTCACAATGCCATAAAATATGCTCCATTGTATCCTGATCTTTACCACACAAATAGCATTTAGATACTGTGGAGAAGCCTTTTTTCCTTACTGTTTCTTCAGTTGCACATGCACCCCTTAGTATTTTCCATAGATTTGTAGATGTGTAAGGGTGAATACAAGGTTTCCATACCTGCTTAGTCCAAAATACCACCTCATACTTTTTTCTGATCATTTGAGCAGTATTTGATACAGAGAAGGTTCCAACTCTATCCTTGGCCCATATTCTTCTATCCCCCCCTCCCCCGCCAAAACTGGCAATTCTGCAACATCAAAATAATGCCACATTTCTACAGGGATGCACCATTCACCATTTTGAATTAGGTCCTTGACTTTCATTTCACTATTTTGCAGAATATAGTCATCTTCAGTATGCATCTCAATCAAAGCAGATTCTTTCACCCATTTGTCTTTCCATACTGAAATGCTTGTTCCATCTCCAACACAAATGAAACATACCTTCATTTAGATATGGTTAACCGTACCTAAACGTGTATATTGAGTTGACTCAATAACCGTTAACCGAAAGTTAGCCATACGAACACTTTTGTCTTAACCACGTTCATCTTAACACTTCTATATCATATGATAATCAAATGAATCTAACTGTGTTACTCATAGAGTTTTTCAATTGTTTATATTCTCATAGAAGTATACAAGATATAATTGAAGCAAAATCGGATTGATTCAAAAGAATTAGATCATGAACACTTTAGCCACATTTTGCAAAAATTGCATTCCTTAATATATAAATCTATTTGTTCATGAGTATGAAATCATACTTAACCGATTTTAGAACTTAACCACATAAGTTCGCAAACGGGTACGCAAACTTAAGTTCCGTACTTTGATCTTTTCCGGCAGTACGCAAACGGGTACTCATACTGTCGTTCGAGACTGCATTCAGGTGAAACAGTTTGAAAACGGGTACGCAAACTTAGTTCCCATACTTCGACAATTAAAACCGTTCGCATACGGGTATGCACACTTGGTTCCCGGACCTGAATTATTCTTAAAACAGTTTGCATACGGGTATGCATACTGTGCTATATCCAGACAATGATTAATTGTTCTAAACTCCCATTTCAATCGTTGAAATATTTTTAGAAGACGACAATAGTTGTATCACACAAACTATTAGCTTATAAAATTTTTTTAAATGATCGAACGATCAATACGAACATTCCGATACTACGTCAAATGACAGTCTCACACAAATCAATAAGATGTTACAAGGCGATTTTCACATGATCATCTTTTGACTTTCGTCAAGAATAATGATGAACGCAGTTAAAGCAAAAAGATTTCCAACACATATTTCGAGAAAGATATAAGTGAGTTAAGCTCAGCTCGAAATATCAAATGTGTATAATGTAAAGTTTATATAGATGTACGACTTAGTCTCAATAGGAGATATAATACAATAGACTTCTGAGTGATATATGAGTTCAAGTCTCCACATACCTTTTGTTGATGAAGTTCCTCCAGGCTCCCCTTAGTAGATGTTCGTCTTCAATCGATGAACGACGTGAAGTGTAAATCTCAACTACACATTCTATCCTAATCCATACATAGCTATAAGTAGACTAGAAATCAAGACTTATAGTTTTGACAACTAAACTTGAAAAACAAGCTTGAGATAGCAACGCTTGCGAATTCGACTGAGCAGTGCTCTAACAACAACGATTAGACACGTCAATATACTTTGACAAGATGAAGATTACAGGAAGCATGTTGTTGATTCATTTTAAGGTTTTGTTATCTTGTATATCCACGCACAAGATAAAAGTCAATTATTGGCGTAAGAATGAGAGAAAATGGTTATTTGCATTGGAGAAGGCAACTATTTATGAGTTTTTGAACTTCTGTCTCAACAAATGGATTCTTCAATGCAAAAAACATTCTTTTTATTGAGGTTTTTTTTATATCCGAGATGCAGTCTCAGTTAAGGCTGCACAAGAACCGGCCCGGAACCGGTGTAACCGAAAAACCCGAGCTGAAACCGGTCCGGAACCGGTATAGGCGCGTCACGCCCCAAATATTAAACCGACTTAGCTAATAAAAATAAAGTCTAAACCTGAGGTAACGGAACCTAGATCTTCGAACTTAAGGAACATAATCGCATAAAGTAAAGCAAAACTAATTTCCAAACACTCTGTTACTTAATATATGAAAACTCTCAAATGATATGAATATATTAATGTGTTGTTTTACAGATAAACAAAGAATACATATATATAAAAGATCCATAAACGTTCTTAATCTGCTAAAGTTTCAAAACTACGGACGAATATCTTCAAGCGCCCATCTCTTCTGAAAACTGAAACTGAAGTGGGAACAAGTGAGCACATCATCCAATAAGGGGGCTCAGTGGTTATCATTATAACATTTCAGTAATCACTAACATGCATCACAGTTCTACTAAAGAAAAACGATAAACATCTTTTACACGCAACATAGAGCAGAAGATTGCTTCATTTCATATCCCCATATATTACGTCCATAGTGGTAATATCCGTGAAAGATCCACCTCCGGATGGATCTACGAGAAATGAATTAAACAACCTAAACATATGTTATCCCAACCTCGTCTCACTCAATGGAGGAGAAGATGCTAGGAATAACTTCAGTCTCAAATGATAGCATGAATCCAGGTACGTAAGATATTATCGTGGAATGCATACACCTCATGAAACCCAATGCCACCATCTAAGTCTAGAATATAATAAAGTTTTGATTACTATGATCAGACCCACAAGTCTCCAAATAATAACCATATCTAGTCATGAACCTAGAATTTCTTCCTAAGTCAAGGTCATAGTAACCCAGTCATACTACTAAGACTGAACAATCAAGTATAATATGCACATGAGTGATTTCCCCAAATAAAATAGTATATATAATAATCAACCGGCTTACTCCGACCTACTATGTAATATTCAACCGGCTTATCCCGACCTACTGTAGATATAAAAAGTAAAGTGCGTAATATTTAATCGGCTTTCCCCGTTCTACTAAGATATAAAAGTAAAGTGCGTAATATTTAACCGGCTTTCCCCGGTCTACTAAAAATGTAAAGTGCGTAATATTCAACTGGCTTTCCCCGGCCTACATAGAACATAGCAAGAAGCCGTGGGGAAACCCGGTCACTTCTTGCGGGGATTCATACAACACATATTACACACATATTTACATTCATTGCAAACATTGTACATACTGATATTAAAAACACATCATACTCGCAGATAGAAAGAAAGCTCAATGATTACAAGAAGGTTACAGAGTTCCCACCTGAATTGATGACAGGCCATGCCTACTTCGAGATCCTCTGGTTCATATTTTGAATCGATCGTTGTTTAAATATACTAACTGATAATCACACAATCGGTCTAAGAAATTAGCCAAAAGGCTCATACAAGGTTCATACAAGTCTATCTAATGTAACTAAGCCCATTTATGTTTCTAGACCTTTTCAATATCTATCATTAAAGGTTTACTATTTCAATTAGGTTGGTTCTATAGTCCAATAAATAAGTCTTATGAACATCTACAATTTTGTAGAAGGAACCAAAGACTAATTCAGACCACAAGTGGTCCATTTCAGGTTCATATGGAAAACTTTCCATAAGCCCAAACTGACTAAACAAGCCCATTAACTAAGGTCCAGTCCATCTGAGTCATCTAACGGTCAAACAGACGGTCAAGGTCAACTAACAATCAACGTCTAAATCCAGACAAAGATCAAGTCAAATGGTCAATGGTCCAACTCGGTCCACTGAGTTTGTTCTTAGTCGAATCGATTCAACTCAGTCAGATACACTGAGTCAGCTAAGCTGACTGGGCTGACTAGCAGGCCGTTGAATAGGCCAAAGCCTTTACTCGGCCAAAAGGGTCTGTTGCACCATCATGGTGCAACACAAACAGGCCTGCACCACACACAAGCTACCCCACCTACAACCTCATCAAATAATTGCAGAAGTACATTGAATACAAATAATTTCATTTACAATCAAAGTCCAAACCTACCTGCAATTGCAGCTTTAAGCCACACCTTTCTACAAGAGAGATTCAACTCCACATACTCAACAAACCTTCATTCCTATAACTCAGTCACACAACATCAGATTCTCCATCAGTTCTCATTCATCTATTTCACGAATTCATCACCACTCCGACTCTTTCCTACATCTTACATCACCACCCCAGCTAGATCAGCTCAACCACCACATATCTCAACTTCAATTATCACTGCATCATTTGCATTTCTAGTCTCCAACTCCAATTCCACACACCCTGACTTAGTCCTATTTCAATTCCTCTTCTAAGTTTGTTTCTTCTTTTCTTCTCAATTACAATTAATCTACCAGCAGACCTCAAATCTCATCCCTGCTTTCTATAACAACATAGCAGCCACACAACAATATCACCACAACAACATCAATATCACTAGATTGAGAATCACAATCAATCCTCACAACAACACATAAACTCCTCCATAAGACCCTTGTTCTTCATTTGCACAACTAATTTACATCCACAATCTCAGTTCCATTCTATAATCATCTTAATCTCAGTTTCATTACATCTTTATCAACATTCAGAACTTATACACTAATTAACTGAAATCAAGTGCTTTACTAAATTACTGAGAAACTCAATTGGTTTCACCCAAACAATCGAATCAAATCTTCTTTTCCTTGACCTAATTCAGCACCTCATCACTTCAATTCAAGAACCTCAAATTATACATTTCACCTTGATCTTCAAAATCATTGTTCAACCTGATTATCCATTTCGAGTTATTCTTCCACTTCAAACTCTAATTCAATTTAAACCATCTCTAATTTCAGTCTTCTTAATCATCACCTAATTCCAATTCCAATTCAATTCCCGAAACCCTAATTTAATCAAGAAGACTTCGTAACTTAAATTCCACAATAACGCTTCTGTTCTTCATCTAACAACAACTCGGTTAACATCTTAATTCTGATTAATCTCAACATCTAAACTGAAAACCCTAAATTCAGTTCATCACAGATACGAACCCTAACTGTTTTGATTCATACCTATCGACCATACTATCTTCTCCATCATCTATCAGAATCCTCAGATGATTATCATCTACCTAATCTTACTCAAATCTTACAGAACTCTCACGGAATCGCCAGAGGCGAAGAACAACAGAAGAAGAAAAGAGGAGAAGACGAAGAATGAAGAAGAATAAGAAAGAAGATAATGGCTTTATCTTCACGTACGGGTGCAAATAAGACCCACGATAATTTACTAAGACACCCACGATTCGGATAAGGGAAGCCGAGACGGTTTGAAGCAAAGAGACTATTTTTTCCTTTATTAAAATCTGATGATATCTTCTTCGTCCGGTATCCGAATGACACGTTCGAGTAGTCCATCTCGTATAACTTTTCGAGATGTATCTAGTGGTACTAGTTTCGTATCCAGATCGTTGTTATATTAATTTCTATTAATTAAGGATCATCTCTAGATAATCGAGTCATTAGCAGTTTGGTCGTCTCTTGACTGGTCTAATAGCATTGACGAGCTTGAGGGTCCTTACATTCTCCCCACCTTATTTATTTTCGTCCTCGAAAATCGAACCATCCTTCTGGTCTTCAAAAACTCCCCACCTTATAGATAAAAACTATCTCTCGACCAAATGCAAGTACTGCTCATACTTACAAACGCGTGAAAAAAACAACTCATTTTAAATGAGTTTGAAACAGTTAAAAACAAAACACAAATTTATATGGCTTTCTACAACTAATATTTAAAATTTCTAGTTCTAGGTTTGGTATACTAATTTCTGTTTTAATAGACTATTGGTTTTAAGTGTACATTGGAATATACTCTATCATAAAGGTTATATATGAATCTGCAATCTATGAATCAAAATTATCAACACCAGGTATACCGATTTAAACACTAATAAATAAATAAGTCTAAGTTCTTCACACTAATTTTCTTTCTAATTGAATTAATATCTCTACTTATAAGTCAAGGTACTCAATAAGTTTTTATATGACTTTTGGGGATCTATCAAATACACTAATCTCATTATTTTTTTCTGATATCTGATTGTCTACATGTTCATACTTTTTAGATTAATTATTCTCTAATCTCTACTATTTGCAAAACATAAGATAGTTGGTTTACCCTATAAGTTTTGCTTCATAAAATATATACACAACCAAACAAATTAATCAATCAACCAAATAAATGTTTTAATTATTGATAGCTTTTATTAATTAAGATTTATCTCACAACCCATCCCGGTTTTAAACTAAACTAATACCCTAACTATGATCTATTCTTGCCCATGTAAGATCTAATAGTGAGCTCTAATACTAATTTTTCACGCCCCAAATACTAAACCGACTTAGCTAATAAAAATAAAGTCTAAACCTGAGGTAACGGAACCTAGATCTTCGAACTTAAGGAACATAATCGCATAATGTAAAGCAAAACTAATTCCCAAACACTCTGTTACTTATTATATGAAAACTCTAAAATGATATGAATATATTAATGTATTGTTTTACAGATAAACAAAGAATACATATATATATAAAAGATCCATAAACGTTCTTAATCTGCTAAAGTTTCAAAACTACGGACGAATATCTTCAAGCGCCCATCTCTTCTGAAAACTGAAACTGAAGTGGGAACAAGTGAGCACATCATCCCAAAAGGGGGCTCAGTGGTTATCATTATAACATTCCAGTAATCAATAACATGCATCATAGTTCTACTAAAGAAAAACGATAAACATCTTTTACACGCAACATAGAGCAGAAGATTGCTTCATTTCATATCCCCAGATATTACGTCCATAGTGGTAATATCCGTGAAAGATCCACCTCCGAATGGATCTAATAGAAATTAAACAACCAAAACATATGTTATCCGAACCTCGTCTCACTCAATGGAGGAGAAGATGCTAGGAATAACTCCAGTCTCAAATGATAGCTTAAATCCAGTGTACCTAAGATATTATCGTGGAATGAGTACACCTCATGAAACCCAATGCCACCATCTAACTCTAGAATATAATAAAGTTTTGATTACTATGATCAGACCCCGCACAGAAGGTTCATAAAAGGCCCAATCATTATTCGTAGACCGAAGTCTCCAAATAATAACTATATCCAGTCATGAACCTAGAATTTCTTCCTAAGTCAAGGTCATAGTAACCCAGTCATACTACTAAGACTGAACAATCAAGTATAATATGCACATGAGCGATTTCCCCAAATAAAATAGTATATATAATAATCAACCGGCTTACCCCGACCTACTATGTAATATTCAACCGGCTTATCCCGACCTACTATAGATATAAAGTAAAGTGCGTAATATTTAACCGACTTTCCCCGGTCTACTAAGATATAAAAGTAAAGTGCGTAATATTTAACCGGCTTTCCCCCGTCTACTAAAAATGTAAAGTGCGTAATATTCAACTGGATTTCCCCGGCCTACATAGAACATAGCAAGAAGCCATGGGGAAACACGGTCACTCGTTGCGGGGGATTCACACAACACATATTACACACATATTTACATTCATTGCAAACATTGTACATACTGATATTAAAAACACATCATGCTCGCAGATAGAAAGAAAGCTCAATGATTACAAGAAGGTTACAGAGTTCCCACCTGAATTGATGACAGGTCATGCCTACCTCGAGATCCTCTGGTTCATCTTTTGAATCGATCGTTGTTTACATAGACTAACTGTTAATCACACAATCATTCTAAGAAATTAGCCAAAAGGCTCATACAAGTCTATCTAATGTAACTAAACCCATTTATGTTTCTACACCTTTTCAGTATCTATCATTAAAGGTTTACTATTTCAATTAGGTTGGTTCTATAGTCCAATAAATAAGTCTTATGAACATCTACAATTTTGTAGAAGGAACCAAAGACTAATTCAGACCACAAGTGGTCCATTTCAGGTTCATATGGAAAACTGTCCATAAGCCCAAACTGACTAAACAAGCCCATTAACTAAGGTCCAGTCCATCTGAGTCATCTAACGGTCACTAACGGTCAAAAAGACGGTCAAGGTTAACTAACAGTCAACGTCTAAATCCAGTCAAAGATCAAGTCAAATGGTCCATGGTCCAACTCGGTCCACTGAGTTTGTTTTGAGCCGAATCGATTCAACTCAGTCAGATACACTGAGTCAGCTAAGCTGACTGGGCTGACTAGCAGGCCATTGAATAGGCCAAAGCCTTTGCTCGGCCAAAAGGGTCTGTTGCACCATCATGGTGCAACACAAACAGGCTTGCACCACACACAAGCTATCCCACCTACAACCTCATCAAATAATTGCAGAAGTACATTGAATACAAATAATTTCATTTACAATCAAAGACCAAACCTACCTGCAATTGCAGCTTTAAGCCACACCTTTCTACAAGAGAGATTCAACTCCACATACTCAACAAACCTTCATTCCTATAACTCAGTCACACAACATCAGATTCTCCATCAGTTCTCATTCATCTTTTTCACGAATTCATCACCATTCCGACTCTTTCCTACATCTTACATCACCACCCCAGCTAGCTCAGCTCAACCACCACATATCTCAACTTCAATTATCACTGCATCATTTGCATTTCTAGTCTCCAACTCCAATTCCACACACCCTGACTTAGTCTCATTTCAATTCCTCTTCTAAGTTTGTTTCTTCTTTTCTTCTCAATTACAATTAATCTACCAGCAGACCTCAAATCTCATCCCTGCTTTCTGTAACAACATAACAGACACACAACCATATCACCACAACAACATCAATATCACTAGATTGAGAATCACAATCAATCCTCACAACAACACATAAACTCTTCCATAAGACCCTTGTTCTTCATTTGCACAACTAATTGACATCCACAATCTCAGTTTCATTACATCTTTAACAACATTCAGAACTTATACACTAATTAACTGAAATCAAGTGCTTTACTAAATTACTGAGAAATAGATTACCTCAATTGGTTTCACCCAAACAATCGAATCAAATCTTCTTTTCCTTGACCTAATTCAGCACCTCATCACTTCAATTCAAGAACCTCAAATTATACATTTCACCTTGATCTTCAAAATCATTGTTCAACCTAATTATCCATTTCGAGTCATTCTTCCACTTCAAACTCTAATTCAATTTAAACCATCTCTAATTTTAGTCTTCTTAATCATCACCTAATTCGAATTCCAATTCAATTCTAGAAACCCTAATTTAATCAAGAAGACTTCATAACTTAAATTCCACAATAACCCTTCTGTTCTTTATCTAACAACAACTCGGTTAACATCTTAATTCTGATTAATCTCAACATCTAAACTGAAAACCCTAAATTCAGTTCATCACAGATACGAACCCTAACTGTTCTGATTCGTACCTATCGACCATACTATCTTCTCCAACATCTATCAGAATCCTCATATGATTATCATCAACCTAATCTTACTCAAATCTTACAGAACTCTCACGGAATCGCCAAAGGCGAAGAACAACATAAGAAGAAAAGAGTAGAAGACGAAGAATGAAGAAGAAGAAGAAAGAAGGTAATGGACTTATCTTCACGTACGGATGCAGATAAGACCCACGATAATTTACTAAGACACCCACGATTCGGATAAGGGCAGCCAAGACGGTTTGAAGCAAAGAGACTATTTTTCCCTTTATTAAAATCTGATGATATCTTCTTCGTCCGGTATCCGAATGACACGTTCGAGTAGTCCATCTCGTATAACTTTTCGAGATCTATCTAGTGTTACTAGTTTCGTATCCAGATCGTTGTTATATTAATTTCTATTAATTAAGGTTCATCTCTAGATAATCGAGTCATTAGCGGTTTGGTCGTCTCTTGACCGGTCTAATAGCGTTGACGAGCTTGAGGGTCTTTACAAGGCGGTACAAGGAATGGGAATGAATATGAGAACCGGTGTTGACCGGGACAGGTACTCAGTTCTAGGGGGACTATCAGCTTGTACCGGCCTGAAAATCTCGATCAATAAGATCGTCGTTGATTATAATTTATAGATTGATCTTAACCATACATTCTAGGCTAGGTTTATAAGAAAATTTTCAATCTATTTCTCATTTTTATTTTCACTTTCAGTTTCAGTTCTTCTTCTTCACTGCTAAGAAGAATCTCACGATTCTCACCATCGCCTTCTTCCCTTCTACTGAAGAGTCTCACCATCCTTCTTCACTTCTTATTTCTGCATCTTCTTCTCTGTTCACCTCTTCTTCTCCATTCTTCTTTTTCATCTGGTTTAGGGTTCTTATGTTTTTCATCTGCTACTGCTAGCTACTAAGGTAAATCGATTGCATCTTCTCAATGCTCTTACGATTATACAATCTAAGTTCTGTTTAATTTTGTCTAATTGCATGTTTGATTAGGGTTTTTTTCGATTTGGTCAGTCATTGAGATGGGTATGAGATTTGTTTGATTTAGGGTCTTTTTCTTCAGTTATTCAACAACAACAACAACACCATTAATTGCATGTTTAATTATGTTTGGTTTCAGAAATTGATTGCAAGTAATTGTGTTGAAATCAAACAACAAGGTTTTTGAGATTTGGGTTCTCATTAAAATTGAACTGCAAGAGAGAAAACGTTGGTCGTGACTGAAATAGATTGCGAAGGAGTATATTGAATTTAAAAGAACATGGGAATGGATCAGAGTTTGATGGATTTTGGGATGGGGTGTTGGTAAAGATGCAGATGCAGTTATTGAAGATGGTTGTTGGATTTGGTGGTTCAATACTGTTTATGTCTTTGTTCAATCAAACAATATTTTGACTGTGTATCTGTTTAATTCTGTTTATGCCTCCTTCTTTTTCCCCACATAATTATCATGATCTTATTATAGTCTTCTGGGTGTTTTATGAATCAATTTCTTTGGATAATTGATTTTCATGAAAGTGTTTGAATTTTTTGAATTTTAATGAGTTTCATGGACTGATAAATTGAGTTGAATTTGTGGGTAAAAACCCGGTACCGGTCTTTAACCGGACCGATCTTACAGGTACAGGTACAAGTCTAGATACAGATACAGGTACCGGTCAACTCCAGATACAGATACCACGTTCATAAGAAACTCAGACCGTACTGGCCTATGTGCATCCTTAGACCCAGTTGATATTACTATTTAGTATTTACTAGAGTTAATGGAGGGTTTGACCAAAGAAAATAGGGATTTGGTGTTGAATTATTTGATAGTTGACGAGGCATGTGACTAAGAGATGAGAAAGCCACGAAAGCCAAAAGCGTTTTTTTTTTTGCCAAGTCCTCCAAAGCCAAAAGTGGGGTTCGTTCGTTTTCATATTTATTGAAAACCATTATCCAAAATTCCTAACACTAATAAATGGATAGATCATACAACATGAGTAGACACCTCTCCCTGTGGGGCTCATGCAATATCTTCCTTTTCGTACACCGTAGTAACTAACGGCTACAAGCCTACAGCCAAAACAAAACCCAATTTCTTAAACTCAAGTTCTGTTGAACCCAAAAGTAAATCAAGTTCGTAATCGCCCTCTCTCCTCCCAACGGCTATTTTTTTCTTAAACTTTTCTCTTCTTCTTCCTTCATTGTTATCCTTCTCCGATGATACCTGAGTAATTATCCCATCTGGTATTCGATCCCAAGCCAGATGGGGATCTAGAAAAGGGTTTGTGACATCAATTGTTGTGTAGATTCTGTTCGGTTTTGTCCCTTGGTTGGTCTGACTTATGATTCTTCATTTCTTCTAGTTCATCATTTGCATCTAATATTGAGTTACAATTTCTCTGTTCATCTCATTCATCATATGCATCAAGCACTGGTTCGTCGCTGCATTCTTAGGATTTAGTTGACTCTCCCATTTTTTGTTTCGAGTCTCTTTCTTAATCTCTCTGAGTATTTTCTTAGATTTCCATTTTATTGCTTTGAGAACATATCTGATATTTTATGTTTATAGAATGGGGGATTCGACCCTAATAGAGTTTTGGTTCACTATTAGTTGAAATTTTAGCATAACAATTTAGAAAGCCATTAATAACTTTAATATTAACATAGTAGTAATTAAGAACCTTAGCAAACAACACAGGAATACTACAGATATACATTCTAGAATAACTTCAACATTACATAAACAACTCTAAAGACATATGGTTTTCGGATCATTATGGTTAGGAATTTTGTATGATCTTTCCTTCAACCCAATATCGTTTTATGGTTCCTACACCGCTGGGGTGAGGGAATTTGATGCACTGGTGGAAAGTTGAAGCTACACCTAGAATCCCATGTAGCCAAGGTCGACCAATTAATGCATTGTAGGGTGAGTCTACGTCAACAACACAGAACAGGATTTCAGAAGATATTCCCTTCAATGGAATTCGCATAGTAACCTCCCCTTTAGGCTTATTGGCAGTACCATTAAAACCATATATCTTATATGTTGATGGTATAAGATCATCATCTCTTCCTCCCATAGTTTTATAAGTATGATAAAATAAGATGTTCATATAGCCTCCAGTATCGATTAGAATCCTATTAATTTCCCATGAGTCTTCAGCTTCATCATCTTCATCTTCTTTGGGTTTTGGATTAATTTCTAATTTTACCACTAATGGATTGTCATGTACTTCTCCACCTTCAGGGACTTCTTCTGCGGTAAAAGAAATAGTCTGTTTCTGCCATTCCTCTAGCGGCGAGATTTTCGCAATATTCATAATTTCTCTTCCATCATTGTCTCTTGCGAACACTCTACTCAAAACATTGTCATGAAAATCTTCAATTGTCTTGTATGAATGTACGATAGAGGGACAAAATAGATTCTTTGCTTTTGCACCAACTTCTACGAAGAATGTTTCCTTTTCTTTTACTGTGTTTACTCTGTGATGCTCTAGTGGTGGTGGCGGCAATGGTTGAGGTTGTGGATGCCCTACCAGAAAGTGGTTTAGCTTTCCTTGATCTATCATTCTCATAATAATTATCTTTAAATTTCTGCAATCATTTGTAGTATGTCCATGAAAATGATGATAAGAACAGAACTCATGACTTCTGCGGATTTGAGGTGGTTCCGTTCCCATATTCCATGGTGTTGGTATATTCTCCATCAAAATTATAGCTTCCCATATTTTCTCCACTTGCATTCAGAGGTGGCGTTTTGATTTCTTCCCATACTACTTTGTGACCTCCTTGTCCTCTATTATAATTTTGTCTTTGACCTCCATAAGTTTCTTGCGGATGATCAAGTCTTTGAATCTTATTGTTTCCACCGTGATTGTAAAAATTTCTTTATCTTTCATACTCCTCTTGATCTCGGCTTCCCATAGCCACCAGTTTCTGTTGATTGTTGTTGCCCGTAACATACCACGAGACGTTATCCTAGAGGGAGTGGTTTCCATGTGAGATGGAGTATTGACTAAGGGGGAGTGATACATATCACCATAGTATTGTTGTTGAAGTAGTGATACAATTGGACTTTGACGTTGTGTAATGATACTATGACACTGTATAGCAATGATTGAGAACTATTGTTTTCTTATTGTTATAGCTACGGATTTTCAACAACGATGATGCTAAACTTACAACCTTTGGGATCATTGGAGTACTTGGAAGTGACGAAGATTTCGAGTAATGTTGAAGATTAGGCATGTGGAATAGGAGCTACAAAAGTTAATTTTTTTTTGTATTCCATATGTATTAAAAGTTTTGCCACTAAAATTGACAAAGGGGGAGATTGTTGGAGCATTGCTCGGTCGAACTCGCATGCGTTGCTATCTCAAGCATGTTTGTCAATGTTAGTGATCAAAACTATAAGTCTTGATTTCTAGCCTACATAGCTAAAGGTCTCGGACTAGGATAGAAAGTGTAGTTGAGATCAAGAACTCCATGGCAATCATCATACAAGACGAAGGACTACTCAAGGAACTGGTGGATATTCATCGACTAAAAGGTATGTGGAGACTTGAACTTATATGTCACTCAAAAGTCTATCTATTCTATCTCCTACTCTTGAGACAAAAGTCGTTTTGATATATAGACATTCATTATGCACATTTGCTATATCGAGCTGAGTTTATCTCGCATATCTATTTCTTGAAATATGTATTGATAAGCTTTCCCTTTAGTGTGAATTCATCTTTACCTAGTGACGAAAGTCATGTTATGTTTCAATCACTTTGAAAATTGCTCTGACGAAAAATGGTCTATGAATAACGGCTATATCTGTCCTCTGAGAATGTTTCAATGATTGAAATGAGAGTTTAGATTACATAACCATTGGTAGGATATAAGCATTGTTGTGGAAACACATATATTTATAAGTCCTTATTCCTTAAACCAAAGTTTGCGAACTTTGTTGATCAAGAGAAATGAAAGTGGCGTGAGCCAAGTCCGCGAACTGGCGGAAGTTCTCGACCCGAGAATTTCTGCTGGAGTTGGTGAACTCCTTCCATGAGCTTAAGTCCGCGAACCTAGTCCGCGAACTTGAGCAGGTTATATCTAAAACTGATTGTTCTTGAACTCATGTTTATTTAAACTAAAGAATGCTTTTGCAAACCGTGGCTATAAAGTTCATGAACCGATTCGAGTGAATCAAACCGTTTTTGTTTCGATTGTGTCTTGTGTAGTTACATAAGATCTAAGCAATTGAACAACTCTCTCACTAGTTCATTTGAGTCATTTGAACTAGTTATGGTGAAGAAGAATATGGTTGATATGAAAGTAATCATATGGCTAACCATTTGGTTAAATATTGTTGAACCAACAAATGTTAATGTTTGGGAACGGTTCGTAAACCCAAAATTGGACATTTCATTTATGTGTAACTGTGGATGGGGAAAAACGATTTGCTGGTTTTTAAGGAATTGAGGAGACGACCGCACGGAGGAGACTCCTCGAACCGAGCGAAATGTTAAACCTCACATAGATACACCGCTGCAAAGGGGGTGCTTTAGATTCGAGAGATCAATCTGTAGTAGTCCGGCCTAAATCAAGACAATGACCGTTCCAGAGTAAATTCGGTCACAAGAGAGGATGGGTTGATCTGTAGGAGGGAAGCTGGGAAATGTGTGGAATCAATGGTAATCAAAGATTGTGGGTGTGTGAATTCTGAATATAATAAGCTCTGAATGATTGAAATTGCTCAATTGATGAGTTGATGATCTCGTGTTGTCGATGAGACGTGAGACTGATGATATTGTTGATGCCCATCATTCAATCATGATTCAGAGACTTATTTATATTGCTGGAATTTTAGACACCATGACCCCATGAAGTGTGACAGTTGATGGAATCAAGGAGTGGGGAAGTGGAGATCGTGTTTGAAACCAGTTGCTCAACGTGTGGAGACTTGGTCGATTTTCCACCCACTACCTCATGAATTCCTTCAACTGATTGCACGACTTGCTCATATTCCATCGTGTGTTTGAACACACGTGTCGTAGACCGCCAGACCAAAACCCTAAGTGATATCCCACCAAAGTGACACGATTGACGTCTCGTGGTATGTTAGTCAATTGATGACTTCGTGGTTTGATGGGACGATGAGTCCATGTAGTTGCTGAGTTGAACATGATGTTCTGAAACTCATGAGTTGAACATGTCATGAGACAGAGGTATAGTTCTTACGATGAAGTGAGAAAGTATTGCTCATTCGATGGATCGTTGAATATTGATTGTTGAACCAATATTCCTTGGTTTGAGAAAATATTTATCATCTGAGTAAGTGTTGCTCATGTGATGAATTGTTGAATATTTGATTGTATGATTATGTGTTGCTCATCTGATGGATTATTGGCAGCGTACCAAAAATATTAATTAGAATACTGGTCGTTGAACCGGGCATAATTAATAAAACTAATGACCATGAGGTCGTCGTAAAATTATTAAGGATGGAATCTGGAATGATGATCCTTGGATTCAGAAACCCTAATTTGATCAATTGATGATCAATTCATGGTTCGTCAGAATTTTAACCATGGTACGAAGGAGGGAGCGACTACATGGGACCGTGGATCAACCATGTAGTGTCCATATGATCACGTGAGCAAATACAAAGAACTCTTGAAGAGTTGACGATTTGTTGGTGAAAGAATGATTAAATGCTGGTTTAATCATTTATTCGAAAATGCTCGTCTGAGCCTTAGGTGAGAAAACCTAATTAATTATGAAGGAATGAGGGACCGACCATGGGGAATGATACCGGCCCTGGGTAGTCACGTGACCGACTGATGATCACTTCATGAAAATCCAAAGTGTTTGGAAGAGTCTTGGACCTAATACGTGCAATTGTGCAAATTAGGTCAAAACTGTGAAACTTGATGGGACCGGCTTCTGTAAGCCAAAGAGACAATCTTGGTCGGTCAAGATAGCGTGCTCATGTCCCCAAGGCGTCCACGTCTCAGTCCTGAGAATTTTGATATTTTCTGGCATGCAATTGAGCATCCATTCGAGAAAATATGCCAAAATTAGGGTTTCGACGAAACTGAGGAAAACACCATGAGATGATGGAAAATAATTATAAAATAAGGAATAAGGAGGCGTGGGACCGCCGAGGCCAAGGCATGGTCGGCCGGTCGTGGCCACGGTCTCGTGGTGCCTTTTTCTTAATTTTATAATATTTTGATGATTTTATGAAAAATTCATGAATTTTGAGAAATTTGATAAATTTAGGGAGTTTCCATGAATTGAAGGAGTTTTCATGAGTTCAGGGAAGAAAAACTATTAAAATAATAAAAACAAGGGCGTGTGGGACCGTGGAGGCGCGGCTGGCCGGCTAGGGACCGGTCCCACGAGTTTCCCTAATTTTTATGTATTTGTAATGTATTTTTCCATGAGTTGAAGGGATTTTCCTAATTTGAGAGAAATACCATGAAATCAAGGAGTTTCATGGGATGAAGGAAATCCTAATAATAATAATAATAATAAAATACATGGGCATGTGGGACCGGCTGAGGCATGGCCGGCCGGCTGGGGCCGGTCCCACGTGTTTCCCTAATTTTATATTATTATTTTTTATGTATTTTGAAAATACCATGATTTGAAGGAATTTTCATGAAATCAGGGAAATAATAATAATAATAAAATAATGAGGAACCATATGGTGTGGGGTCGACTGGGACCAAGGCATGGCCGGTTGGCCAATGGTCACGCCCCACACTATTTTTCCTTAATTTTATATTATTTTCATAGGTTTATGAAAACGCCATGAAGTCGAGGAGTTTCCTCGAGACGAAGGAGATTTGTTCAAATGAAAGGATTTTCATCGGATGAAGGAAAATAATAAAAACATGATAAAATATAAAACTGGCGTGGGATTGGTCATGGCACGGTCGGCCAGTCAATGAATCCAATCCCTTGGCGCCTTGGTCAATATTTTGATTATTTATTATTTTTTTCCTATTTTGCAATAGGTTAATCGTTTCGTCGTATTTTGAAATACTCGTTCGAACTGTTAGTGCATCGTCGTTGAACACACTTTCACCATTTGGATCGGGACTTACTTAGAGGTAGCTCAGAAGCCCGGTTGTTGATTATTTATTACTAATTGTGGAATTCAGTGGAGAACAATTCACAAAACTGAGTAATAAGATGTTTATTATTAATTCATAGAATCAGCTGAGGATTCGACTACGAATTCAGAATAATAAATTGAGCATTACCATTCCATGGGATCGTATATTCGACCATAGAATCGGAGTAATTAAGTTTTATCTATTACCATTTATGAGACCAGTTGTGGATTCGATCATGAAATCGGAGTAATGAGATAATATAGTTATTGCTATTCTATGAGATCAAGTCGTGGATTCGATCATAGAATCAGAACAATTGTTTATTTCCATTTCATGGGACCAGTCGTGGATTCGACCATGGAATATGAGCAATTGTTATTGCCATTCCATGGGACCAGTCGTGGATTCGACCATGGAATAGGAGCAATAATAGATTATTCTGGGAATTCAGTAGTGAATGTCACGGCAGAATTAATCTTAATTAGGAATAATTAACTTCGTGGCTCTATACTAGCAGAGCAAGCTGTCTAGGAGCATTAATTACCCCGATATGAGCTTGTTGGTAAGTCATATCCTTTATATAGTCAGGGTAAACTCGTTGTTTGTTCCTGAAGACGTTATCGCTCTATACTAGCAGAGCAAACTGTCTAGGAGCCGTCCATCTCGTGATACTATATAGAAATAATCACTGAAAGTGTTCAGTATTCATGAGATATGCCGTTGTCCAGTCGTGAGACTACATATCTACATGTACTCTGAGAGAAAGTACTCTCCGTTGAGAATTTGATGAGAGACCCCTGTCTCAATAATCACGTCTGATTGCTGGATCAGAGCTTCGTATAATTATGAGTTTACGATTTTAGCCCTTGTCGAAAATCCACCATCTACATTAAGTCTCCTGCTTACTGAGGAAAGTTGTGTTCCTCAGTCAGCATTAAATGGTGATTTTCCGGCCATAAATAATAAAACCAGTAATTGAACTTAGTCGTAAGTTGAGACGTTACCGGATTTAGAGAGCATGAGCAAACCACGACTTGATGAAGGCTTCAATGTCATGATTGGAGCGTCGTTTGATGAGCATAAATTGGTGTTGAACCGCTGGTTTGGACGACGAGTCCGTGGTTGGTTAGGATTCGCGGGCCGGGCCCAATAAGGAAATCCTTGTTTTAGGAATAGACGCTCGTTCGTTCTTTAGTTTAGGGAACAAACAAAATAGACCTCAGTCTAATGACATAAAATTTTGTTTATGAGCTTTCACGAAAACCAAAATTTTATTTTTTAAATATGTGAGATTTCACAAAGTGGAATAAACTCTCGTTTCAAAGGTGGATGCTCGTACGAGAGAAAAGTTTTTTTTTTCTTTTGAATAGAAGTGCGTCTAATAATAATAAAATTTTGTTTATGAGCTTTCATGAAAAACTTTTATCTCGAGCTTTCAGAAATCTTTGAGAATATATTCTCGCTTCAAAGACAGATGCTCGTGCGAGGGAGTAAAATATATAGATATATTTTTCAAATTTACGTGAGTTTCACGTTAAATATTTATATATTTTGTAAAACCATGTTTTAGTTTTGAATAACTGTTGAAAGTAAACATGGTTAAATAATGCATGTATGTGAGTTTTCACAATTGTAGAATGGACATATGTCCAGTTTTTGAAAAACCAGTGGATGTTAAGATTCATGTGAGTTGTTCACGGTTTTATGAAAATCAAGTCATGATTTTGAATAATGAATTTTGCTCGTCCTTGCAGGTTTGACGGAACGAGCGGGTTTTCAAAATTCTGATGTTATAATCACTATAGCTAGTGAAATTGTAAACAGGTGAGAGTTGGATTGTTACCATTTTTGACGCTGATGTGAGCACCTTTGTTATGATTTAATTTCACTGCTTTGATGAAATTTGCACCTCTGAATGACATTCTGAAGTAGATATATCAGATGGATACCGCAACTACTTTGCAGAGATGTCAAATGGTGGTTATGAGACTCCTTTAGTTGATGAAGAGGAAGAAGTGGTGACTAAGAGTTCTCCAAATGCGAATGAATTCTTCTTGGTTCAATATAAACCCCAAAAACATCACCCAGGTTCGAGCACTGTAAATTCCCCTGTCTCTTTGGTGAGTCGTTAGCGCTCCTTACATCATGACCTTTTATTGTACGTGAAATTAGGATCGCGAAACCAATATTTGTTATCTCGTTGCAGAACTTTCCTCCATCAAGTATTGACGCTCTTCGATTCTCTGCGGATGGTCAAACGGTTTCTGACTCGAGTGTGGAAGAAGAGGACGAAGTAAGTATTTCTCCATATAAGAAATTATGATATTTTGTAGATAAAATGTTCATTGTTGAGAATATATCCAGGAGGATGTCTTCATGGAAGTACAGAGTGCTGATACTCGGTCATCCTTTGAGAATAGAGATGGAGGAAATTCCAAAGGTTCGGAATCAAATGGAAGTAATGAGCCTCTTGATGTTGACACGGGCAATCCCAATTCCTTGAATGCTTCGGAGACCTCCCAAGTACATATCTTGTAACCTCTTCATATAAGTATGAAATTTCTGATTTGTGAGTGAATGAATGAGAATCCATGTGAATATGCACGTAATTTCGGCGAAATACGTCGTCAGAAAATTTCAGGCTTCAGCTTTTAATGAAAACACCGTAAAATCTTCGTCCGGAATCGTATTTTCAATGTCTGCATATGTATCCTCAATCCCAGGAAATTTTTAAGCTTTATCAAAGAAGCTTTTTAAGGTTTGATCATGTTCAGGTCCTGAAAAAGGCGAAATAGTAAACTTCCAGGAGACTTTCAGAACTTTTCCAGATGGTATGTTGCTCGATGGTTTTGTCACATCTCCTTGATCGTTCATCAGATTGTTATGAAATTTTGACACATTGTAGAGAACATCCATACGAAGATAATGGTATATAACCCATCTTCAGATTCCTTGTATATTGCTCCCAGTTCACCTTTTAGTACAGGGCAGAGTACAGTTACTCCTGACGAGGTTGCCATAAAACGTATTTTCACGACTTTCATGCTATTTTTTCATATCTAAGGTGCATGATGATGAACTTTGATGATGTTTCAATTCTTGCATACTGCATTTTATAATCTCACTTGGTTTCATGTTTAGATTCCTCTAACCTCATGTAATCTTCGTATCAGGTGCCAAATACCGAAGTTGAGGATATTGAAACCAATAAGGATAGCTCGAGCTGGTCTGGAGTTGTTGATGAAGAGACAACCATCCCTTCACTTCAAGGCCATGAGAAGGTTGTAACTGATTGTAAACTTCGATTGTTGCTGCTTCAGTGATAGAAGAAACCGAGCCACCAGTAGAGAATACTGAAGAAACTGTTGCCCTGATTGTAGAAGCTTCCTCAGTAACTGAGAATCGTGTAGTGGTGTATGAATACCCAAGTGCAGGGGTTTTTTTGGTCCTCCATGCATCACTCCCATACCAAAAACTAGTTGGTGGGGGATTTCAATGCTATTGATTCATTTGAGATCAGGACCCTTGATTGACACATGAGCATGGTGCCTGATTGCCATCTTGTTTCTGTCAGTCGTGGAAACATTACTTTTGAAACTCTAGTCATGGGACCATAACCGAGGTTTCTCTCAAGAGGGGATTATGTAATGACCATGATTTCATGTCCCTGTGGTAGAATTCCTTTTATGATGAGTGATTAGCACTGGAGAGCCCGGCACCACGAGTGTTGGGCTGTGAAATTGATCGTCATGATCGGTGGACCGTCAGCCCCCAGTATTTTGTTGAATCTCTCTCTTTCGTTTTTCCTTCTTCTGACAAGACCTAGATAGAGGACCCGGGTAGAAAAATTGATGTAAAGACCTAGGTGGTCGAAATTGGAGGTACCTTGATGAAGAACTTAGCGAAAAGACCTGGTAGACACCGATCGACTGTAGAAGTTATGAATCCCGTCTAAAAATTGTTGCTTGCATGTTGTACGCTCTGGAAGCTGTAGGAACCTCATACGACGTCGGAAT
Organism: Papaver somniferum; assembly: GCF_003573695.1. Lineage (NCBI taxonomy): Eukaryota > Viridiplantae > Streptophyta > Magnoliopsida > Ranunculales > Papaveraceae > Papaver > Papaver somniferum. The sequence goes on from NW_020649860.1 coordinate 4,899,674, forward strand.
TTGATGCTCGACCCCAACTTTTGAAGCTAAGAGACTGAGTTCTCTCATGAGACAAGAATCACCCAATTTGGAGTTGCATAGGTCATCCAATGAAGCGTGCACATTCGTAATTTGTAATCCCGTACAAATATTTCAGATTTCGTAGACCTGACGGTGAAGGACAAATCTTTCAGCTCGTATGTCCAATTGATGCGCCCTTTTGGTATGTTGTAGAAAAGACATAAAAGAACATCTTTCGTTGAGGAAGCATTGTCCCATTCCTCACCCATTGGTACGTTTTTGCAAACCCATGGCCCGGAGCACGTCGTATCTCATTTGTAGAGGCAATGAGAACATCTTGTAGGAGACTTTGGATTATGCCCACCAGTCGTGCAGCTTCGGGAAGACTTTCATGTGAGCATGTTATCAGGCATACACATCTTGATATGAATCATTGGTTCTTAGAGAAGTCCGCTTCATGTGTAACACTTCAGAGAATGATTAGTTGATGAAGCCCTGAGGATGTTGCTCCTGAGACCGTTTTTGGCGCTGAGATTATGAATGATTATGCTCCAGAGATCCTTGTCGATGCTGAGATCATGGATGGCGTTCTTCTGGAGATTATTGTTAATGCTGATACCATGGTTGAAGTTGCTTCAAAGACCGAAAAGGATAGAGCCATGATTATAGATATAACCTCTGCTTCTTCAGTGGGATTTTTATATTCACGAACTAGTTGATGAGTTGAGCGTCCGTAAGATGAAGGTGTACTGAGAGTTCAACCTGAATGCTCACTTTGATCGTACTGGTGTTGAATCAATGTGTCATCGTTGAGATGTTTGTGCCGACGCTAAGATGTACTCTTTGATTGGGAGTACAATTTGATGGATTCTTAGATGCTTGAGCGTTGAAGCGTATATTCCTTAAGCGTCTTAGGGGTTTGATCATCTCGGCCCTGGAATATCTTCCGTTGATTCAGCATCCCTTTCGTTGCGGTAGTGGCATTCGACACTTGTTCAGACATCAGAGCTTTCTGATTTTGTGGAAAACGTGGTCTGAGTGCGGAACCTCTTGATGAATGTCTATGCATATTTTGCAGGTTCTTGCTTCAACCTCGTCGAAATTCCTCAAAGTACTCTGATGATGGAATGTCCGTCAAATATTCTGGATCAGAACTTTCTTCGTTGGAGAGATGTGTAGCCAAAGGCGCTTTGTAAGTACCCATCTTTTCAGCGTGGATCCATGCTAGTCTGAAGGAGATGTCATATCCTGGATCTTCCTGATTATGTGAAACTTGGTTTCTGTCCAGGTTGAACTTATGTTCACTTTGAGAATGATGTAGCCATAAGTATTTCCGAGCGCTCCTTCAAGGTCTCTGATTGAGATGGAGCATGAGTACCTTCATGTTCGAGTGATGCATGTGGATCCGATGGTTTTCAGTGGAATGTTGTTGATGGCGGTGTCAGCATCGATCAACGTTCTTCCAAATTCGTTTCTTCTAAGATTGATTGTGGTAAGCAGTCCCTAGTCGTACATCTCTTGGTTTGTGGCTGGAGACTCAAGAAATATTTCCGGAATGGACTTCTTGACACGATGTGGTTCAGTACTGTGAACATGTCTCTCCTTTGTTCCTTCGAAAGATAACGCAATTCACGTTCGACCAAGGATTGAACTGCCTATTTGATAGGTTGTTCAGAGAGTGTAAAGATTCTCACTGGGAGAGGATTCTTGTGTGCTCCTTCAGTCCCCAGTTGAAGCTATTTTGGATCAACCTTCTCTTTGAAAATGTGCTTCAAAACTCGGCAGTCGCTTGTGGGATGATTGACGAACCTGTGGAAGTCACCTCTTTAATGGAAAAAGGAAAGTCAGGTGCTTATTGATCAGGAATTCTTGTGCGTTGGTCAGAGGCTTGTGCATATTTCTTATCCTTCCTTTGTGCTTCTGAAGGAGCTGAGGTATGCTTGCGCGGAGGTTTGGCTTTCCGTTTGCTCCCTTCTGCAACAGCGTTTGTGGAAGGCTGGAGGTTTTACTGCTTCTTGATCAGACGTCCGCTACCTCGAGTGTCTCGCGGTTCCTGTATTTGTAGCTTTTGTTCTTTCTAGTAAAGCGGGCGCAATAGTTGATGATCTCTTCGAGGCTTCGTGAAGCTCTGAGAAAGTCTGGAATCGAAGATTTTCCAGTAGAGATCTGTAAACCGGGAGCATGCCATTGATGCACAAATCTACTATCTGTCGCTCCGTGACATTTGGATCATGACAATCCAAGGCTTGGACTCTGAATCTTTTCACGTAGTCATTGGGGTTTTCACTGACCCTCTGAAACATTCTTCCCAGGTCAGAGAGAGTGACTTGCTCTGACACAAAGAAGTACTTCCTGTAGAAGGCAGTAATCATTTCTCCCCAATTGTTGATAGTCCCTGGTGCGATGTTGTTATACCAGGTGAATGCTCTGCCTTTCAGAGACTTTGAGAATTCCTTGAGACGAACGACATGATTATGTTCATGTTTTCCCAGGGCTTCGAGAAAACGAGAGACATGTTCCTGAGCATTGCCAGTTCCATCATATAAGGTGAAGGTTGGAGAAACGTAACCTTTGGGGAGTGGAATCATCTGCGTAGCGGCAGGATAAGGAGGTTGATGACGATGGACATGCAATGTTTTGTCTTTTCCACGGTTCTCCAAGAGGTGCTCCAGATCCTCACGAGTGATGAAATTCGATGATCCCTTCACTGATGAGTTGTCTGCAGCAGTTTTGCGGACTTCATCGTCTTCTACTGTATGGATTGGAATTACTTCAGGATCGTCGTCTGAGGATTTCTCCTTCTCCTTTCCCTTCTCTTGAGTTTTCTCTGACATCTTGTCAGTAAGAGTTTTGAGATAATTACACAGCTCCTTCTGTGTAGCAGCCATGTTAGTCCGATTCTTTGCAAGAGTCTCCTGCGCTTTGATAAGATTAGCAACGGTAGGTGGTGGATATCCTCTGACTTCTTCAGGGTATCTTCCGGACAGTGGATGACCTTCGACGTGAGGAGGAGTAATGTCACCACCATCAGTATTGGAGGTCGGAATTGTCTCCGGGATATTATGATTGTTGTTGTTGCTAGTGCTAGCACGGTTTGTGTTAGGATTCATAACTGAACCTGACCTGAGATCAAACATCTTGTGAAATTGTGAGAATGCAACCGAGAGAATGATCTCCCACTGTGGTCGCCAATCTGTGGATGGGGAAAAACGATTTGCTGGTTTTTAAGGAATTGAGGAGACGACCGTACGTAGGAGACTCCTCGAACCAAGCGAAATGTTAAATCTCACACAGATGCACCGCTGCAAAGGGGGTGCTTTAGATTCGAGAGATCAATCTGTAGTACTCCGGCCTAAATCAAGACAATGACCGTTCCAGAGTAAATTCGGTCACAAGAGAGGATGGGTTGATCTGTAGGAGGGAAGATGGGAAATGTGTGGAATCAATGGTAATCAAAGATTGTGGGTGTGTGAATTCTGAATATGATAAGCTCTGAATGATTAAAATTGCTCAATTGAGAGTAGTTTCTCAATTGATGAGTTGATGATCTCGTGTTCTCGATGAGACGTGAGATTGATGATACTGTTTATGCCCATCATTCAATCATGATTCAGAGACTTATTTATATTGCTGGAATTTTAGACATCATGACCCCATGAAGTGTGACAGTTGATGGAATCAAGGAGTGGGTAAGTGGAGATCGTGTTTGAAACCAGTTGCTCAACGTGTGGAGACTTGGTCGATTTTCCACCCACTACCTCGTGAATTCCTTCAACTGATTGCACGACTTGCTCATATTCCATCGTGTGTTTGAACACACGTGCCGTAGACCGCCAGACCAAAACCCTAAGTGATATCCCCCCAAAGTGACACGATTGACGTCTCGTGGTATGTTAGTCAATTGATGACTTCGTGGTATGTTACGGGCAACAACAATCAACAGAAACTGGTGGCTATGGGAAGCCGAGATCAATAGGAGTATGAAAGAGAAAGAAATTTTACAATCATGGTGGAAACAATAAGATTCAAAGACTTGATCAGCCGCAAGAAACTTATGGAGGTCAAAGACAAAATTATAATAGAGGACAAGGAGGTCACAAAGTAGTATGGGAAGAAATCAAAACGCCACCTCTGAATGCAAGTGTGGAGAAAATTTGGGAAGCTATAATTTTGATGGAGAATATACCAACACCATGGAATATGGGAACGGAACCACCTCAAAGCCGCAGAAGTCATGAGTTCTATTCTTATCATCATTTTCATGGACATACTACAAATGATTGCAGAAATGTAAAGAGAATTATTATGAGAATGATAGATCAAGGAAAGCTAAACCACTTTCTGGTAGGTCATCCACAACCTCAACCATTGCCGCCACCACCACTAGAGCATCACAGAGTAAACACAGTAAAAGAAAAGGAAACATTCTTCGTAGAAGTTGGTGCAAAAGCAAAGAATCTATTCTGTCCCTCTATCGTACATTCATACAAGACAATTGAAGATTTTCATGACAATATTTTGAGTAGAGTGTTCGCAAGAGACAATGATGGAAGAGAAATTATGAATATTGCGAAAATCTCGCCGCTAGAGGAATGACATAAACAGACTATTTCTTTTACCGCAGAAGAAGTCTCTGAAGGTGGAGAAGTACATGACAATCCATTAGTGGTAAAATTAGAAATTAATCCAAAACCCAAAGAAGATGAAGATGATGAAGCTGAAGACTCATGGGCAATTAATAGGATTCTAATCAATACTAGAAGCTCTGTGAACATCTTATTTTATCATACTTATAAAACTATGGGAGGAAGAGATGATGATCTTATACCATCAACATATAAGATATATGGTTTTAATGGTACTGCCAATAAGCCTAAAGGGGAGGTTACTATGCGAATTCCATTGAAGGGAATATCTTCTGAAATCTTGTTCTGTGTTGTTGACGTAGAGTCACCCTACAATGCATTAATTGGTCGACCTTGGATACATGGGATTCTAGGTGTAGCTTCAACTTTCCACCAGTGCATCAAATTCCCTCACCCCAGCGGTCTAGGAATCATAAAAGGAGATTGGGTTGAAGGAAAGAAATGTTACGAAACTGAAGTAGAATCCTGTGAAGGAAGAGCAAACAAGAAGGAAAGTTGGCGACGCAAAATCAAAGAGACACAAAGAAGTGAGAGATTGATGGTGGACGCAATCAAACGAAAAGAAGAAGAAATGTTGCGAAACTAATGCTAGCTCAGAATAAGAAATGGTGAACATACCACTACCAAGGAAACAGTAGCAGAAAATAACAAAGAAGCAGAGAATGACAAAGGTAATAAAAATAAGAAGTGTATGAATGATTGATTTGTTGCGACACTCTTGCAACAAATAAAATTCTCAAAAGCACATTTTACTGAATGATAAAAAAGAGATTGAGAAGTGCAAATATGATGTGATAATATGCGAGAATCTCGCAGAGATAATGAATTCTACAAAAGACAATCAAAGAACAATGACAAAAGAGAAAGGGGCGAACCTTTATGGCGTACACCCTAGTTCGCGAATACAATTTCGCAAGAGGCAAATGTAAGACCTAAAGTACGTCATATAAGGGGGTACTTGTTGCATGGCTTAGGGAAAGGCTACACCGCCCCCGGAACCTGAGTCATGGAGATTTGGGGTCAATAAAGCCCATCCGGGAGAGGCACCTTGGATTCTCAACTTAAGCATATGACTTAAGTTGGGCGACTAAGGTAATAAGGACTCTCCCAAGGAGTGCAGAATCCGACCAAGGAGTTGAGGTACACGGTTGAGTCAAGAGTGTCAGGGGCGTCTGGAGCGTACCTTGCCATTCTCGACAAGTCTTGGCTTATACTGGACTCGGCCCGAAGAAAACCCCACTTAGGGTGCAGTCTCGTAACCATAAGCCCTATAGGTAAAAGGGCTAAGAGGATGCAAAAATAACTGGTTGTTGTTAATACCGGATGGGAGGAGCCAACCTTGTACGGTAAAGGTACGCCTCCTTGAAGGGGCAACCAGGGGGGGAGATAAGGGCGGAACCCTCCATTAGGGAGATGATAAGTGTCTTAAGACGCAAATGTCATGAGGCTTTTTACTCGCAAGGGTATTAAAGGCTTGTCATATTTTTGCGACAATCCTGAAGAGGCAATAATACTAAAGAGAAAGATAAGACGAGATCAATGGGTTTTCACATGAAAGTGCGAAGACGTCCTGCGATTTCGTCGCACAACGACAATGTAATGGGGCTTTATTTTCGCAAGAATATTTAGGCCTGTCATATAGTCGCAACATTCCTGAAGAGGCAATAATACAAAAGAAAAAGTTAAGGCAATATCAATGGGTTTTTGCATGAAAATGCAAGGACGTCCTGCGATTTTGTCGCAATGACAAGAGGTGGCATAATAAGACCTTTAACTAGGAAGGCAAAATAAGACCACACAGGAATGAGATTTTGAAAAGAATCAAAATTCACTTCGCATATGATTGCGAAATTACACATAAATAATTGCGAAGTTGAGGAACAAAATAAGAAAAATCTGTAAAATCTCTCATTTGGATACAAATAACAGAGGCAAGTATGGGAATGAATGAAATTAGAAAATGTTATTTGTCTCCACATGATAGATTTACGCAAAAATTCAAAAATTAATGATTATGTTGATTAACCGTATTGCAAGAAAGAATTGTTTTAATGAATGCAGGTCGAAATGAAAGAAACTCATATATTAAGGAATATGGGGAGCCAAAAGAATTCGTAAATATACAAAAAGAAGGAATAAATGTACAAGTATTACAGAAGATCAAAGAAAGAAACAAAGACTACTTCTTAGTTGATCCTTCATCATCTCCATCAGACTTGTTCTCTTCTTCGTACGCATCAGAACCTTTATCTCCATCAGAACCTTCATCACCATCAGATTCTCCATCATCAGCTTCGCTATCAGAGATGTTAAGACTAGGAATGTTCTTTGGGATCTCCTCCAAGAGAGAAAGATAATCAGAGTGAGGAATACTATGGTCATCACAAACCATTTGAATAGTTTGGTTGTGAAAGTGCAGAGCGTCGTTCTTAAAGTTCGCAACAGTGATCTTGATTTGATTCTCTAATCTAGAATATTTGTCGTTGCGAGAATAAAGATTCTTTGCGAGTTCCTCTTTTTCAGCTTCAAGTTCCTCAACTCTTTGGCGATATCTACTTTCAGATCCTGCGAAGCGTATAGCAATTAATCAGTAACTTGATAAAAACTCGTGAAAAACCAAAGATTAATAAAGGAAAACAGTTAATGACCTTCTCTCTCAGAAATCATATCTCTAATCAAGGCTGTATGCTCAACTTGGAGACTAACATTTACACCTAAATCTTTTCTGGCGTTATCCAAGATTGTCGCGGCCCAAGCAAACTCGTTATCACTATTTATGAGAAGACGAGAACGAACTTGGTTTTCCCTCTCGCTAAGCACAACATTTTGACGATTGGCTTCATCTCGTTCAAGTTGAACCTCAAGAAGAGTCTCTTGGAATTTCGCCAAAGCCTTAACACCTTGATCAGAGATACGATCTTTATCATCTATAAGTTTGTTAATCTTGGTTCTTAATTCATTGATCTTCTCTTTAAGAATTGAGATAAAAACGTTTAAATTGGTTGGCTAAACCTAAACTAGATCTATGATCAATCTCTAAGAGGCGAAATTTGGATTTAAGTTCAATCAAAGGCAGAGATGAAATTTTATCATTAGAGAAACTATTCAAAGATTTATTAAGATGTTCAAGAAGATTGTCATTATCTAAGGCATCGGGAAATGAACGAAGAAGAATGGATTCATCAGAAAGACCATAAATGTCTGCAAAAAGGATTAATCAAATAAGATAAGACAATAGGATGAATGAATGAAAAGAAAGGAGAAAAATTGCATACCATAGAGCTGATCATTAGTTTTTGAAGAGTAGAGATTTTGTTCCTTTGCGAAGAAGTGTCGGTTTCCAGTTGTTTGTTCTTCTCGCGAAGACCTTTGACTTCAGCTTCTAATTGTTCGTTCTTCTCACGAAGACACTTAGCTTCAATTTCTACTTCCTCATTCTTTGTACGAAATTGAAGATTCTTCTTTTCAAGAATTTCGCGTCTCCTCTCCAGATCTGAGGCAACATCGAAAGAAGCTTTTCCAGCCTGCGAGAAAATACTAGAAATGCTAAAATAAAAAGATATTTTGAGTCACAATAATGAAGAAGTAAAAAGACGAAGGCATACCAAACTATTGAGAGAATTTAGGAAGCTAGGAGTCACTGATCTGGAGACCCCACGAAGAGAACTATCACCATCCAACAAAGGAGTATCGCAAATAGTTGCGAGATCTTTGCATATATTGGCGAGGCAATTATCTCCCATCCCTTGCCAAGAATCAGAGAAGATACCAGATAACTGTGCCATAGAGGATTCAGGTGGAGAATCTTTATTCGCAGCAGAGTCGTCATCATCATCTTTGTTGTCTTCATCATCTTCAGAACCATCAGGGAAATGAACATCTGAATGAGGAGGAGAATTCCCTCTCTTTCTTTTCTTTGAAGAGGATGCAGATGATTTTCCTTTGCGAAAAATATCTTTACCCTTATCACCAGCCGTCGCAACTTTGGTGGATTCTTCTACTTCAGAAATAATCTTCACGCACAACTGAAGATAAGAAATAGAGGCAACAATATATTGTTTAAAATCATAAAAGAATATTTCTTACCTCATCTGTGTATGAGCGAAGAGCTAACAAGGTACTGGCTTTCCCAGTCCTATGGTAGCTATCTTTCTGTTTCTGGATCTGTAGAATGCCGCAAGAATCAGCGAACAAAAGAATAAAGAAATGTAAAGTGGGCGAAACTGGAAGAAACATACCTCTTTCTTCTTTTCGGGCCAAGAGAATACCCAAGGTTGATAAGTAGCGAGATTCTCAAGAAGAACATTTGACCCAGCAATGTAAGGTCCTTTCAGCATCAAGGGAAAAACGCACCATTTATCATCTTTGGATGACGAGGGGTTGTGTTCTTACCAAAGTGCCAATCAATGTCATGCATGAGCATTTTATCTTCAGCAATAACATCCTTCCTTTTCAAGCAAATACCCCAGCGAGTATTCTCTTTCTTCATGGATATTAATTCATAATTTTCGAAGAAATTCGCTACTGTATACTTCTCAGCGACTATCTCTAGATCTACGAATTTAGGATCCCTAAGTTCTTTGGAATAAAGAGATCCTTTACCAGCACCACGATTAGCGAACTTCAGCATCAGACGGATGCAATCCCAACTCAATTGGAAGATAGCTCGCGAAAATCCTGAGTGAGAGAGAATTTCACAGAACAAAGGAATATCTGGGTCATAAAGAGGAATGGGGAGACCTGCGAGAATTTGACCCAACGAAACTATGATTGATTGATCATCACAATATTGATCAGAGAAAAGTTTGATAGAAAGAATTGACTTGGCACTTTCACCAGGAATGGTAGAAAGTGTGAAACCTTTCTCGGCAAGATCTTTTTGAACTTCCTTTAAGTTTTTCTCATGTTTTTGACCGCTTGGAGGCATATCTGAATATAGAGTATGGGAATGGATGAAAAGTAAGAAGATTGAAGAGGGAAGAATTACAGTAGCAGAACTTACGGAAGAACAATAGAGTTGCAGAGATGAGAGAGTAAAAAGAGAAGAGAAAGTAAAAAGAAAATGGAAAGAAGAGTAAGAAGAATATATAGAGAAGATTTTTTTTACTCGAATAAATAAACACCATTAATGAGAAAAGACGTGAGCGGCTGAAAAACAGCGGTTACAGAAGACGTGTCAAGAAATAGATGGAAGAAAAGATACGTGTGATAAATGCAGAATATGAAGAGATGGACAACTGCGGCATTTCTCACATCATTCTCTACTTCGCAAAGAAGATATGAGAAGAGGAAAGATGTAGGATCAGAATCTCGCAACAATAATGCCTCAGCGAAATTATTAACAACACAACACAACAGTGTCGCAGAACAACTTCAGAAATGACATAATAAACGACGTCAGCCAAATCATGAGAAAAATGTGACGGTCCTGCGAAAATTAGGGATTTTGCGAGAATGTCGCAAACCATATCTGAAAATAAAGGACAGATTAGTTGTCATCCACTATGTATTTCCCTATAAATAGTCATTCAGTTGTAAAGAAAAGGAGAGAGATCTTTTTTGAATGAGAAGCAAGTAAATAAGAGAGAGAAAATTTAGAGCAGAGGTTATTTTTGATTCCTTTATCTTTTCTTGTAAGATTGTTTAAAGATTGATCAATAAAATTAAGATTGTTAATCCAAAAATGAGTTAAATGTTAATGAAATCTTATGAGGGGTGTAGTGTAGGATTTCCTGCAATTACATCAGTCTAATATACCAAGTACTTCTGCTAAGCCTAAAAACGTTCCAGCTCCAGAAGTAAAATTGGAATCCCTTCCTGTTGCAAAGAATGTGTCTGAATTACCTATTGATCAAGGATGTTCCACATCACATGGAAGGAAGAAATCTCCTAACGAGGTTGTTAAGACTACTTTGTCTAATCACTTTTGTGATAAAAAAATATACCTTTTTTGCAATGCAAAAGGCTCTGCTAAACAAAAGAGAAACTCTAGGTTGAATAAAACCTCCTTGGTTCAACTTCAACACACCTTAGACTTAATTCTCAAAGGTGTAACTTACATTCGTATGTCTAAACCAGTTGGTTTTCGTACTTACCCTGTGTATGTTACCAGGAAGGTCAGTTCAATGAGTTCCTCAAATGCTCTAAAGCATAATAGTAGTCTTAACAAGAATCGTCCAAGGAAGGATCAAGTCATTTCCTCTAGAAATAATGTTTCCCTTAATGTGAACGAAATTCCAGGAGAAAGAAGAAAAATTGATGATAACCTGATGGAGATAATCGAAGGATATAAAGAAACTGTCGACAGGTTGTCATCCTCCGCAAGTCAAAATGCTTCTGGTAAGAACTCTAACTATGTCTCGTATTTTGATGACAGTAAGTTTTATGATAATTTCTCACATAAAAGGGAATCTCTCTTTAGATACAGAAGGAAAAAGAGACTCGATCATAAACACAGTTCTTTTAATGAGCTCAGAGCTCATACTTGTGCTAATTAATCACAAGGGTTAAGAACTTGCTCATAAAAATCCTGTTGAGCAAGATGTGTAAAAATCAGTTATACTATGGCAATTTGGTGTTCTGCTTAGTTGAGCTATCCTCTTATCGTTTATAGCTAAACTAGTGCCTGCAAACAATATTTCCTAGGATGTATTTTTGTTTTATCGTTTCTCTCTTTGCATTTCTTTTGCATCTTTGTGCGCTGCTACACGTGTGCTCTAAATTTCTCCTATGGTAAGGAATTTGTAGAGCCATTTCTCATGTAGCAAAAGTTCTTTTGTTGTTTTAGTCTTTATGGGCCATGTTGTATTCGTATGTGTACACGGGTTACCATCACGAGTCAACGGTGCAAACCCTAAAGGTCTTCTTCCCTAAGAAACCATATAAATACCAAACCTATGAGTCACGTTTGCATACTCTAGGTTATTTTGGTTTATCAAGAATGTCGTCCTCTTCACAAACGTGTGGTTTTACTAAAGGCTATCTTGATAAAGGTATTGGTTTCGAATCCGAAGGGAGGAAGAAAAGAACCCTTGTAGATGAAGATCATCCTAATGCCTCGTGTTACTATGCATATACTCATAAGAATATTGAGAAGGATGATATGATTTCTGCTGAAGTGGTCCATGACTTTCTTAAGTATTTTGAGGAAGCAAAACTGCAGCTCGTTGATACTCTGAAAAATCTTGATGTGCTGAAAACTGAGTTGAAAAAAGTTTCAACTGACCTTGGTCTCATAAAATCTCACATCAATGATGTTCATAAAGAGAATCTCTTCTTTGAAGATGCAACGGATGCTGCTAATCACAAGCTCAAAGACGTCAAGACTCGTGAGGATCCTGGACCGTCTATTTGTCCTTAGTTCGTGTTCGGACATGGCACTGGAGTCTGCTTTTGTTCCTTAGCTTGTTGATTTCTAGTAAATCTTCTTTTTTATTTGTTTTTATTAGAAGAATAACTGGAGTTTGGAATAGCCATTATTGTGATTACACATAGCTATGTCCAACGTTTTCATCTTCATGTTTTTAGTTTTATTGGTTTAAACTCTAAACTTGTTTGGAAGATGATTTTTGCAGTATCAATCTTTATGGTTTTATATATTGCAATATTGTTATGGTATTTGTGTGTTTACGTCCATGAACTTGACCGTCCCATATCTTGTCAAAAGTAAAGTCTTTCGTATGTCAATGTGCATGTATTGATAAAAGAATGAATAGACTTTTGACAAATACAAAAGTTAAGCCTATATTGTCAATTATTGATGGAAGATAGGTTAAAATATTTTGTTTGCAAGGATTATGTCTAGTGTATGTCATTGTGCAAATAGTGATGGAAAATAGAATGAATCCTTGTGTATTCCGCAGTAATTGATCTTCCCTGATCCATATTTTATGTATTACTGTGAGGCTCTGTAAAGTGTCTTATGTTGAGCATTAAACAACCAAGTTGATTATTTTTTATTAGCTATGTTGTTGCTCCGTGAAATACTTTATGTTGAGCATTTTCAACTAAGTTAATCATCTTGTTTGGTTATTTAGTTGTTGCTTCGTAAGTTTTCTTATGTCGAGCATGACCAATTAAATTGATTACTTTTGTGATTAGTTTGGTTGTGTATTTCGATTAGATTAATTATGGGTTCTCTTGTGATTAATCTAATTGTATTTTTAAGTCTCCATAAGTTCACTTATGTTTGATCATTTGTCGATTAAATTAATCAATGGTTCTCTTGTGGTTATTGAACATTTTGGATTCAAATTCATACTTGTATGTGAATTGTTATGTCCAAAGAAATCCTTCTTTTCTTTCGAAATTAAGGTCGCTCTTGTTGTTCTTTCGGTAATGACATTTAATGGGGGAGAGTTCTTTTGAACTTGCACTTAATTGCCATATCTTTGTGGGGAGTCCGGCTGTGGAATATTATAGGGGTTATCTTGTATCTTTATAAACTCCTTGATGAATGCATTTAGCTTCGGCTTTATGATTGCATCTAAAGAACAAGTTGATATTTTTGCTTTCTATTGGTCAAAAAATGTCTCTTTCGGAAATTTCATTAGGATCCCGTTCTTGTACCTTTGCCAATTTTATTGACAAAAAGGGGGAGAATTAATATGTAATTATGTAGTTCACACTTCAAATACATATGGTTTTCGGATCATTATGTAAGGGGGAGTGGTTTCCATGTGAGATGGAGTATTGACTAAGGGGGAGTGATACATATCACCTTAGTATTGTTGTTGAAGTTTTGATACAATTGAACTTTGACGTTGTGTAATGATACTATGACAATGTATAACAATGATTGAGAACTATTGTTTTCTTGTTGTTATAGCTACGGATTTTCAACAACGATGATGCTAAACTTACAACCTTTGGGATCACTGGAGTACTTGGAAGTGACGAAGATTTCGAGTAATGTTGAAGATTAGGCATGTGGAATAGGAGCTACAAAAGTTAATTTATTTAATTTTTTGTATTCCATATGTATTAATACTTTTGTAACTAAAATTGACAAAGGGGGAGATTGTTAGAGCATTGCTCGGTCGAACTCGCATGCGTTGCTATCTCAAGCATGTTTGTCAATGTTAGTGATCAAAACTATAAGTCTTGATTTCTAGCCTACATAGCTAAAGGTCTCGGACTAGGATAGAAAGTGTAGTTGAGCTCAAGAACTCCATGGAAATCATTGAAAAATTGGGGGTCTAACAACCACACCCAATATTTCGTTTGGCAATCTGAATAGATTAACTCCAATACACTTTCAATAGAATCAACTAGACAGTTAGACTCAATATATAAAAAGTATATCAAAGAGTTTTATATCTCTATCTCTTGATCCAATCTGCAATCAGCAAATAGGGATTTACGAGCCCAATTGAATATAAGAGGATTAACTTGAACGGTACCAAAGACCAATGTCCAAGTGTCAATCAATTCACTAAACAACCCAAAGGCCGGATACAAGGACTGGTTGATCTTAACGCACAACCTGTAATATTTCTATTATATAAATAAAATATAATGCGGAAAAGAAATAACACAGACACCATAATTTTGTTAACGAGGAAACCGCAAATGCAGAAAAACCCCGAGACCTAGTCCAGAATAAACACATACTGATTATACGTTGTTACTCCAATTTCCTACTACCTATTCGGACTAGATGTAATACCTTCTTCAGCACTTGTAGAACTCCTAGCAGAATACCGATTCTCTTTAGGAACTCTTCACACAAATCTTCTAGCAGAACCAGAGGTTCTCTTTAGAAGATACCACAACACGATTGATACGATTCGATATTTTGTTTGCACAAAACACCGGTTTGATTTCACTTTAGATGTGAATCAAGGTTTTGGAAATATTGTGTTTGTTTTGATAAAAACAATTACTAGGTAAAAGTAATATCAAAAACAAACTTGTAGATTAGGGATTATTATACTCTTCGATAAAAGAAGAGAAACCTAATAACTCTATAAAAAGAACAACTAGAATAAATCTAGAGATATCTTGTCTAAAACTTCTCAAGGATTTTTACGAGATGCCTCAATATAATTTTTTCTTTCTAGTCTCCGATTTCGACTAACAAGTGTTGGTATACGATCGGAAACTGAAATCTATCAAAACCTAGGGTTTAGGATCAACAACTCTTGAATGGTTTTATACCAGAAGAGAAAACCTTAGAATAGACAAGAGGTGAAAAACCTAGATTACAAGTTGTATGATCAATCACGAAGATTAAATCCAACTTGGCTTTGTGATCCCTAATACAAAGACTTTTATCTCACTCTTGTTCACGAAGAACAGAAGACATGGAAAACAACCTGCAGAGCTTACGCTAATTTTCCAAAGGGATGAAAAATGTGTAAACTCACGAACTCCTTATTTATAATGAACAATAGTTTGCAAGCTAAGCAAAGATATTTTCCTTTTTCAAGACTATCCTAAATAAGGGAGTCTTTCCTAAGTTACAACTCTTGCCAAAATAATTAAATAAATAATTAATTTAGGAAATTGTATTTTTGTGGATAAATCACAAATTAAATTAGGAAGGAATCACAAACACTTTAATATGGCAATCAAAAATGTTCGGACCAATAGCTATCTTGCCTAGATAAGGAAACATCACCAATTTGACCAAAAATGCCTTTTAGTCACGTAATTGGGCCCAAGTCCGTGAACTGTTGCAAACATCCCATGGATTGTTTCCTACTAACGAACTGTAACAATCACAGCAACACTTATAATTGTTACTTTAGTAAATCACTCATAACTTCATCGTTATAACTCGGAATTGAGTGATTCTTGGCTCGTTGGATTCATAAGCTCATTAACTATAACATGAGATTCTTTATAAGGATAAATGTTAGTCTCCAAGGTCATGAATCAAATAACCTCAAGTATATATACATAAATGTACATTTACCGTCTTGGAATTGTTCCATAGAGTGAGCATTTATCTTGATAGATTAGAAAGGTAGAATTTGAATAAGAATTCAAATGAAATCAATCACATAACTTTGTTGATGAAGTAATTGTTGATGTCTTCTTGTAGTCTTCAATCTTCAATCTTCATCCTTTAAGGATAGCTTCGATTTAACTTCTTAGACCTAATCTAGTAAGAAACTATCTTTAGTATGCTAAATCAAGAATTCATTTTGGCAACTAAAATTTAAAACTAACTTGACATACCAACGCTAGTGGGTTCAACCGAGCAGTGCTCTAACAACCTCCCCCTTTGTCAATTTTAGTGACAAAACCATTTTACATATGGCTTGTACTTGTTAAAAGTAAAAAAGACAAGCTTGATCTCCTTGGTTCTTCAACTCTTCATGTGTTCATCCTGTACTTGTTGAAGATCCATCATAGTATTATTACACAACATCAAAGTTTCATTGTATCACAACTTTGACAATAATAATACGGTGATATGTATCACTCCCCTTTAGTCAATACTCCATCTCACATGGAAACCACCCCCCCTTACACAATGATCCGAAAACCATATGTATATGTAGTAGAACTACACATTAATTCTCCCCCTTTTTGTCAATAAAATTGGCAAAGGTACAAGAACGGGATCCTAATGAAATTTCCGAGAAGAGAAGTTTCATAGACTAAAAGAAAAAAAATACATACCAACTTAATTTAGATGCAATCATGAAGCTGAAGCTAAATGCATTCATCAAGGAGTTTTAAGATACAAGATAACCCCTATAAAATTCCACAGCCGCACACCCCGCAAGATATTACCATTAAGCAAAAGTTCAAAAGAACTCTCCCCCATTAAATGTCATTCCCGAAAGAACAACAAGAGTGACCTTACTCCAGAGATAAGGATTTATATATTGGATTTTAGAAAACCCACAAGGAGATGCGAACTAAGAACCAATCATTGAAAGTCTCTCATGAGATCAAGTTACTGAATAATAGAACTATCTCATGGTAATAATACACAATATGTAATCATGAAGATCAAATATTGTGATCGTCTTTTCTAAGATACAAACTTGTATGAACAAGAAATGATATACTTAGAAGGAAGAATAATCTTTTCCATAAGGATTTACACCAAGAATGGTTACCATAAGAGTATGAAAAAAGATTCTTTGACAATAAAAACCAACATCCATGGCTTTGATAATTGCTTCTAACCTGTTATATTTAAGAATTTTAATCACAAATCAAGTTAGGTAATTAAGACTCATACATGTGGTATCTAACCATATTCATCTTAACCATAACTAGTTCAAGTGTCTCAAATGAACTAGTTAGAGAGTTGTTCAATTGCTATGAGATCTTATGTAACTACACAAGACACAATTGAAACAAAGATGATTCGAATTCACATGAATCGGCTCATGAACTTTATAACCACGGTTTGCATACTGCATTCCTTAGTAATTTAAGTTTCATGTTCAGAGCACATCTTTAGATCATAACCCACTCAAGTTCGCAAACAGGTTCGCGGACTTAAGGTAACCGACAGAGTTTCAAACTCAGCAGAAAATCTCGGCAAAGAGACTTCCGCCAGTTCGCGGACTTGTACTTACACGAACGAATTTGGAATCCCAGCAGAAATTCTCGGTATAAGAACTTCCGTCAGTTCGCGGACTGAGTTTGCAAACTGAGTTTGTGGACTTGGCAAAGCCAATTCCTCCGGTTTCTCTCAATCAACAAAGTTCGCAAACTTCGGATTAAGGAATAAGACTTATGCACATATGTGTTTCCACACAATGCTTATATCCATCATTAGTTATATAGACCTAAACTCTCATTCCAACCATTGAAACATTCTTAGAGGACGTTATATAGTTGTTACACTATTTATCGTCAAAGCGATTTTCAAAGTGATTGAAACATTATGACTTTCATCACTATGTAAAGATAAAGTTGATTGAAGCGAAAGCTTACCAACACATGTTTCGAGGAATATATTACCGATTTAAACTCAGCTCAAAACAATAAATTGTTCCACATATTCAGAAATTTCCCAACTTAATATGTGCGCCCCAATTCTTTTGCAATCTTCACCGCATTTATTAGGGCTTCTTGGCGAGGATGCACTCTCAACACAATCAGGTTGTGTTGAGGTGAGCAAAATCTTGCTCACTACAGGTATTTGAAACAAAATCATCCATGAATTCTAGGAATTTAAAAACTTCCTTGAAACTTTCAATAAATGTTCCATACCTTTTTAAGATGTTATCCCTTGTCAAACTCTTGTCTGAGAGATCCTTCTTAATAGTACTCGTTGCTTTATTAGTCTTCTTTGGTACCCATTTCTGAGCAGCTTTTGGAGCAACGTATTTCTTTTTCTCCCCAATATAATTGTGAATCTTCTTTGGGGGAATATTGAAAGAACTGATATTATGAGACTCAGTTTTTCTCCAGTTTGGAACATCAGATCTTGTCATCCTAACAAAATCATATCTGGTTTTACCTCGTTTAAAAAATCTGCAATTCCTTTGCAAGTGACATGGTTTTCCACAATAAAAACAATGTTTCGTATAATGGAAAAATTTATGTTTAGTATTACCTGAATATGTATGTGCTTTCTTTGGAGCTTGGCAGGATTTCTTCTATTCGCCATCCGTAGTTGGTAGAGATACTTTACTTTTGTCAACCGTGGAAGGTTTTGGTTGAGAAGAATATTTAGCTTTGACAAATTTTACCTCTTTGCAAATACTAGGAGCATCTATTCCTTCATATCCCAATCCTCGTGTATCACGATGAATTATACATGCTCCCAATATCGAGGTTAATTTATCTGAGCTGCTATTTCTAGACAAACTCTCTTTTAAGCTCAAGTTTTCTTCTTCCAAAGTTTTGACCTTCTCAAGCGCAATAACTAGATCTTTCTTGGATGATTCACATTGAACTTTGAGACCTTCTCGTTCCGAATCAAATAACAAGTTCATCTCAATGTTTTCCAAGTTATCTACCTTTGCTTGAAGAGTAATTTCCCGATCTCGACCTTCGGCAATTACTTCTTTAAGCTTTCGCATTTCGTTGAGATAATCTCTTGCACCACTAGAATCAAGTTGGTCTTGCAAGTCTTTATTCCGACTATGAAGTCTGTCATATTTAACTTTCTCACTGAAAATGGTACTATCAGCTTCCGAAAGTTTCCGATGACATTCTTTAAGAAGATTATTAGCAACTGGATCAACATGGAACACTTCTTCGTCAGAATCATAATCAGTATCCAAAAGAACTTTTCCAGAAGCTAATGCAACCTCGCCTATGAGCTTTTGAGGATTATAATATTTAGGTCCATCATCAAGAGTAGGCAAATCTGCTGCATATGCCGATTGTCTACGGCTCCAGCTAGGACATACTGAAGACACGTGCCCGAAACCACGACAATTATAGCATTGGACATCATCCTTAGGAGATGACTCACTTTTAGAAAAACTCTTTTTCCTGTCTCTCAATAATTTTCTAAATTGTCGTGGAGTATCATCCTTAGTATCTGGCGAACCAGATTTATCCTTAGAGGATTCAGAATTGTTTGCAGCTTTAAGAGAAATCACCTCTTTTCTTGCGTGTTCATTATCAAAGATTTTTAGCTTTCCAGCAAGAGTATTTCTGGAGAGTGTCGAAATATCGTTTCCTTCTTCAATGGCATGTTTCTTAGACTCGTATCTTGATGGTAGAGACCTGAGAATTTTGCACACAATATATTTCTCCGGAATAGTTCTTCCTAACGCAAATGAGGAGTTAACTATTTGAGAAAGTCTTTGGTTAAACTCATCAAAGGTTTCATCATCAGACATGCGAAGGTTTTCCCAGTCAGAATCTAGATTTTGAAGCCTTGCTTCTTTCTCTGC
Source organism: Papaver somniferum (assembly GCF_003573695.1). Lineage (NCBI taxonomy): Eukaryota > Viridiplantae > Streptophyta > Magnoliopsida > Ranunculales > Papaveraceae > Papaver > Papaver somniferum. The sequence goes on from NW_020649860.1 coordinate 4,919,145, forward strand.
GGCATTCCCTTCGAACACAGTTTCTAAGATATCCCAATCATCTTTAGACTTATTGCATGTAGTCACGTGGTGCTGAAGATCTGGGGTAATAACATGTATGATGGCATTCAAACCATCATAATTTTTCTTTGCAGCAAGTATCTCGGCAGGATTGTATTCACCAATGTTCTTGGAAACGTTTACATCTCTAATTGCCACAACGGGAGCATCATAGCCATTAACTATATATACCCATGTTTGAAAATCGCGTGCTTGAAGAAAAGCTCGCATTGCAATTTTCCACCATAGGTAGTTTGTGCCATCGAAGGCTGGTGGTACGTTTATAGAGATAGCACCTCTGTCCATAGAATAAGATTGCTACAAACACATACTTATGATATCTTAGCGTGTTTGCCTGCTCTGATACCAATTGAAAAAACGGGGGTCTAACAACCACACCCAATATTTCGTTTGGAAATCTGAATAGACAAACTCCAATACACTTTCAAGAGAATGAACTAGACTGTTTGACTCAATCTATAAAAAGTATATCAAAGAGTTTTATATCTCTATCTCTTGATTCAATCTGCAATCATCAATAGGGATATGCGAGCCCGATTGAATATAAGAGGATTAACTTGAACGGTACCAAAGACCAATGTCCAAGTGTCAATCAATTCACTCAACAACCCAAAGGCCGGATACAAGGACTGATTGATCTTAACGCACAACCTGTGATATTTCTATTATATAAATAAAATATAATGCGGAAAAGAAATAACACAGACACCAGAATTTTGTTAACAAGGAAACCGCAAATGCATAAAAACCCCGGGACCTAGTCCAGAATAAACACACACTGATTATAAGCTGTTAAACCAATTTCCTACTACCTATTCGGACTAGATGTAATACCTTCTTCAACACTTGTAGAACTCCTAGCAGAATACCGATTCTATTTAGGAACTCTTCACACAAATCTTCTAGCAGAACCCGAGATTCTCTTTAGAAGATACCACAACACGATTGATACGATTCAATATTTTGTTTGCACAAAACACCGGTTTGATTTCCCTTTAGATGTGAATCAAGGTTTTGGAAATCTTGTGTTTGTTTTGATAAAAACAATTACTAGGTAAAAGTAATATCAAAAACAAACTTGAAGATTAGGGATTATTATACTCTTCAATAAAGGAAGAGAAACCTAAAAGCTTTACAACAAGAACAACTAGAATAAATCTAGAGATATCTTGTCTAAAACTTCTCAAGGATTTTTACGAGATGCCTCAATAGAAGTTTTTCTTTCTAGTCTCTGATTTCGACTAACAAGTGTTGGTATACGATCGGAAACTGAAATCTATCAAAACCTAGGGTTTATGATCAACAACTCTTGATTGGTTTTATTTCAGAAGAGAAAACCTTAGAATAGACAAGAGGTGAAAAACCTAGATTACAAGTTGTATGATCATTCACGAAGATTAAATCCAACTTGGCTTTGTGATCCCTAATACAAAGACTTTTATCTCACTCTTTTTCACGAAGAACAGAAGACATGGAAAACAACCTGCAGAGCTTACGCCAATTTTCCAAAGGGATGAAAAACGTGTAAACTCACGAACTCCTTATTTATAATGAACAATAGCTTGGAAGCTAAGCAAATTTATTTTCCTTTTTCAAGACTCTCCTAAATAAGGGAGTCTTTCCTAAGTTACAACTCTTGCCAAAATAATTAATTAATTAAGCAAATTTTATTTTTGTGAATAAATCACAAATTAAATTAGGAAGGAATCACAAACACTTTAATATGGCAATCAAAAATGTTTGGACCAATAGCCATCTTGCCTAGATAAGGAAACATCACCAATTTGACAAAAAATGCCTTTTAGTCACGTAATTGGGCCCAAGTCCGTGAACTGTTGCAAACAGCCCATGAATTGTTTCCTACTAACGAACTATAACAATCATAGCAACACTTATAATTGTTACTTTAATAAATCACTCATAACTTCATCGTTACAACTCGGAATTGAGTGATTCTTGGCTCCTTGGATTCATAAGCTCATTCACTATAACGTGAGATTCTTTATAGGGATAAAGGTTATTGTCTCCAAGGTCATGAATCAAATAACCTCAAGTATGTATACATAAATGTACATTTAACGTCATTGGAATTGTTCCATAGAGTGAGCATTTATCTTGATAGATTAGAAAGGTAGAATTGAACAAGAATACAAATGAAATCAATTACATACCTTTGTTGATGAAGTAATTGTTGATGTCTTCTTGTAGTCTTCAATCTTCAATCTTCATCCTTTAAGGATAGCTTCGATTTAACTTCTTAGACCTAATCTAGTCCGAAACTATCTTTAGCATGCTAAATAAAGAATGCATTTTGGGAACTAAAATTTAACAACTAACTTGACATACCAACGCTAGTGGGTTCAACCGAGCAGTGCTCTAACAATCATCATACAAGACGAAGGACTACTCAAGGAACTAGTGGATCTTTATCGATTAAAAGGTATATGGATACTTGAACTTATATGTCACTCAAAAGTCTATCTATTCTATCTCCTACTCTTGAGACAAAAGTCGTTTTGATATATAGACTTTCATTATGCACATTTCCTATTTCGAGCCGAGTTTATCTCCCCTATCTATTTCTCGAAATATGTGTTGGTAAGATTTTGCTTTAGCCGAATTCATCTTTACCTAGTGAAAAAAGTCATGTTATGTTTCAATCACTTTGAAAATTGCTCTGACGAAAAATGGTCTGTGAATAACGGCTATATCCGTCCTCTGAGAATGTTTCAATGATTGAAATGAGAGTTTAGATTACATAACCATTGGTAGGATATAAACATTGTTGTGGAAACACATATATGTATAAGTCCTTATTCCTTGAACCAAAGTTTGCGAACTTTGTTGATCAAGATAAATGGAAGTGGCGTGAGCCAAGTCTGAGAACTAAGTATGCGAACTCAGTCCGCGAACTGGCGGAAGTTCTCGACCCGAGAATTTCTGCTGGAGTTGGTGAACTCCTTCCATGAGCTTAAGTCCGCGAACCCAGTCCACGAACTTGAGAAGGTTATATCTAAAACCGGTTGTTCTTGAACTCATGTTTATTTAAACTAAGGAATGCTTTTGCAAACCGTGGCTATAAAGTTCATGAGCCGATTCGAGTGAATCAAACCTTTTTTGCTTCGATTGTGTCTTGTGTAGTTACATAAGATATAAGGAATTGAACAACTCTCTAACTAGTTCATTTGAGTCATTTGAACTAGTTATGGTGAAGAAGAATATGGTTGATATGAAAGTAATCATATGGCTAACCATTTGGTTAACTATTGTTGAACCAACAAATGTTAATGTTTGGGAACGGTTCGTAAACCCAAAATTGGACATTTCATTTGTGTGTAACAAGCTAAGTTTTCGATCCAACGGTTGAGAAATATTAGCTTGAATCTAATCAGGTTTTCATCTAACGGTGAATATTGAATGCTTTGTTACCAAGCTAACATTGATTGCAAACCCTGATTTGAAAACTATATAAGGGAGAAATCTAGCAACTGGGAAACCTAATCCCCACACCTTACGTGTGATACTAGTTGCATAGCTAGAGTCGATTCTCCTTTAACCTTTGGTTTCTTCTTCTAAACCAGGTTAACGACTTAAATACTTCATTGGGATTGTGAAACCAGACCGATACTACTTTTCTTGTAGTTGTGTGATATGATCTTGTTGTTTCTATCGTACGAGTACAATTGAAATAATTGGCTTGAGATTTTATATCTCTGATAGGCAAGATAGAAAAGTAATCATAAACACTTCGTATCATCGATTGTGATTCCACAATATCTTTATATGTTGCATCGATTAAGATTATTGTGAGGTGATCAATAATACTAGGCTGTTCTTCGGGAATATAAGACCGGTTTATTGATTGGTTCCTGTTCACCTTGATTTATCAAAAGACGGAACAAAACTCGTAGGTATATTCGTGGGAGACGGATTTATCTATTACCGTAGACTTTTCTGTGTGATACAAATTTGTTTATTAAAGTCTTCGACTTTGGGTCGTAACAACTCTTAGTTGTGGGTGAGATCAGCTAAGGGAATCAAGTACGTAGCATCCTGCTGGGATCAGAGGCGTAGGAGCATAACTGTACCTTGGATCAGTGTGATATTGATTGGGGTTCAACTACAGTCCAGACCGAAGTTAATTTGGAGTAGGCTAGTGTCTGTAGCGGCTTAATACAGTGTGTGTTCAATGTGGACTAGGTCCCGGGGTTTTTCTGCCAATAATTCCTTTCTTTCAATTTTTTGTAGGAATTGAGCGGAACCTGCTAACTAAGTTCAGGAATTGAGAATTAAATTAGATTTTTTTTACGACTTTTATTGTATTCTGTCGAATATATTCAGTTCTTCATATGTACTCAAGTTTCCCAGTGATTTTGTTCCTATGTTTGGTACATTAACTCAATTCTTTCACTAATTGGTGATAGGTATTTAGGAAAAAGCTGCTCACTAATTCAATTAGTGGTGAATGATTCTAAACAGTAAGTTTTTCTATCAACTCTTTATCTCTTGAAGTTATATATAAAAATTAGTTCTTTTAATCGACTAAAGATTAGAATAACTACAAAAATGTTGTAATAATTTTATATCCCTGTCGTGCCTCTACTTTTTTTTTTTAAATTGAGATTTTGGTTTATCATCACATTCTGAAATTTTGTCCATTTACAGAGCCTGATTGATAGACGCATTTATGTGTCTAGTTTGTCCCAATTGTATATATTGTTAGTGCTCGATTTTGTACTTATTTGGTTATTTTATGTCTTTGTAGGTGTTTTTGGAGGAATAAGCTTTTGCGGCGAAATTGGCTCAAAATGTGGCATTTGAACCTCCGTAGATAACGTACCAGAAGCACCCTATAAGTATGCCACAGACACCCCAGAAATACCCGGGAGGAACCCCGAAAAAGTGTTGAAAACATCCCAGAAAAATTACTAAAGGCACCCAAGGGACAAGTGTTATGCGGACCCCAGCACCCTGGATAAGGGGTAACCTAATTACTAGGGGAGGTCACCTTCACCTTTTGAATTTTGAAATTGGCGGGAAAAGAGAAACATCTCTGGCAGATTTATTGTGCGTGATTTGGAGGAGTTTGAGGTCGACTAAACCTCTGATTTTCATAGGATAGACTCCTTATGGGTCTAGGAATCTAATTAAGTGTTGGAAACCATTAACTTGGGCTCAATCGACGAGTTTTTACCTCAACAGAAAAATATGGAAAGTCACGTGTGTGACTTGTTTTAGGATATTCTAGAGAGACTAAAGAGCTATAAACCTTCCCAAAGATTCATATATATCTAAGGAAGAGTTTAGAATCAAAAGGAAAGCTCAGAAACGCATAGAAACTCTAAAACACGAAATTGCCGCAACTTTGCCGTGAAGAGAAAGGAAGAGATTTTGGAAGATTTTGGAGAGATTTAATCAGTGTTTTTGATATAAATAGATTGGTTGGGTCATATAGAAGAGGGGTCGAAAGTTTGGGAACCTTAGGAGAGCCATAGAAGAAGAAATCAGAGTTTGATCAAAATATTTTTCTGCTGCTGCTGCTGCTGAAGAACACGAAGAACAGACCCTCACTGACAGTAGTTCTTCAACAATGACTACGACCAGTGGCTGACGGTCTTAAAACAACAGCGTAGCAGCACTTTTAATTTATCGTTCTTTTGTGACCCTTTCTGGCAGTCTTAAACTCACTGCTTTAGCACTATTTCATCTTTAAATCAACTTTTGGGCTATAAACATGTATTTTGAGCAATTGATTAATATGAGGAGCTAAACCCAAACACTGGGATGACGGAGGAAGCCCTATTTCACGCATGTGGTAATTCTAATAATTCTTTTATGACTATTTGCATTGATTTTTAATCGATTTATGATTTTTATTGAATGGGTGTGATTTCGTTTGATGGTGTATGCTTGGTCTATGTATTTTTGATACATCATGCTTTTGATTTACAATCATTGCTTTTCAAAAATCTACTTTTTGGCAAAGAATAAGAGTCCATATTTTTAATATTTGATCTATAATTGATTGGAATTATTATTTGAATCACATGAATGGAATTTGGTGGAATCCTGAGTCTCAGTCTCTCTCGACATTGTGACAAACCTTTTGTATATATATTTTCTATTTTTATTTTAAGTCTAGAACCCAATCTTATCAAGTCCGAGTTGAACGATCTTTACTACCACTTTCAAAACTACATCAATTTTTGGCGCCGCCGACGCGGACTTGTATTTAGATTTGTTTTAGGTTTCTTTTTCTTTTTATTATTTTTTGTTCTTTTTTACGCGTTTTGGTATTTTTCGATTCTTTTCAGATTTGGAGCGAAGCTACAAGGGAAGAAAAAGTGCTATAAAAGGAAAGTATCGCCAAAAAAGGAAAGAAAAGAGGAATCCGAAAGGAGTGAAGAAGAATATTTTGTATATAGTTATTTTGTTTTATTTTTAGAAACTGTAAATAGGGTTTTAGTTTTTGTAATTTTTCTTTTTATTTTTGGACACTTTTTGGACTTTATTTTTGGACTGGACATTATTTTTTAAAACCCTACGGAAGGGTTAAGATTAAATATAAACTGTTTGCAGGGAAGGACGACATTTACGATACTGTCTCGGCTCCTCGGGTTCGTACACTGACATCGGAGTCGGTGGCCTGAGTCGACTTCAACGGTTCATCGCTCGTCTGGTACGGGAGGTAAGACTCTATCCACCCACGAATCCCCTGTCAGTGGGTTTTATTTTGTGTGACAACTCACACCCCTGCAATAGAATGTCGAACTGGTATTACAAGAGCCAATACAACGAATATCCGACTGAGTTTCAAAATGGACGTTACTACTTTGACCATAATGTGAATAGTGGTTGGGAACATCAGCCTTTTCAAGGTTATGGCTCATACCTTGATGAGCCCAATTACTATCCACACACGCACCGGTCATACGAGAAAAATTCTTATATTTCTCCTTTAGAAGAGTCCCTCGTGAAATTAGAGGAGTCGACACGTAAGTTAGCTGAGATGAATAACTTAGTTTATGACGAAATAGAACTTTCTATAGAGGAATCCTTCAATTTGATAGCTAAGACGAACGAAAGAATTGCTCGAAATAATCTTAATTTCCAATACAGTGATTCCAATAGTACCCTTGAAAATGAGGATAGTTATTTGCATAATCAAGATGACGAGGATAAAATTGGTAACACTACTTGTTTAGATGAGGTTCAACCATTTTCATGTTATTATGATGATTATGATGTAGATAGTGTTGATGAAGAATTTGAAATATGTAGGCATAGTGATCAGGAATTTGTTACTCCAAATGAACTTTATGATAATAGTGTTATTTCTGGTCCAGATCCCGGTAGTTTTAATGGTTATTCACCTATCCAAAAGGACGAGGATTTGATTAGAGATACCACTTCTTTAGATGATGTAGTATTTCCTTTTGATTACGAAGTCGATAATGGTTTAGAGGAACGAGTTTATTCTGAGAATATCGTTTTAGAGTCTAGTGATTTAGAAACAATGGTCTTAGATGAAGAAAATGAACTCGTACAGCTATTAAATATGGGTGAGGATGCGTCACTTGAGTATAACCTAGAAGAAGCAATTGACTATTTTCAGGATTCCAACGATCTAGAAATTAAGGAAATTGTAGCTAGTCTATCTAGAGATACCCAAAACTCTAAGTTTGGGGGTGATTATCATTCTCCATGTGCCTCAACCATTTTACAAGATTATCTTCACACACGCTTTCCTGAACCTAGTGATGGCCATAAGGAAGTTCAGTTATTAGAAACCCATCCTCTGGTTGATGAGGTTAGACCAGGCTATGATACTAAGATCGACTTTTTTTACCCACCAAATATTTTTCAACCAATTGTGGGAACGTATAAATTTCAGATGTGTCAATTATTTATTTTTAAGACTAAGCCTAATTATTTTAAGAGATTAGGGTCGATACATTTGCTTAAGATTGACCACCAGTTTCATCTTGGTCGATTGTGTGAGTCAAAACTGATTGACTTTAAGGATCCTCAATTATTCAGGTTATTATTATGTGCTTCTAAGTTTTTACTTGAGTTTTTCCAGACTCTAATACCTGAACCGGATCTTAGCTTTGAGGAATTCCAACCCATGAAAATATTTTATTTGGACCCAGTTATAGAACCTGAACCTGAACCACAGCTAGATGTAGTTGTCTTAAACAGGAAACTAGACAAGGATGTGCTTATTTTCTTGACAGGTTGCAGATTCCTTTTATTCGTGATAGCTCTATTTGGTTTTGATGATCCACAGAAATTTCGGCTATTACTTTATGATTCTATGAGGTGACTAATCCTTTCTTAGTCTAGCTGAAGACTTTAAACTTAGCACTTCTTGGGAGGTAACCCAACATTCATGCGACACGGTAATATCTTTCCTTATCTCTTTTGCTTCAAATGGTAACAGTTTCTCCTTGTTCATGCTTTTAATTTCATCTTTAGAACATTGAGGACAATGTTAGATTTAAGTTTGGGGGTATGGGAGAAACTTTTTAGTTGCAGTATGAATAAATAAACTCCAGAGCCTAGAAATTTATGCGTATTTAGGATGGCACTAACCAATCTAAGTGGATGGAAGCATTTTGGTTGTAGGAGTTGAGGAACCAATCTGAATAGATGGAAACATCTAAAGAGTCTATTCATAAAAGCACAGAGCTCAGGTTTTTAGAAATAACATGATAGTTTCACCATATTTCGTTGAGTCCCTTTCACTTCTATTTTTATTTTTTTCATTTTAAACTATGTTTCTCTAAGTGATTAGGTGGGGCACACGATTCAAGTTGTTACCACTGCTAGGGTGAATTAGAGTGATTGAGTTATTATATATATAAAAAAAAAGAAGTTGAGACCGGACCAATTAGACCAATCGGAATAAATATTAACACTTGGATAGCAATATGTGTGTGTTCTCCCTGTCTCCGTCGCCTAAACAAGCGTGGAATGCAGGACCCGTGGGAACTATCCTGTAATATGCTGACAAGAAGCATGCGCTTGGATCCAAAAGATCTATTCATGCCGTTAAAAAAAAAAACGAGAAAAAAGGTTATTATTCTATGTAGTCAACCACTGGTTCCCTTGTATATGCCAGTTTGTTGATCTAGATTTAGGTTATCGGCCGCTGGTTCCCTTGTATATGCCAGCAATGTTGATATTAGTACGACCGGTATCTCAGTCTATTAGGATAGGTTCATTTTAGCAGTGGCCTTCAGACAGATATGTGAAACATCGATCATTTGGTCAACATCAACACCATCTATGTTTTTCTATATCCATCTCTTAATCTTTCCATGTGATTAGTTTGACTCCGAATATGATGTCCATAGTGCAACTATCTGAGTAGAGCTCTGTCACTTATATATGAATTTTAGTATGCTTGAGTGCGAACTCGTGTACATCAATTGGAATTTCGCATCAGGGTACTTCCTCTTGTAGTCAATAAGTATGCCAACCAAGGAGATTCTTTAGTGCCTTCCAAGGTTCGTTGTAGATAGCTAGGGTCTGGAGTATTAAGGTTTTGTGGGTATATCTCTAGTAAGCCCTCCCGAGACTATAACTCGGCCACTAAGGACACCTAGGGGTTTAAAGTCTTATTGCATACGCTAAATGCAATCGACGATGCCTGCGACAGTGAGTTAGGATTTTATTTTATAGTTTTGATTTGCTCGGGACTAGCAAATAATAAGTTTGGGGGTATTTGATAGACGCATTTATGTGTCTAATTTGTCCCAATTGTATATATTGTTAGTGCTCGATTTTGTACTTATTTGGTTATTTTATGTCTTTGTAGGTGTTTTTGGAGAAATAAGCTTTTGCGGCGAAATTGGCTCAAAATGTGGCATTTGAACCTCCGTAGATAACGTACCAGAAGCACCCCAGAAGAACCCCGAAAAAGTGTTGAAAACATCCCAGAAAAATTACTAAAGGCACCCAAGGGACATGTGTTATGCGGACCCCAGCACCCTGGATAAGGGGTAACCTAATTACTAGGGGGGAGGTCACCTTCACCTTTTGAATTTTGAAATTGGCGGGAAAAGAGAAACATCTCTGGCAGATTTATTGTGCATGATTTGGAGGAGTTTGAGGTCGACTAAACCTCTGATTTTCATAGGATAGACTCCTTATGGGTCTAGGAATCTAATATGGGTGTTGGAAACGATTAACTTGGGCTCAATCGACGAGTTTTTACCTCAACAGAAAAATATGGAAAGTCACGTGTGTGACTTGTTTTAGGATATTCTAGAGAGACTAAAGAGCTATAAACCTTCCCAAAGATTCATATATATCTAAGGAAGAGTTTAGAATCAAAAGGAAAGCTCAGAAACGCATAGAAACTCTAAAACACGAAATTGCCGCAACTTTGCCGTGAAGAGAAAGGAAGAGATTTTGGAAGATTTTGGAGAGATTTAATCGGTGTTTTTGATATAAATAGATTGGTTGGGTCATATAGAAGAGGGGTCGAAAGTTTGGGAACCTTAGGAGAGCCATAGAAGAAGAAATCAGAGTTTGATCAAAATATTTTTCTGCTGCTGCTGCTGCTGAAGAACACGAAGAACAGACCCTCACTGACAGTAGTTCTTCAACAATGACTACGACCAGTGGCTGACGGTCTTAAAACAACAGCGTAGCAGCACTTTTAATTTATCGTTCTTTTGTGACCCTTTCTGGCAGTCTTAAACTCACTGCTTTAGCACTATTTCATCTTTAAATCAACTTTTGGGCTATAAACATGTATTTTAAGCAATTGATTAATATGAGGAGCTAAACCCAAATACTGGGATGACGGAGGAAGCCCTATTTCACGCATGTGGTAATTCTAATAATTCTTTTATGACTATTTGCATTGATTTTTAATCGATTTATGATTTTAAAATGGGTGTGATTTCGTTTGATGGTGTATGCTTGGTCTATGTATTTTTGATACATCATGCTTTTGATTTACAATCATTGCTTTTCAAAAATCTACTTTTTGGCAGAGAATAAGAGTCCATATTTTTAATATTTGATCTATAATTGATTGGAATTATTATTTGAATCACATGAATGGAATTTGGTGGAATCCTGGGTCTCAGTCTCTCTCGAAATTGTGACAAACCTTTTGTATATATATTTTTTATTTTTATTTTAAGTCTAGAACCCAATCTTATCAAGTCCGAGTTGAACGAACTTTACTACCACTTTAAAAACTACATCACTGATGTATTTATGTACTTAAAGAGGCGAAACAGAAGCTCAGGCTTGGAACTCGAGGTTAGCATTGTGTTTGTCATTTTTGATTCCCTATCTTGATTCCCTTATCAAACATAGAGGTATAATATATGTAGGATAGAAGTCAATTTTGTACAGTAAATAATATGCTGAAATTTTTGAGATTTGAGTGATCATTTATTTTGAAACAACTAAAGATGTTATACTTTGTTTCTACATGCTCAGGTAAATATATATAATGTTGTTGGGCTTAATTTAGTAATGTTGTTGTGCATATTTAGTTAGATGTTGTTGTTAAGTAAGATAGTTGCTCACAGAAATTTAATTCTCTTTCTACGTCTTCACGAGACTATTTAAATTTGATATAATCAAGGGACAAATAAATCAGGCTTCTAAGACGGGTCTCTTTTTCAAACTCAAGCCAAATCTATCAGACAACATCCACTTTCTTTCTCAGACTCAAGCCAAGAACATCTACTGGAAAGAAGAAACATGTGTCTCTTACTCACACCAATCTAATGGAAAAAGAAAAGAATTTGTAATTTGAACTTGATTTGAAGGTAGAGAAACTAATTGGATACTAATGGTTCTTTATTAATCCTAGACAATTAGGTTAGTGGTTCAATTATGTATGAGTTTGTTGATGGTGGATTTTCGACAAAGGTTAAAATCGTAAAATCATGATCCTGCATGTTTCTGACACGACTTCAGAAATGTATTTGTAACTCATATTTTATGATTCGTGAAAGCTCATTTCACAATCTTTGACTAAGCGGACATCCTCTCAAAGCTCTGTGTGAATATGTTATTCGTAAAGCCTCTTAGCTGAGCTTTTCGACACTTCGCATAATTTATCAGCACCTCTATGTAGAATCGAAATGATTGGAAGACTCCTAGACATATTGCATGCTAGTATAGAGCGCTAACGTCTTCAGGATGCCATACTATTCCCTGACTATGTAGAACGAGGTATAGAATCTCGATGATTGGATGACTCCTAGACATATTGCATGCTAGTATAGAGCGCTAACATCTTCAGTATGCCATACTGTTCCCTGACTATACAGAACCAATATTCAGAATGAGTATGATGCTTCCATCATCTCATACCTCGATTCTCGAATAAGCTCGCTCCTAAATATATCGCATGCTAGTATAGAGCAATTAATAGATTAATTCTAGCGCGACATTCATCAATCGAATTCCTAGAAAATAATCTATTTATCTCATTACTCCTTTCCATGGCTTATCCTCACCTGGATTCCATGGATTAGTAATAGATAATCATTTTATCTCATGACTCCGTTCCATGGCTTATCCTCAGCTGGATTCCATGGATTGGTAATAGATAATCAATTTATCTGATTACTCCGTTTATGGATTATTCTCAGCTGAATTTCATGAGTTAGTAATAGATACTCAACTCATTTTATTACTCCATTTCATTAATTAATATCAGATGAATTTCATGCAATAGTGATAAACATCCACTGATCGGGCATCTGGGCCACCACCGAGTAAGCCCCGAGAAAATGGTGTAAGTGTACTTAGTAATAATGCACGAACGAGCACCCGAATGCACAAACGAGCATTCAAAAATATGGACGAACGAGGAAACCTATGCAAAATAGGGAAGAAAATAATATTAGTAAAATAATAAAAAGGGTGTCTAGGGGACCGGGCCCACCGTCGGGCCAGTCATGCCGTCATGCCCGACCCCATGCCTCTTCCCATTATTTTACTTTATTTTATTATTTTTCCTAATCTCATAAAAACTCATTTTTTCGAGCAAACTTCCTTGTTCGAGCAAAACTCTTAGTTTCTCCATATTTCCTTCACACGATGAAAGAATAATAAAAAATAGGGAAAAGGTGTCACGAGACCGGACCTACGAGCTTGACGGACATGCCCTAGCCGTGGCCGATCCCACACCGTATAATCCATTATTTTATTATTATTATTATTTCCTTCATCTCATGGAACTCCTTCGTTTGAGCAAAAACTCTAGTTTTTCCATATTTTCTCAAATATTGCTCAAACCGTCAAAAGCCAAAAAGTCAAATGGTCACATGAACGACTAGGCTCCTCACGTCAAATATTAAAATATTATTATTTTAATATTGTTGAAATAATGATCGCACAAGCAAAGTTCTACTTGCTCATTCGAGCAAAATCGAGAGTTTCAGTCAAGATCAAACTCTTATTAAAATCTGAAATATTGCTCGAACGCGCCTCAGAAAATATCAAAATTCCCAGAATTGAAACACTGACAATATGGTAACACGGGCATGCCACCTTGATCGACCAAGGTCGGCCCTTAGGCTTGCAGAAGCCGGTCCCACATCCTATTAATGATTTTGACCTAATTAATCTACTACAGTTCATATTAGGTTCAAAACCTTTCCAATCAACTTGGAACTTGTTCAATCGATCACCAGCTGGTCCCACGACCACCAAGGGCCGGTTTTATACCCCTTAGTCGGTCCCTCGTCTCTCCAAAATTAGGTTTTATTGCCTAATGCTCAAACGAGCATAATTTGAATAAATGATTAAACCAGCATTTAATCATCTTTTCACCAACTGGTCTGCAAAGGACTTTGGTGCTTGCTTATTCGAGAACCTGGGCACTACATGGTCGGCCCATAATCCCATGTATCCGTCCCTCTCTCACTCAGTGATTAATTTTTAGTAAATCATCAATTGATCAACAGTCAATCAAAATTAGGGTTTCGAACCAAATGCTCTGCAAATCATAATTGTGAGCAATTTCAAGCACTAATAATTTTATACTGATCCATAAATCAACATCTTGATTAATTACATAATATTCGGTCTAGCTACCAATATCTTAATTAATATTTTATTTGGTCCAGTAACCAATAATTCATGAATCGAGCAATATTGCTCAAAGGGGCAATATTCACTTAAACTAGCAATATTTATTTTGCTCATCTATCAACACTAAATTGCTTAAACTAGCGAAGCACACGATCAACTAGATTCAGAACTCACTGATTAGACTATCAATTGCTGCACTGAGCAATATTCTTCATGTTTGATTCAACTATCAACATTCGAGAATCATATTGATCCAACATTCAATATTCTAGTTTATATTTAATGTCTGGTCCTCCTACCAATGTTTTGCTCGACTGAGCAACATGGTTCGAACGGACGACCATCCAATATTCCTGATCCACTTTGTTATTCGATCATGATATACTAGATCAGGGATGAGCATTCTGTATAATTTAACAATATCTTTGATTTCCCGTCGAATTCTCGAAATATCAAGATAAGTCCTTGATCGAGCAACCTCATCGGATGATCAATCCAAATCATCAAAATATCATTATCTCAACTATTAAAATGATATATCACAATTATCGAGACTCAATGTCTCTCATCATTGTGTCCCAGCAAACACCTTATGCTCAATCCATGAGTCTCAGAGCATATGACATTAGTTCATTATGCTCGACTCATCAAGGCTAAGACTCATTGTCTTGTCAAGTCAACAACTAACTAATTTAATACACGTCTGCCTTGCAGACTCCACATTCATGGGACATCAATCACGTCACATGGGGGGATATTAATTAGGATTTTGGTCTGACGGCCTACGACACGTGTGTTTATCCACGATGAGAAATGTGAGTAAGTCGTGCAAGCAGTTGAGGAAGTTAGCAAAGTAGTGGGTGAAAATCAACCAAGTCTCCGCACGACCTAGAACTGGTTTAACCACGATTTCCCACTTTCCCACTTTTTCACTCGTGCAACCGTCACACTTAATGGAGATCAATGTGTCTACATTCTGGCAATATAAAAAAGTCTATGAACTCATGATTAGAGACAATCTCGGATAGACAAGAATTATCATCTGAACAATCACTCTCAACTGAGCAGAATTCAAACTTATTCGAACCCAGCAGTTCATTTGTAGAAACCTACAACACATTCACGATCCTTGATCACCATTGATCTCACACACTTCTCAGCTTCCCTCCTACAGATCGACCCTCTTCCCTCTTTGTGACCGAATTGACTCTGGAACAGCCATTGTCTTGGTTTAGCTCGGAGTCCTACCGATTGATCTCTCGAACTCAAAGCACTCCCGGGCGGTGCATCTATTTAAGGTTAAGCAATTTTCTCGTTCGAGGAGTCCCGTCCGCACGGTCGTCTCTTCACTTTCCTAAAAAACCAACAAATTGTTTTGCCCCATCAACAGATTATCGACCGCAGTGGGAGATCAATATCTCGGTTGCAATATCAATTCATAAAAGTGGTTGATCTTAGGTCAGGTTCAGTTATAAATCCTAATCCAAATGGTGCTAGCACTAGCAACAACAACGGTGGTACTCCAGAAACTACTCCGACTTCCAACATCGGCGCTACTGGTATTCCCCCCCCCCCCCCCCCCTCAAACCAACATCGAAAGTAATCCCCTCCTCAGCCGATATCCTGAAGAAATCATTGAAAATCCACCTACCATGTCTGATTTCATGAAGGTTCAGGAAGTTCTCGCCAAGTATCAGACAGATATGGATGCAACATAGAAAGAGTTGTGCGCTTATCTCAAGTCTCTCACGGACAGACTGCCGTCTGAGAAAGCTCATCCCCAACGTGAAAAAGGAAAAGAAAAGGAAGTATCCTCGGCCGCTGATCCTAACGCCTCCCCAGTACAGATTACGGAAGATGATGAAATTGCTGCAGACAACCCGCCAGCGAATGAACCATCAAATTTCATCACTCGTGAAGATTTGGAGCATCTCTTGGAGAATCATAGAAAAGATAAAACGTCCTCTATCCATGCTCATAAACCTCCATAACCTGCTGCTACATAGAGAATTCCTCTTCCGAAGGGTTACACTTCTCCAACGTTCACATTCTATGATGGTACGGGTAATGCTCGAGAACATGTTTCTCGATTCCTGGAATCATAGGGTGAACATGAACACAATCATGTTGTTCGCCTGAAAGAATTTTCAAAATCTCTAACTGGACGAGCATACACCTGGTATAATAACATCACGCCAGGAAGCATCACCAGTTGGGGAGAAATGATTAATGCTTTCTACCGGAAATACTTCTTTGTCTCGGAAAAAGTTACTTTCTCTGATATGGGAAGGATATTTCAGAAGAATAATGAAAATCCGAACGATTATGTGAAAAGATTCAGAGTCCAAGCTTTGGATTGTCACGATCCAAATGTAACTGAACAACAACTTGTACACTTAGCATTAGCGGAATGATCCCGGTGTACAAAGCTCTATTGGAAAATATTCGATTTCAGACTTTCTCATAACCTTATGAAGCAGCCAAACGATCAACAACTACTGCACCTGCTTTACTAGAGAGAGCAAAGACTATAAGAGTCGTGGAACCTCGTGAAACTCATGGCAGATGACGTCTTGTCAACAAACAATACGATCTCCAAACATTCTACAAACGTTGTTGCTGAAAGGAATGAAAGTAAATCCGAGACACAACATAAGAACGCTTTTCCAATATCTCAGGCTCCTCCAAAAGCACAAAGAAATGATAACTAATCCGGCACAAACTTTGACCCAGTATCAACAAAAGGGGAAATAATCAGACATACTCAAACTTTCAGCTTCTCATTGAAGAAGTGATTGAGTTACTGAAAGTATGGATTCAAGATGGTGCAATCAAATTTCCATTCATCAGTAGAGAGCCAACTGAAGAAAAAATAGAGAATCCCAGGTTAATCCACGATAGCTTCAACTGGGGAATGAAGGAGTACATAAGACTCTCTCCCAATCAAGACCTTCACTCTCTATGAATAACCTGTCAAAGAGGAAATTCAATCCTTGGTCGAACATATGTGTGCATTTCTCTATCTATCGAAGGAATAAAGGAGAGACATGTTCACAACACTGAATCACATCTTGTCAGGATTTTCACTCTGCTAGTACTTCCTGAGCCTCTATCCACAGACAAATAGATGTACGACTAGGGACTGCTTACAAAGTCAATCTCAAAGGAAACGAATTTAGGAGAACGTTGATTGATACTGACACCACTATCAACATTGTTCCACCGAAATCCCTCAAAGCCGAAGGCATCACTAGACAAGAAGCTACTCGTGCTCCCATCTCAATCAGATACCATGAAGGAAGGCTCAGAGATGCTTACGGATACATCACTCTCAAAGTGAAAATAGGTTCAACTTGGACTGAAGCCAAGTTTCACGTAATCAAGGAAGATCCAGGATATGACATGATCCTCGGACGAGCGAAGATCTGCGCTGAAAAGATGGTTACTGACAAAGTGCCATTGGTTTCACATTTCTCCAATGAAGAAAGTTCAAATCCAGAATATTTGGTGGACATTCCACCATCAGAGCACTTGGAGGAATTTCGAATGAGGTTGAATCAAGAACCTGCATAGACATTCATCAAGAGGTTCCGCACTTAGGAAAGTCTCATTCCTCCCATGTATATGTCATTTATTTCCTCACATGCTATCATATCATGGAGACTCAATACAGCTAGCAACTCTGCTGTTGCAAGACGCTCGAATAGGTGGCTTCACCGCTACAATATTTTACCAAGTGGTTGAGTCCAACTCCTCTTCAAATTGAGCACTGCACTGGGATGATCATTACCAAGATGATTAATCCCAAGACATTTGACGCTTCATCACTCAAGCATCTAAGTGCCTTATTCCTCAAAGCCTTCAAATTGTACTCCCAATCAAAGAGTACACCTTGCGCCTCTATCGTCAGCACGAGTATCATTATAACGACACACTGATTCAATACCAACATGATCAAAGTATAACTGAACTACAGTCAATAAGTCTTCACTATCCCATGATAATACTTCTGAAGAAGATGCAACACCATTCATCAATGGATGGCACAAACTCCTTCAACATACACTGGGGACTTGATCTTATTGGAGAAATCAATTCAAATCTATTTCAATAAATGTTAGCCACATAACAAGTTATTGCAACTTGATGTGATTCCATGAAACTTCATCAATGGGACCTCTCTACATCACAATCCCCTGCACGACTGAGGAACTTCCTCTCTTCACCAATCACATCCAGAATGAAGACAGTTGCTGCTATCTATCGTAACAACATCGACTCACTGACGAAGCCGGTTCACAATAAAGTCATTATGTTCAGGAGAATTTGGGTTGAACTCCCAGTACACCTTCATCTTAGGGATGCTCAACCCACAAACTAGTTCGTGAATGTAAAGGCTTACTGGATGGAGGAGCAAAGACTATGTCGATAATCATTGTTCTAGCCTTTTCGGTCTCTGAAACAACTCCGACCATAGTGTCAGCATCAACAAGGATATCTGGAGTAACTCTTTCCATGGTCTCAGCATCAACAAGAATATCTGGAGAAAATTCAATCGTGATCTCAGCATCAACAACGGTCTCAGAAGCAACATCCACATGACAAGGCTTCATCAACTAACCATTCTCTGAAGTGTTACTCGATGCGGACTTCTCCAAGTACTAATGATTCATATCAATATGTGTATACATGAAAATATGTTCACATGAAATTCTTCACAAATTAAGATTGCACGACGGGCAGAAACAAGACAAAGTCTTCTACAAGATGTTCTCATCACCTCTACAAATGAGATAAAACACACTTTAGTCCATGGGTTTACAAAAACGTACCAATGGGACAATGCTTCCTCAACTAAATATGTTCTTCTATGTCTTCTACAACATACCAAAAGGGCACATCAGTCGGACATACGAGCAGAAAGATATGGCTTCCACACTCAGGTTTTTGGAATCTGAAAATTTGCACGGGATTACAAGTTTTGAATGTGCATGCGTCATTGACTGCCCTAGACATCTCCAAACTAAAGGATTGCTTTTTCATATGATTCCTCAGTCTCTTAGCTTCGAAAGTTGGGGTCAAGCATCGAATTCCGACATCATATGAAGTTTCAAAAACTTCCAGGGCGGATGACGTACAAGTAGAAATTTCTAAACGGGATTCATAGCACTTACAGTCGAGGGACATCCCCTAGATCCCCACCAATACTGGGGACTGACAGTCTGCCACCGTGATACTGCACGTCTCTCCATGACGTCTCCATAAGTTTCGAATACGTAAACATATGGGTGTTTTTGCAACAAGCTCATCTGATGAAATTTTGCATTGTCCTGCGCAAAGCGACAACTTGGAGTAATTGATGAGGAATAGAAGGACAGGTCATTTTCTCCATATGGAGGCCCACTACAACATGTCCAAAATTCACATCAATTGGATGAACAAGCTAAAAATTTCTGAAGAAGAATCGTGATCCTTCATATGGACGTTCATCCACCCCATTCAATCAGAGGAAAAGAGATAAGCAAGGTTTCTGATATTCATGAAGCAAAATACTGAAATAATCAAGGAAATATCTATACCTACAGAAATCAAAAGATGTTCCACTACTACAATGATTGTCATCATCTTCGTGATCAGAATCTTCTTCAAGTTTTTCTTCAGAATCATCTTCTAATTTTCTTCAAGAACTTCTTCCAGATGGTCTTTAGGATCATCATAAGTTGCATCCAAATAGTCGTCTTCATCACATTCGGCTCGGAAATCATCTTTGGCCAACCATTCAACCCTTGTACTCGAACCTCACGTTCGATAGATTTCCAGAGGGATTCAATTTCCTCCACATATGAATTAGAAGCTACGCCGTCTGTGCGAGATGTAACTTTATCTTCAGCTGCTAGTCTCACTTGCTGAAGCCGACGCTATTTTTGCTGATAAGCTGCAAGCTTTTCATCCTCATCTTTCTCTTCTGTAATAACTCATCTCGTCTCTGCTCCTCTTCTGCATCCACTAAGGCTAAGAAAGCGTTGATTCCACCACGAACGACTCCCAGATATTCGAGAGACATACCATGTATAAGCTTTCGAACATTTCTGAAAGGTTGATTCACCTTGGTATGAACGTCTGCAGAAGTCTTCATCTTAGGCTCGGTATTTCTGGAGTGTTCCCCGGAAGAGCCAGAAGAGTGGTTGTAGCTGGAAATCTCCATTATCTGAGGCGAAAGACATGGAGTCATGGATATACCAATAAAAACACGCAACAAAAATGGTAACAATCCAACTCATACCTGTTTACAATTTCACTAACAATAGTGACTATACCGCAAAAGCTTCAATAACTTGCTCGTTTCTTCAAATCTGCAAAGACGAGCAAAGTTCATTATTCAAAAATCAAAATTTGATTTTCATGAAACCGTGAACAACTCACGTAGATTTTACTATGTAAACATCCACTAGTTTTTCAAAATTTGGACAGACGTTCACACAAAGACATTATTTTATCATAAATAATTGTTTATTTTCAACGATTATTCAAAATCAAAATTTGATTTTATAAAAAAAAATTACGTGAAGCAACTCATGTAAATATTTGAAAGAAAAAAAAATTCTCTCGTACGAGCATCCACCTTTGAAACGAGAGTTTATTCCATTTTGTGAAATCTCACATATTTCAAAAATAAAATTTTGGTTTTCGTGAAAGCTCACAGAAAATTTTTTTATCATTAGACACAGGTCTATTAAAATAAAATCTCTCTTATGTTAGGAATTATTGTTTGTTTCTTAAACTAACGAACGAACATCTGTTCCTAAAACAAGGATTTCCTCTTTTGGGCCCGGGCCCGTAAACGCTAAACCGACCAAAATTGGGAATCCGACCGCTCGAATCAGCGGTGTCTCATCTCTCCATACTCACCATATGACACTCTAACATACTGCCAGAGTCCTTATTCAAGCATTTGCTCGTACATGACATCATTGGAGAAAATCGAGGATTTTGGTAACGCCTTTTACGACTAAGTTCAACTACTTATCTCGTCTACAGGAAAATCACCATCTAGTGCTTACTGCCGAACATGCCTATCCCTGACTAAGCAGGGCTAAAATCGTAAAATCATGATCTGCATGTTTCTGACACGACTTCAGAAATGTATGTGTAACTCATATTTTATGATTCGTGAAAGCTTATTTCACAATCGTTGACTGAGCGAACATCCTCTCAAAGTTCTGTATGAATATGTTATTCGTAAAACCTCTTAGCTGAGCTTTTCGACACTTTGCATAATTCATCAGCACCTCTACGTAGAATCGAAATGATTGGACGGCTCCTAGACATATTGCATGCTAGTATAAAGCGATAATGTCTTCAGGATGCCATACTGTTCCCTGACTATGTAGCGCGATGTATAGAATCTCTATGATTGGACGGCTCCCAGACATATTGCATGCTAGTATAGAGCGTTAACGTCTTTAGGATGCCATATTGTTCCCTAACTATACATAACCAATATTCAGAACGAGTACGATGTTTGCATCATCTCACACCTCGATTCTCGAATAAACTCACTCCTAGACATATTGCATGCTAGTATAGAGAAATTCATAGATTAATTCTAGCGCGACATTTATCAATCGAATTCCTAGAAAATAATCTATTTATCTCATTACTATGTTCCATGGCTTATCCTTAGCTGGATTCCATGGATTAGTAATAGATAATCATTTTATCTCATTTTCTCCGTTCCATGGCTTATCCTCAGCTGGATTCCATGGATTAGTAACAGATAATCAATGAATTTATCTCATTACTCCGTTTCATGGATTATTCTCAGCTGAATTCCATGAATTAGTAATATATACTCAACTCACTTTATTACTCCATTCCATGAACTATTCTCAGCTGAGTTTCATGCATTAGTAATAAGTATCCACTGATCGGGCATCTGGGCCACCACCGAGTAAGCCCCGAGAAAATGGTGTAAGTGTACTTAGCAATAATGCACGAACGAGCAGCATTCAAAAATATGGACGAACGAGGAAACCTATGCAAAATAAGGAAGAAAGTAATATTAGTAAAATAACAAAAAGAGCGTCTAAGGGACCGGGCCCACCGGCCGGCCCCACGCCTCTTTCCGTTATTTTATTATTTTTCCTATTCTAATAAAAACTCCTTCTTTCGAGCAAACTTCCTCGTTCGAGCAAAACCCTTAGTTTCTCTATATTTTCTTCACACGATGAAAGTATAATAAAAAATAGTGAAAGGTATCATGGGACCGGACCCACGAGCCGTCCGGCTATGCCCTAGACGCGGCCGGTCCCACACCATATAATCTATTATTTTATTATTATTATTATTTCCTTCATCTCATGGAACTCCTTCGTTTGAGCAAAAACCCTAGTTTTTCCATATTTTCTCAAATATTTCTCAAACCGTCAAAAGCCAAAAAGTCAAATAGTCATATGACCGACTAGGCTCCTCACGTCAAATATTAAAATATTATTATTTTAATATTGTTGTAATATTAATTACACGAGCAAAGTTCTACTTGCTCATTCGAGCAAAATCGAGAGTTTCAGTCAAGATCAAACTCTTCTGAAAATCCGAAATATTGCTTGAACGCGTGTCAGAAAATATCAACTTGGAACTTGTTCAATCGACCACCAGCTGGTCCCACGACCAAGGGACGGTTTTATACCCCTTGATCGGTCCCTCATCCCTCCATAATTAGGTTTTATTTCCTAATGCTTAGACGAGCATAATTTGAATAAATAATTAAACCAGCATTTAATCATCTTTTCACCAACTGATATGGAAAGAACTTTGGTGCTTGCTCATTCGAGCACCTGGGCGCTACATGGTCGGCCCATTATCCCATGTAGCCGGTCCCTCTCACTCAGTGATTGATTTTCAGTAAATCATCAATTGATCAACAATCGATCAAAATTAGAGTTTCGAACCAAATGCTGCAAATCATTATTCTGAGCAAGTTCAAGCACAAATAATTTTATGTTGATCCAGCAATTAACATCTTGATTAACTATATAATATTAGTTCCAGCTACCAATATTTTAATTAATATTTTATTTAATCCTTTTACCAATAATTCATGAATCGAGCAATATTGCTCAAACGGGCAATATTTGCTCAAACGAGTTCAATTTCTCCGGTTTCTCTCAATCAACAAAGTTCGCAAACTTTGGATTAAGGAATAGGACTTATGCACATATGTGTTTCCACACAATGCTTATATCCATCATTGGTTATATAGACCTAAACTCTCATTCCAACCATTGAAACATTCTTAGAGGACGTTATATAGGTGTTACACTATTTCTCGTCAAAGCGATTTTCAAAGTGATTGAAACATTATGACTTTCCTCACTAGGTAAAGATAAACTTGATTGAAGCGAAAGCTTACCA
Organism: Papaver somniferum; assembly: GCF_003573695.1. Lineage (NCBI taxonomy): Eukaryota > Viridiplantae > Streptophyta > Magnoliopsida > Ranunculales > Papaveraceae > Papaver > Papaver somniferum. The sequence continues at coordinate 4,942,698 of NW_020649860.1, forward strand.
ACACATATTTCGAGGAATATATTACAGAGTTAAACTCAGCTCGAAACAATAAATTGTTCCACATATTCAGAAATTTCCCAACTTAATATGTGCGCCCCAATTTATTTGCAATCCTCACCGCATTTATTAGGGCTTCTTGGCGAGAATGCACTCTCAACACAATCAGGTTGTGTTGAGGTGAGCAAAATCTTGCTCACTACAGGTATTTGAAACAAAATCATGCATGGACTCTAGGAATTTAAAAACTTCCTTGAAACTTTCAATAAATGTTCCATACCTTTTTAAGATGTTATCCCTTGTCAAACTCTTGTCTGGGAGATCCTTCTTTATAGTACTTGTTGCTTTATTAGTCTTCTTTGGTACCCATTTCTGAGCAGATTTTGGAGCAACGTATTTCTTTTTCTCCTCAATATAATTGTGAAACTTCTTTGGGGTAATATTGAAAGAACTGATATTATGAGACTCAGTTTTTCTCCAGTTTGGAACATCAGATCCTGTCATCCTAACAGAATCATATCTGGTTTTATCTCGTTTAAAAAATCTGCAATTCCTTTGCAAGTGACCTGGTTTTCCACAATAAAAACAATGTTCAGTATAATGGAAAAAGTTATGTTTAGTATTACCTGAATGTGTATGTGCTTGCTTTGGAGCTTGGCAGGATTTCTTCTTTTAGCCATCCGTAGTTGGTAGAGATACTTTACTTTTGTCAACCGTGGAAGGTTTTGGTTGAGAAGAATATTTATCTTTGACAAATTTTACCTCTTTGCAAATACTAGGAGCGTCTATTCCTTCATAGCCCAATCCTCATGTATCACGATGAATTCTACATGCTCCCAATATCGAGGTTAATTTATCTGAGCTGCTATTTCTAGACAAACTCTCTTTTAAGCTCAAGTTTTCTTCTTCCAAACTTTTGACCTTCTCAAGCGCAATAACTAGATCATTCTTGGATGATTCACATTGAACTTTGAGATCTTCTCGTTCTGAATCAAATAACAAGTTCATCTCAATGTTTTCCAAGTTATCTACCTTTGCTTGAAGAGTAATTTCCCGATCTCGACCTTCGGCAATTTCTTCTTTAATCTTTCGTATTTTGTTGAGATAATCTCTTGCACCACTAGAATCAAGTTGGTCTTGCAAGTCTTTATTCCGACTACGAAGTCTGTCATATTTAACTTTCTCACTGAAAATGGTACTATCAGCTTCCGAAAGTTTTCGATGACATTCTTTAAGAAGATTATTAGCAACTGGATCAACATGGAACACTTCTTCGTCAGAATCAGAATCAGTATCCGAAAGAATTTTTCCAGAAGCTAATGCAACCTCGCCTGTGAGCTTTTGAGGATTATAATATTCAGGTCCATCATCAAGAGTAGGCAAATCTGCTGCATATGCCGATTGTCTACGGCTCCATCTAGAACATACTGAAGACACGTGCCCGAAGCCACGACAATTATAGCATTGGACATCATCCTTAGGAGATGACAAACTTTTAGAAAAACTCTGTTTCCTGTCTCTCAAGAATTTTCTAAATTGTCGTGGAGTAACATCCTTAGTATCTGGAGAACCAGATTTATCCTTAGAGAATTCAGAATTGTTTGCAGCTTTAAGAGAAATCACCTCTTTTCTTGCGTGTTCATTATCAAAGATCTTTAGCTTTCCATCAAGAGTATTTATGGAGAGTGTCGAAAGATTGTTTCCTTCTTCAATGGCATGTTTCTTAGACTCGTATCTTGATGGTAGAGACCTGAGAATTTTGCACACAATATCTTTCTCCGGAATAGTTCTTCCTAACGCAAATGAGGAGTTAACTATTTGAGAAAGTCTTTGGTTAAACTCATCAAAGGTTTCATCATCAGACATGCGAAGGTTTTCCCAGTCAGAAGCTAGATTTTGAAGCCTTTCTTCTTTATCTGCGGCATTCCCTTCGAATACGGTTTCTAAGATATCCCAAACATCTTTAGACTTATTTCACGTAGTCACGTGGTGCTGACGATCTGGGGTAATGACATGTATGATGGCATTCAAACCATCGGAATTTTACTTTGCAACAAGTATCTATGCAGGATTGTATTCACCAACATTCTTGGGAACATTTACATCTCCAACTGCCACAACGTGAGCATCATAGCCATTAACTATATATACCCATGTTTGAAAATCGCGTGCTTGAAGAAAAGCTCGCATAGCAATTTTTCACCATAGGTAGTTTGTGCCATCGAAGGTTGGTGGTACGTTTATAGAGATATCACCTCTGTCCATAGAATCAGATTTCTACAAACATAGACTTATGAGGTCTTAGCGTGTTTGCCTGCTCTGATACCAATTGAAAAAACGGGGGTCTAACAACCACACCCAATATTTCGTTTGGTAATCTGAACAGACAAACTCCAATACACTTTCAAGAGAATCAACTAGACTGTTAGACTCAATCTATAAAAAGTATATCAAAGAGTTTTATATCTCTATCTCTTGATTCAATCTGCAATCAACAATAGGGATTTGCGAGCCCGGTTGAATATAAGAGGATTAACTTGAGCGGTACCAAAGACCAATGTCCAAGTGTCAATCAATTCACTCAACAACCCAAAGACCGGATACAAGGAATGATTGATCTTAACGCACAACCTGTGATATTTCTACTATATAAATAAAATATAATGCGGAAAAGAAATAACACAGACACCAGTATTTTGTTAACGAGGAAACCGCAAATGCAGAAAAACCCCGGGACCTAGTCCAGAATAAACACACACTGATTATAAGCTGTTACACCAATTTCCCACTACCTATTCGGACTAGATGTGATACCTTCTTCAGCACTTGTAGAACTCCTAGCAGAATACCGATTCTCTTAAGGAACTCTTCACACAAATCTTCTAGCAGAACCCGAGGTTCTCTTTAGAAGATACCACAACACGATTGATACGATTCGATATTTTGTTTGCACAAAACACCGGTTTGATTTCCCTTTAGATGTGAATCAAGGTTTTGGAAATCTTGTGTTTGTTTTGATAAAAACAATTACTAGGTAAAAGTAATATAAAAAAAAACTTGTAGATTAGGGATTATTATACTCTTCAATAAAGGAAGAGAAACCTAATAACTTTACAACAAGAACAACTAGAATAAATCTAAAGATACCTTGTCTAAAACTTCTCAAGGATTTTTACGAGATGCCTCAATAGAATTTTTTCTTTCTAGTCTCTGATTTCGACTAACAAGTGTTGGTATACGATCGGAAACTGGAATCTATCAAAACCTAGGGTTTATGATCAACAACTCTTGAATGGTTTTATATCAGAAGAGAAAACCTTAGAATAGACAAGAGGTGAAAAACCTAGATTACAAGTTGTATGATCAATCACGAAGATTAAATACAACTTGGCTTTGTGATCCCTAATACAAAGACTTTTATCTCACTCTTGTTCACGAAGAACAGAAGACATGGAAAACAACCTGCAGAGCTTACGCCAATTTTCCAAAGGGATGAAAAACGTGTAAACTCACGAACTCCTTATTTATAATGAACAATAGCTTGGAAGCTACGCAAAGCTATTTTCCTTTTTCAAGACTCTCCTAAATAAGGGAGTTTTTCCTAAGTTACAACTCTTGCCAAAATAATTAATTTAGCAAATTGTATTTTTGTGAATAAATCACAAATTAAATTAGGAAGGAATCACAAACACTTTAATATGGCAATCAAAAATGTTTGAACCAATAGCCATCTTGCCTAGATAAGGAAACATCACCAATTTGACCAAAAATGCCTTTTAGTCACGTAATTGGGCCCAAGTCCGTGAACTGTTGCAAACAGCCCATGGATTGTTTCCTACTAACGAACTATAACAATCACAGCAACACTTATAATTGTTACTTTAATAAATCACTCATAACTTCATCGTTATAACTCGGAATTGAGTGATTCTTGGCTCGTTGGATTCATAAGCTCATTCACTATAACATGAGATTTTTTATAAGGATAAAGGTTATTGTATCCAAGGTCATGAATCAAATAACCTCAAGTATATATACATAGATGTACATTTACCGTCATTGGAATTGTTCCATAGAGTGAGCATTTATCTTGATAGATTAGAAAGGTAGAATTGAACAAGAATACAAATGAAATCAATCACATACCTTTGTTGATGAAGTACTTGTTGATGTCTTCTTGTAGTCTTCAATCTTCAATCTTCATCCTTTAAGGATAGCTTCGATTTAACTTCTTAGACCTAATCTAGTCCGAAACTATCTCTAGCATGCTAAATAAAGAATGCAGTTTGGCAACTAAAATTGACAACTAACTTGACATACCAACGCTAGTGGGTTCAACCGAGCAGTGCTCTAACAATCATCATACAAGACGAAGGACTACTCAAGGAACTGGTGGATCTTCATCGAATAAAAGGTATGTGGAGACTTGAACTTATCTGTCACTCAAAAGTCTATCTATTCTATCTCATACTCTTGAGACAAAAGTCGTTTTGATATATAGACTTCATTATGCACATTTGCTATTTCGAGCCGAGTTTATCTCGCCTATCTATTTCTCGAAATATGTGTTGGTAAGCTTTCGCTTTAGCCGAATTCATCTTTACCTAGTGACAAAAGTCATGTTATGTTTCAATCACTTTGAAAATTGCTCTAAAGAAAAATGGTCTGTGAATAACGGCTATATCCGTCCTCTGAGAATGTTTCAATGATTGAAATGAGAGTTTAGGTTACATAACCATTGGTAGGATATAAGCATTGTTGTGGAAACACATATATGTATAAGTCCTTATTCCTTGAACCAAAGTTTGCGAACTTAGTTGATCAAGAGAAATGGAAGTGGTGTGAGCCAATTCCGCGAACTCAGTCCGGGAACTGGCGGAAGTTCTCAACCCGAGAATTTCTGCTGGAGTTTGTAAACTCCTTCCATGAGCTTAAGTCCGTGAACCCAGTCCGCGAACTTGAGCAGGTTATATCTAAAACCGGTTGTTCTTTAACTCATGTTTATTTAAACTAAGGAATGCTTTTACAAACCGTGGCTATAAAGTTCATGAACCGATTCGAGTGAATCAAACCGTTTTTGCTTCGATTGTGTCTTGTGTAGTTACATAAGATCTAAGCAATTAAACAACTCTCTAACTAGTTCATTTGAGTCATTTGAACTAGTTATGGTGAAGAAGAATACGGTTGATATAAAAGTAATCATATGGCTAATCATTTGGTTAACTATTGTTGAACCAACAAACGTTAATGTTTGGGAACGGTTCGTAAACCCAAAATTGGACATTTCATTTGTGTGTAACAAGCTAAGTTTTCGATCCAACGGTTGAGTAATATTAGATTGAATCTAATCAGGTTTTCATCTAACGGTGAATATTGAATACTTTGTTACGAATCTAACATTGATTGCAAACCCTGATTTGAAAACTATATAAGGGAGAACTCTAGCAACTAGGAAACCTTATCCCCACACCTTACGTGTGATACTAGTTGTATATCTAGAGTCGATTCTCCTTTAACCTTTGGTTTCTTCTTCTAAACCAGGTTAACGAATTAAAGACTTCATTGGGATTGTGAAGCCAGACCGATACTACTTTTCTTGTAGTTTTGTGATCTGATCTTGTTGTTTCTATCGTACGAGTACAATTAAAATAATTGGCTTGAGATTTTATATCTCCAATAGGCAAGATAGAAAAGGAATCATAAACACTTTGTCTCACCGTTTGTGATTCCACAATATCTTTTTTCGTTGCGTCTATTAAGATTATTGTGAGGTGATCAATAATACTAGGCTGTTCTTCGGGAATATAAGACCGGTTTATTGATTGGTTCCTGTTCACCTTGATTTATCAAAAGACGGAACAAAACTCGTAGGTATATTCGTGGGAGACAAATTTATCTATTACCGTAGACTTTTCTGTGTGATACATATTTGTTTATTAAAGTCTTCGACTTTGGGTCGTAGCAACTCTTAGTTGTGGGTGAGATCAGCTAAGGGAATCAAGTACGTATCATCCTGCTGGGATCATAGGCGTAGGAGCATAACTGTACCTTGGATCAGTGTGAGATTGATTGGGGTTCAACTACAGTCCAAACCGAAGTTAATTTGGAGTAGGCTAGTGTCTGTAGCGGCTTAATACAACGTGTGTTCAATCTGGAGTAGGTCCCGGGGTTTTTCTGCATTTGCGGTTTCCTCGTTGACAAAATTCTGGTATCTGTGTTATTTCTATTCCGCGTTATATTTGTTTATATAATTGAAATATCACAGGTAGTGCGTTGTTCAATCAATTAGAATATCCTACCTTTTGGTTGTTGATTTAAATTGATTGACACTTGGATATTGGTCTTTGGTACCATCCAAGTTATCTCTCTAGTATTTGATAAAGACTCGCAGATTTCTATTTGCTTGAGTAAAGATCAAATCGAGAGATTAAGATATAAACACTTTGATATACTTTTTATCTAGATTGAGTCTGACGGTCTAGTTGATTCTCTAGAAAGTATATTGGAGTTTGTCCATCAAATTGCTAATCGAATTGTTGGGTGTGGTTGTTGTACCCCCGCTTTTTCATATACCATAAGTGGATTTAGTTGATCAACATCAGTATGCCATTAATTCCTTTCTTTCAATTTTTTGTAGGAATTGAGCGGAACCTGCTAACTAAGTTCAGGAATTGAGAATCAAATTAGATTTTTTTTTATGACTTTTACCTTATTCTGTCTAATATATTCAGTGCTTCATATGTACTCAAGTTTCCCAGTGATTTTGTTCCTATGTTTGATACATTAACTCAATTCTTTCACTAATTGGTGATAGGTATTTAGGAAAAAGCTGCTCACTAATTCAATTAGTGGTGAATCATTCTAAACAGTAAGTTTTTCTATCAACTCTTTATCTCTTGAAGTCATATATAAAAATTAGTTCTTTTAATCGACTAAAGATTAGAATAACTACAAAAACGTTGTAATAGTTGTATATCCATGTCATGCCTCTACTTTTTTTTTTTAAATTGAGATTTTGGTTTATCATCACATTCTGAAATTTTGTCCATTTACAGAGCCTGATGTATTTATGTACTTAAAGAAGCGAAACAAAAGCTCAGGCTTGGAACTCGAGGTTAGCATTGTGTTTGTCATTTTTGATTCCCTATCTTGATTCCCTTGTCAAACATAGAGGTATAATATATGTAGGATATAAGTCAATTTTGCACAGTAAATAATATGCTGAAATTTTTGAGATTTGAGTGGTCATTTAGTTTGAAACAACTAAAGATGTTATACTTTGTTTCTACATGCTCAAGTCAATATATATAATGCTGCTGGGCTTAATTTAGTAATGTTGTTGTGCATATTTAGTTAGATGTTGTTGTTAAGTAAGATAGTTGCTCACAGAAATTTAATTCTCTTTCTACGTCTTCACGAGACTATTTAAATTTGATATAATCAAGGGACAAATAAATCAGGCTTCTAAGACGGGTCTCTTTTTCAAACTCAAGCCAAAGCTATCAGACAACATCCACTTTCTTTCTTAGACTCAAGCCAAGAACATCTACTGGAAAGAAAAAAACATGTCTCTTACTCACACCAATCTAATGGAAAAAAAAAGAATTTGTAATTTGAACTTGATTTGAAGGTAGAGAAACTAATTGGATACTAATGGTTCTTTATTAATCCTAGACAATTAGGTTAGTGGTGCAATTATGTATGAGTTTGTTGATGGTGGATCTTCGACAAAGGCTAAAATCGTAAAATCATGATCCTGCATGTCTCTGACACAACTTCAGAAATGTATTTGTAACTCATATTTTATGATTCGTGAAAGCTCATTTCACAATCTTTGACTGAGCGGACATCCTCTCAAAGCTCTGTACGAATATATTATTCGTAAAGCCTCTTAGCTGAGCTTTTCGACACTTCGCATAATTTATCAGCACCTCTACGTAGAATCGAAATGATTGGAAGACTCCTAGACATATTGCATGCTAGTATAGAGCGCTAACGTCTTCAGGATGCCATATTGTTCCCTGACTATGTAGAGTGAGGTATAGAATCTCGATGATTGGACGACTCCTAGACATATTGCATGCTAGTATAGAGCGCTAACATCTTTAGGATGCCATATTGTTCCCTGACTATACAGAACCAATATTCAGAATGAGTATGACGCTTCCATCATCTCATACCTCGATTCTCGAATAAGCTCGCTCCTAGATATATTGCATGCTAGTATAGAGCAATTCATAGATTAATTCTAGCGCGACATTCATCAATCAAATTCATAGAAAATAATCTATTTATCTCATTACTCATTTCCATGGCTTATCCTCACCTGGATTCCATGGATTAGTAATAGATAATCATTTTATCTCATTACTCCGTTCCATGGCTTATCCTCAGCTGGATTCCATGGATTAGTAATAGATAATCAATTTATCTGATTACTCCGTTTATGGATTATTCTCAACTGAATTTCATGAATTAGTAATAGATACTCAACTCATTTTATTACTCCATTTCATGAATTATTCTCAGATGAATTTCATGGAATAGTGATAAACATCCACTGATCAGGCATCTGGGCCACCACCGAGTAAGCCCCGAGAAAATGGTGTAAGTGTACTTAGCAATAATGCACGAACGAGCACCCAAACGCACAAACGAGCATTCAAAAATATGGACGAACGAGGAAACCTATGCAAAATAGGGAAGAAAATAATAATAGTAAAATAATAAAAAGGGTGTCTAGGGGACCGGGCCCACCGGCGGGCCGGTCATGCCGTCATGCCCGGCCCCACACCTCTTCCCATTATTTTACTTTATTTTATTATTTTTCCTAATCTCATAAAAACCCCTTCTTTCGAGAAAACTTCCTTGTTCGAGCAAAACTCTTAGTTTCTCCATATTTCCTTCACACGATGAAAGAATAATAAAAAATAGGGAAAAGGTGTCACGAGACCGGACCTACGAGCCGGCCGGACATGTCCTAGCCGTGGCCGATCCCACACCTTATAATCCATTATTTTATTATTATTATTATTTACTTCATCTCATGGAACTCCTTCGTTTGAGCAAAAACCCTAGTTTTTCCATATTTTCTCAAATATTGCTCAAACCGTCAAAAGTCAAAAAGTCAAATGGTCACATGAACGATTAGGCTCCTCACGTCAAATATTAAAATATTATTATTTTAATATTGTTGAAATAATGATCGCACAAGCAAAGTTCTACTTGCTCATTCGAGCAAAATCGAGAGTTTCAGTCAAGATCAAACTCTTCTTAAAATCCGAAATATTGCTCGAACGCGCCTCAGAAAATATCAAAATTCCCAGAATTGAAACACGGACAATATGGTAACACGGGCATGCCACCTTGATCGACCAAGGTCGGCCCTTAGGCTTGCAGAAGCCGGTCCCACATCATATTAATGATTTTGACCTAATTAATCTACTACAGTTCATATTAGGTTCAAAACCTTTCCAATCAACTTGGAACTTGTTAAATCGACCACCAGATGGTCCCACGACCACCAAGGGCCGGTTTTATACCCCTTAGTCGGTCCCTCGTCTCTCCAAAATTAGGTTTATTGCCTAATGCTCAAACGAGCATAATTTGAATAAATGATTGAACCAGCATTTAATCATCTTTTCACCAACTGGTCTGCAAAGGACTTTGGTGCTTACTCATTCGAGCACCTGGGCGCTACATGGTCGTCCCATAATCCCATGTATCCGGTCCCTCTCTTACTCAGTGATTGATTTTCAGTAAATCATCAATTGATCAAAAGTCAATCAAAATTAGGGTTTCGAACCAAATGCTCTGCAAATCATAATTCTGAGCAATTTCAAGCACTAATAATTTTATAGTGATCCATAAATAAACATATTGATTAATTATATAATATTCGGTCCAGCTACCAATATTTTAATTAATATTTTATTTGGTCCATTAACCAATAATTCATGAATCGAGCAATATTGCTCAAACGGGCAATATTCGCTTAAACTAGCAATATTTATTTTGCTCATCTATCAACACTAAATTGCTTAAACTAGCGAAGCACACGATCAACCAGATTCAGAACTCACTGATTAGACTATCAATTGCTCGACTGAGCAATATTCTTCATGTTTGATTCAACTATCAACATTCGAGAATCATATTGATCCAACATTCAATATTCTAGTTTATATTTAATGCCTGGTACTGCTACCAATGTTTTGCTGGACTGAGCAACATGGTTCGAACGAACGACCATCCAATATTCCTGATCCACTTTGTCATTCGATCATGGTATACTAGATCAGGGATGAACATTCTGTATAATTCAACAATATCTTTGGTTTCCCGTCGAATTCTCGAAATATCAAGATAAGTCCTTGATCGAGCAACCTCATCGGATGATCAATCCAAATCATCAAAATATCATTATCTCAACTATTAAAATTATATATCACAATTTATCGAGACTCAACGTCTCTCATCATTGTGTCCCAGCAGACACCTTATGCTCAATCCATGAGTCTCAGAGCATATCACATTAGTTCATTATGCTCGACTCATCAAGGCTAAGACTCATTGTCTTTTCAAGTCAACAACTGACTAATTTAATCCACGTCTTCCTTGCAGACTCCAAATTCATGGGACATCAATCACGTCACATGGGGGGATATTAATTAGGGTTTTGGTCTGACGGCCTACGACACGTGTGTTCATCCACGATGAGAAATGTGAGTAAGTCGTGCAAGTAGTTGAGGAATTTAGCAAAGTAGTGGGTGAAAATCAACCAAGTCTCCGCACGACCTAGAACTGGTTTAACCACGATTTCCCACTTTCCCAATTTTTCACTCGTGCAACCGTCACACTTAATGGAGATCAATGTGTCTACATTCTGGCAATATAAATTAGTCTATGAACTCATGATTAGAGACAATCTCAGATAGACAAGAATTATCATCTGAACAATCACTCTCAACTGAGCAGAATTCAAACTTATTCGAACCCAGCAGTTCATTTGCAGAAACCTACAACACATTCACGATCCTTGATCACCATTGGTCTCACACACTTCTCAGCTTCCCTCCTACAGATCGACCCTCTTCCCTCTTTGTGACCGAATTGACTCTGGAACGACCATTGTCTTGGTTTAGGCCGGAGTCTTACAAATTGATCTGTCAAACTCAAATCACTCCCGGGAAGTGCATATATTTAAGTTTAAGAAATTTTCTCGTTCGAGGAGTCCCGTCCGCACGGTCGTCTCTTCACTTTTCTAAAAACCCAACAAATCGTTTTGCCCCATCAACAGATTATCGACCTGTAGATGGGGAAAAACGATTTGCTGGTTTTTAAGGAATTGAGGAGACGACCGTACAGAGGAGACTCCTTGAACCGAGCGAAATGTTAAACCTCACACAGATGCACCGCTGCAAAGGGGGTGCTTTAGATTCGAGAGATCAATCTGTAGTACTCCGGCCTAAATCAAGACAATGACCGTTCCAGAGTAAATTCGGTTTTTCACAAGAGAGGATGGGTTGATCTGTAGGAGGGAAGCTGGGAAATGTGTGGAATCAATGGTAATCAAATATTATGGGTGTGTGAATTCTGAATACGATAAGCTCTGAGTGATTGAAATTGCTCAATTGAGAGTAGTTGCTCAATTGATGAGTTGATGATCTCGTGTTGTCGATGAGACGTGAGATTGATGATACTGTTGATGATTCAATCATGATTCGGAGACTTATTTATATTGCTGGAATTTTAGACACCATGATCCCATGAAGTGTGACAGTTGATGGAATCAAGGAGTGGGAAAGTGGAGATCGTGTTTGAAACCAGTTTCTCAACATGTGGAGACTTGGTCAATTTTCCACCCACTACCGCGTGAATTCCTTCAACTGATTGCACGACTGGCTCACATTCCATCGCGTGTTTGAACACACATGCCGTAGACCGCCAGACCAAAACCCTAAGTGATATCCCCCCAAGTGACACGATTGATGTCTCGTGGTTTGTTAGTCAATTGATGACTTCGTGGTTTGATGGGACGATGAGTCCATGTAGTTATTGAGTGTCGAACATGATGTTCTGAAACTCATGAATTGAACATGTCATGAGACAGAGGTATAATTCTTACGATGAAGTGAGCAAGTATTGCTCATTCGATGGATCGTTGAACCAATATTCCTTGGTTTGAGAAAATATTTATCATCTGAGCAAATGTTGCTCATGTGATGAATTGTTGAATATTTGATCGTCTGAGCATGTGTTGCTCATCTGATGGATTATTGGCAGCGTACCAAAAATATTAATTAGAATACTGGTCATTGAACCGAGCATAATTAATAAAATTAATGACCATGAGGCCGTCGTAAAATTATTAAGGTTGGAATCTGGAATGATGATCCTTGGATTCAGAAACCCTAATTTGATCAATTGATGATCAATTCATGGTTCGTCAGAAGTTTAACCATGGGACGAAGGAGGGAGCGACTACATGGGACCGTGGATCAACCATGTAGTGTCCATATGCTCACTTGAGCAAATACGAAGAACTCCTGAAGAGTTGACGATTTGTTGGTGGAAGAATGATTAATTGTTGGCTTAATCATTTATTCAAAATGCTCGTTTGATCCTTACGTGAGAAAACCTAATTAATTATGACGAGGCGAGGGACCGACCATGGAGTCATGAAACCGGCCCTGGGTTATCACGTGACCGCCTAACGATCACTTCATGAAAATCCAAAGTGTTTGGAAGAGTTTTGGACCTAATACGAGCAATTGTGCAAATTAGGACAAAACTGTGAAAATTGATGGGACCGGCTTCCGTGAGCCAAAGAGCCAATCTTGGCCGATCAAGATTGCGTGCTCGTGTCCCCAAGGCGTCCGCGTTTAGTCCTGATAATTTTGATATTTTATGGCGTGCAATTGAGCATCCATTCGAGAAAATATGCCAAAATTAGGGTTTCGACGAAACTGAGGAAAACACCATGAGATGATGAAAATAATTATAAAATAAGGAATGAGGAGGCGTGGGACCGCCGTGGTCAAGGCATGGTCGGTCGGTCGTGACCATGGTCCCGTGGTGCCTTTTCTTTAATTTTATAATATTTTGATGATTTTATGAAAAATTCATGAATTTTTGAGAAATTTGATGAATTTAGGGAGTTTCCATGAATTGAAGGAGTTTTCATGAGTTCATGGAACCAAAATATTAAAATAACAAAAACATGGGCGTGTGGGACCATAGAGGCATGGCGGGCCGGCTATGGACCGGTCCCACGAGTTTTTCATAATTTAATAAATATTTTTAGGTATTTTTGATGATTTGAGGGAATTTTTCCTAATTTGAGAGAAATACCATAAAAACAAGGAAAAATAGGATAAATAATAATAAAATAATAAAGCAAAGGGCGTGTGGGACCGTCTAGGGCATGGCCGGCAGGCTAGTGGCCCCGTCCCACAAGTTTTCATAATTTTGTTTTATTTTATTATTATATGATGATTTGTGCAAAAAATACCATGAAATCAAGGAGTTTTTCATGAAATTAGAGAAATAATAATAATAATAATAATAATAAAATAATAAGGAACCGTGGAGTGTGGGGACGGCTGGGACCAAGGCATGGCCGGTTGGCCAGTGGTCACGCCCCACACTCCTTTCCTTAATTTTATATTATTTGTTATGGATTTATGGAAGTACCATGAAACCGAGGAGCTTCCTCGAGACGAAGGAGATTTGATCAGATGAGAGAATTTTCATCAAATCATGGAAAATAATAAAAATGTATTAAAAATATAAAACTGGCGTGGAACTGACCACGGCACGGTCGGTAGGTCGTGTGTCCGTGTTCCCAGCACCTTGGTCAATATTTTTAATTATTTATTATTTTCTTCCCTATTTTGCATAGGTTCTTCGTTTCGTTGTATTTTGAAATACTCGTTCGTGCAGTGACTGTTAGTGTATCGTCGTTGAATACACTTTCACCATTTCAATCGGGGCTTACTTAGAAGCAGCTCAGACGCCCGGTTGTTGATTATTTATTACTAATTGTGGAATTCAGTGGGAAATAATTCACAAAGCTGAGTAATAAGATGTTTATTATTAATTCATAGGATCAGCTGAGGATTCGACTACGAATTCAGAATAATAAAGTGTACCATTCCATGGGATCGTATATTCGACCATAGAATCGAAGTAATTAAGATTTATCTATTACCATTTATGAGACCAGTTGTGGATTCGATCATGAAATCGGAGTAATGAGATAATATAGTTATTGTTATTCTATGAGATCAAGTTGTGGATTCGATCATAGAATCAGAACAATTGTTATTGTCATTCCATGGGACCAGTCGTGGATTCGACCATGGAATAGGAGCGATTGTAATTAGGAATAATTAACTTTGTGGCTCTATACTAGCAGAGAAAGCTGTCTAGGAGCATTAATCATCCCGATATGAGCTTGTCGGTAAGTCATATCCTTTATATAGTCAGGGTAAACTCGTTGTTTGTTCCTGAAGACGTTATCGTTCTATACTAGCAGAGCAAGCTGTCTAGGAGCCGTCCATCACGTGATGCTGTATAGAAATAATCACTGAAAGTATTCAGTATTCATGAGATATGACATTGTCCAGTCGTGAGACTACATATCTACATGTACTCTGAGAGAAAGTACTCTCCGTTGAGAATTCGATGAGAGACCCGTGTCTCAGTCCTCACGTCTGATTGCTGGATCAGAGCTTCGTATAATTATGAGTTTACGATTTTAGACCTTGTCGAAAATCCACCATCTACATTAAGTCCCCTGCTTACTGAGGAAAGCTGTGTTCCTCAGTCAGTATTAAATGGTGATTTTCCGGCCATAAATAACAATACCAGTAATTGAATTTAGTCGTAAGTTGAAACGTTACCGGTTTTAGAGAGCATGAGCAGACCACGACTTGAGGAAGGCTTCAATGTCATGATTGGAGTGTCGTTTGGTGAGCATAAATTGGTGTTGAACCGCTGGTTTGGACGATGAGTCCGTGGTTGGTCAGGATTCGCGGGACGGGGCCAAGAAAGGAATCCATTTTAGCACGGACGCTCGTTCGTTAGTTTAAGAAACAACAAAATAGACCTGAGTCTAATGATAAAAACTTTGTCTATGAGCTTTCACGAAAAACAAAATTTTATTTTTTAAATATGTGAGATTTCACAAAGTGGAATAAACTCTCGTTTCAAAGGTGGATGCTCGTACGAGAGAAAAGTTTTTTTAAATAGATGTGCGTCTGTTAGTAATAAAATTTTGTTTATGAGCTTTCATGAAAAAAATTTATCTCAAGCTTTCAGAAATCTTTGAGAATACACTCTCGCTTCAGAGACAGATGCTCGTGCGAGGGAGCAAAAATATATAGATGCATTTTCCAAATTTACGTGAGTTTCACGTTAAATATTTATATAGTTTGTAAAATCATGTTTTGATTTTGAACAACTGTTGAATGTAAACCATTATACATGGTAAAATAATGTCTATATGTGAGTTTTCACAATCGTAGAATGGACGTCTGTCCAGATTTTGAGAAACCAGTGAATGTTCACATTGTAAAATTTACGTGGGTTGTTCACGGTTTTATGAAAATCATGTCAGAATTTTGCTCGTCTTAGCAGGATTGAAGGAACGAGCAAGATTTGAAGTATTAACTCATGTACTATTAGTGGAATTGTAAACAGGTAAGAGTTGAAAGTTACCATTTTTGCAGACGCTGATGTGAGCATCTTTATTCCATGATTCGTTGTTTTGTAGAATCCTGCGCTTTGAATGATGCACTGAATGTTATGCATCTGTCACAGCCACTTTGCAAGAATGACTGACTCCCATGATGACACTTTCAAAGACGATGTTTCCAGGGATGACATCTCCGCGGGTGCAACTTCAAGAAATGGTACTTCTGGGACCTCTGAGTGATGGTGAGAGATCCTTCATACTGAGTTGTACTCCTGGTTATTTCATCAACTATACCACAGGATGATCGTGTAGTGAGGTTTCAGATCAATGTAGACTCCTCGGAAATGGAAGAAATTCTTCGGTGCGGAGCACCCAGAAGTAAGAACTACAGGATATTAGCAAATGACGTGCAGTCCCCAGCCGTTTCTTTGGTGAGTTGTTAGCGCTCCTTGTGTCATGACTTTTTCCTGCCCGTGCAATTAGGATCACGAGACCAAGGTTTTGTTATTTCTTTTCATACCTTTTCTCCATCAATTGACGGTCTTCAACTTGTTCCCAGGCGAACAATTCAGGGATCCAGTACTGATGAAGAAGTCGATGTAAATATCTCTTTCGTACAGGTGATCACGGCATCTACTTGAATGAAATAATAATAATTTTTGTTGATGAATCCAGGAAGAAACCATTGTAGATAACAAGCATGTTGATGAAGCGCACTCTTCTTTGGGACATGGGAATATGGAGAATTCCCGAAATCCCGAATCGAATGGAGATAGTGGTGTTGTCAACGGAGATTCTGGTATTGTCGAGGATTCAAATGATTTAGAGACTCCATTAGTAAGTATATATCATGTAATTTCTTCAAAGAAGTATGATATCGCTGATTCGTGAATGAATGAATGAAAATCCATGTGAATTTATGGATAACTTTGCCGAAATACGTCACCAGAAAATTTCAGACTTCAGATTTTACTAGAAACGTTGTAGAATCCTCGTCCGAAGTCAGGTTTTCTTGGTTTGCATATGTATCTTCAAGCCCGAGAAATTTCCAAGCTTTATCATAGAAGCTCTTTGAAGTTTGAGCATGTCTAGGGCCTGAAAAAGGCGAAATAGTGAACTTCCAGTAGACCTTCAGAACTTTTCCAGATTGCATGTTGTCCGATGATTTGGCCACATCTGTTAGCTCGTTCATCCGATTGCTACGAAATTTTGATATGTTGTAGTCAACATCCATACGACGATAATGGTATATGACCCAACCTTAAATTCCTTATCAATTTCTCCCAGTTATCCGTTGAATACATGGCAGTGTAAAATCTCTTCAGCAGAGCTTGTTTGAAAACGTGTTTCATGACTTCTACACTATTTGCGCATGTCTTGGGTGCATAATAAGGAACTTAGATGATGTTAGTTCACTTAAATTCTGAATTTTATGGTTGTGTTGGGTTTCCACGCTTGAATCATTCTAATCCCATGTAATCTTCACATTAGGTGCCAAATGCTGAAGTTGGGAATAATGGATCCAACAATGATGACTTGAGCAACTATGGAGCCGTTGATAATGAGACCTCCATCCCTGTACCTCAATGTCATGGAAATATTGTTGTTGATGCCGTGGAGGTGACTGAAACTCCAATTTTGCGTGGGATGGTGGAACCCGAATCGAGAATGGAAGAAGCTGCTTCAACCGAAGTTGTTCCTATGATTGCTGACGCTGCTCCAGCGACTGAGAACCGGATAATAGTGCATTAGTATCCCAATGCAGGGAATGCTTTTACTCCTTCATTTGGTGAGATACTCCCATATCATAGGTTTGTTGGTGGATTTAGCGTTCCCATTAGATATGCTGCTATGTACAAGAAACCGTGGAAGACGTATGGGAACATCGTCGTTACCAAGGATCCGGAGCATAGTTATTTCTTGACGAGGCAAGTAGAAGCCATCTTGCGTGTTATAAATGATATCCGCATCACAGCTGGAAATACTGTCACCGAGATGTACTCTTTGATTGGGAGTACAACTTGAAGAAAGCTGAAGAACTTGGCTTCAATCTGAAATGGCTTCGTCAAAAGATTGATGCTATCAGGAAAGCAGTGGAAGGTGACACTCCTTTCACCACTAGTGATGTCGTGTTGAAGAAGATGGATGAAGTTGCTCCAAAGACCGAAAAGGCTAGAACCATGATTATAGATATAATCTTTGCTACTTCATCCAGTGAGCCTTTTACGTTCACGAACTAGTTAGTGAGTTGAGAATCTGGTATACTGGGAGTTCAACCTGAGTGTTCTTGAAAGCATGACTGTATCGTGAAGCGGCTTTGTAAGTGAATCCACGTTGTTGTGGAAGATAGCAACAGAAATCTCCGTTCTAGATCGGGGAAGGGAACAAGTTCCTCAGTCATGTAGGGTTTTGTGATGTAGAGAAGTCCCGTCGATGAAGTTTCACGGAATCACCTCAGGTTGCCCAGTGTATGTTGAAGGAGTTGGTAACATTCATGTGTGAATGATGTTGCATCTGCTTCAGAAGTCTTATAATGAGATAATGAAGACTTATCGAATGTAGTGCCGTGCTGGTGTTGAATCAGTGTCGAGATATTTGTGTTGAAGCCAGAGGCGCCATTATCGAAGGTGTACTCTTTGATTGGGAGTACAATTTTGAAGGCTTCTTAGATGATTGAGCGTTGAAGCGTCATACCCCTTGAGCATGTCTTAGGTTTGATCGTCTGGGCCCCGACTTTCTTCTGTTGATTTAGCATTCCTTTCGTTGCAGCAGTGGGATTCAACACTTGTGCAGAAGTCAGAGCTTTCTAATTTTGTGGCACACATGGACACTCCTGGAAGGTTATGTAGAAACTCCCAAAGTGTTCTTTTCCATGTTTGGACATCATCTCAGCAATGAAAGTCTCAGTGATCGATTCAGAGAAATGTCAGATTCAACCACTTTGTAAAATACTAACGCGGTGAAGTTACCATTCATAACGTCTTGCAGAGTTGCTAGCAGAATTAAGTCCGCATGCTACATAGCATGTGAGGAAATAAATGACGTATACACGGGAGGAATGAGACTTTCCTGAGTGTGGAACCTCTTGATGAACGTCTATGCATCTTTTGCAGGTTCTTGCTTCAATCTCGTAAAGTTCGAAATTCCTCCAAGTGCTCTGATGATGGAATGTCCGTCAAATCTTCTGGATCAGAACTTTCTTTGTTGGAGAGATATGTAACCAAAGGCGCTTTGTAAGTACCCATATTTTCAGCGTGGATCCACGCTCTTCTGAAGGACGTGTCATATCATGGATCTTCCTGTTTATGTGAAACTTGGTTTCTGTCCAGGTTGAACTTATGCTCACTTTGAGAATGATGTAGCCATAAGTATTTCTGAGCGCTCCTTCAAGGTATCTGATTGATATGGAGCATGAGTATCTTCTTGTCGAGTGATGCATGTGGATCCGATGGTTTTCATTGGAATGTTGTTGATGGCGGTGTCAGCATCGATCAACGTTCTTCCCAATTCGTTTCTTCTGAGATTGATTGTGGTAAGCAGTCCCCAGTCGTACGCCTCTTGGTCCGTGGATGGAGGCTCAAGAAGTATTTTCGGAATGGACTTCTTGACATGATGTGTTCAGTGCTGTGAACATGTCTCTCCTTCGTGCCTTCGACAGATAGAGCAATTCACGTTCGACCGGGATTGAACTGCCTCTTTGATAGGTTGTTCAGAGAGAGTGTAAAGCTTCAGATTGGGAGAGGACTCTTGTATACTCCTTCAGTCCCTCGTTGAAGCTATTGTGGATCAACCTGGGTTTCTTCATTTTTTTTCAGTTGGCTCTCTATGATGAGCAGTGATTTGATTGCACCATCTTGAACCCATACTTCTAGTAACTCGATCACTGCTTCATGATAAGTTTGAGTATGTCCGATCATATCCCTGTTCGTTAATGCCGGATCGAGGTTTGTGTAAGATTGGTTATCCTTTCTTGATGATTTTGTAGGATGAGGTGTTGGATGTCTCATGTTTGAGCAGGAGCTTTCCTTTTGCTTGAGCAATAACGTTCATGGAAGGTTGGACATTGTATTGTTTGTTGATAGGCATCGGCTTCTCCGAGGTTCCTCGACCTTGTAGACTTTGCCAGCAAAGCAGGTGTAGTAGTCGCTGATCGTTTGGCTGCTTCATGAAGTTCTGAGAGAGTATGGAGTCGCAGAGAAAGGCTCTGTAGATTAAGATCATTTGTTTGTTCATGCTCTCCTAGTGCCTCCAGGATCGAGAGACGTGTTCTCGAGCGCTCCATGTTCCTTATATAGTGCGAGCGTTGGGGAAGTTAAGCCCTCGGAAAGAAATTATTTGCGTAGCAACAGGGTATGAAGGTTGATAACGATGAACAGATGATGCTTTGTCTTTTCCTCGATCCTCCATGAAGCGTTCCAGGTCCTCACGAGCGATAAAGCCTGCACGTTCCTCTGCTGGAGAGTCATCTGTAGCTTTGCGGAATTCTTCATCTTGTACAACATGGTTGGAGAGATTTCAGGATCAGCAGTTGAAGACGTTTCTTTAGCTTCTCCTTTTTCGTGCTGAGGCTAAGTTCGTTCAGACGCAAACTTGTCTGTAAGAGTTTTGAGATAAGCATACAACTCTTTCTGTGTTGCAGCCACGTCAGTCTGAACCTTCATGAGATCAAGCTGATTTCCTCTGATTTCTTCAGGAGACCAACCGAAGAGTGGATTGTTGATGGCGCCAGTGTCGTCACTTGCAGAGGAGATCTCTGGAGAACCAGTGCTTGGAAGAGTGATAGTAACATGTGACGCGATATTTCTGGCTGAAGGAGTGGTGTTAGCGCTACCACTAGAGCCTGCAACGTTAATAGGAGTAGTACTTGCTGGGAGTACCACTAGGACTTGCAATGTTAGATTTGGGTGTTGAACCAGGATTGGTAACTGAACCATACCTAAGACCGACAATCCTGCCGAATTGAGATTGCAACCGAGAGAATGATCTCCCACTGTGGTCGCCAATCTGTAGATGGGGAAAAACGATTTGATGGTTTTTAAGGAATTTAGGAGACGACCGCACGGAGGAGACTCCTCGAACCGATCAAAATGTTAAACCTCACAAAGATGCACCGCTGTAAAGGGGGTGCTTTAGATTCGAGAGATCAATCTGTAGTACTCCGGCCTAAATCAAGATAATGATCGTTCCAGAGTAAATTCGGTCACAAGAGAGGATGGGTTGATCTGTAGGAGGGAAGCTGGGAAATGTGTGGAATCAATGGTAATCAAAGATTGTGTGTGTGTGAATTCTGAATATGATAAGCTCTGAATGATTGAAATTGCTCAATTGAGAGAGAGTAGTTTCAATTGATGAGTTGATGATCTCGTGTTGTCGATGAGACGTGAGATTGATGATACTGTTGATGATGATTCAATCATGATTCAGGACTTATTTATATTGCTGGAATTTTAGACACCATGATCCATGAAGTGGACAGTTGATGGATGAAAGAGTGGGGAAATGGAATCGTGTTTGAACCAGTTGCTCATCGTGTGAGACTTGGTCGATTTTCCACCCACTACTGTGAATTCCTTCAACTGATTGCACGACTTGCTCACATTCCACGTGTGTTGAACACACGTGCCGTAGACCGCCAGACCAAAACCCTAAGTGATATCCCCCCAAGTGACACGATTGACGTCTCGTGGTTAGTTAGTCAATTGATGACTTCGTGGTTGATGGGACGATGAGTCCATGTAGTTGCTGAGTTGAACATGATGTTCTGAAACTCATGAATTGAACATGTCATGAGACAGAGGTATAGTACGATGAAGTGAGCAAGTATTGCTCATTCGATGGATGTTGAATATTGATTGTTGAACCAATATTCCTTGGTTTGAGAAATATTATCATCTGAGCAAGTTAAGTGTGTTGCTCATCTGATTGATGACCAAAAATATTAATTAGTACTGGTGTTGAACGAGTAATTAATAAAATAATGACCATGAGGTCGTCGTAAATTATTAAGGTTGGAATCTGGGAATGGATCCTTGGATTCAGAAACCCTAATTTGATTGATGATCAATTCATGGTTGTCAGAATTTAACCAGGACGAAGGAGGAGGAGGCTACATGGGACCGTGGATCAACCATGTAGTGTCCATATGCTCACGTGAGCAAATACGAAGAACTCCTGAAGAGTTGACGATTTGTTGGTGAAAGAATGATTAAATGCTGGCTTAATCATTTATCAAAAATGCTCGTCTGAGCCTTAGGTGAGAAAACCTAATTAATTATGACGAGGTGAGGGACCGACCATGGAGTCATGAAACCGGCCCTGGGTGTCACGTGACGCCTGACGATCACTTCATGAAAATCCAAAGTGTTTGGAAGAGTTTGGACCTAATACGAGCAATTGTGCAAATTAGGTCAAAACTGTGAAAACTTGATGGGACCGGCTTCGTGAGCCAAAGAGCCAATCTTGGTCGGTCAAGATAGCATGCTCGTGTCCCCAAGGCGTCCGTCTCAGTCCTGAGAATTTTGATATTTTCTGGCGTGCAATTGAGCATCCATTCGAGAAAATATGCCAAAATTAGGGTTTCGACGAAACTGAGGAAAACACCATGAGATGATGGAAAATAATTATAAAATAAGGAAAAGGAGGCGTGGGACCGCCGAGGCCAAGGCATGGTCGTCCGGTCGTGCCATGGTGTGGTGCCTTTTCCTTAATTTATAATATTTTGATGATTTTATGAAAATTCATGAATTTTAAGAAATTTGATGAATTTAGGGAGTTTCCATGAATTGAAGGAGTTTTCATGAGTTCAAGGAAGCAAAATATTAAAAAATAAAAAAAGGGCGTGTGGGACCGTGGAGGCATGGCCGGACGGCTGGGCCCGGTCCCACGAGTTTTCATAATTTTTTGTATTTTTCATGATTTGAGGGAATTTTTCCTAATTTTGAGAGAAATACCATGAAATCAAGGAATTTGATGAATTCAAGGAAAAATAAATAAAATAATAAAAAAAGGGGCGTGTGGGACCGGCTAGGGCATGGCCGGCCGGCTAGTGGCCCGGTCCCACAAGTTTTCATAATTTTATTTATTATTTGATGATTTGTGCAAAATACCATGAAATCAAGGAGTTTTTTTATGAAATTAGAGAAATAATAATAATAAAATAATGAGGAACCGTGAGGTGTGGGGCCGGCTGGGACCAAGGCATGGCCGGTTGGCCAACGGTCACGCCCCACACTTCTTTCCTTAATTTTATATTATTTTTTACGAATTTATGAAAATACCATGAAACCGAGGAGTTTCCTCGAGACGAAGGAGATTTGATAAAATGAGAGAATTTTCATCAAATCATGGAAAATAATAAAAATGCATTAAAAATATAAAACTGGCGTGGATTGACCACGACACGGTCGGTCTCGTGTGTCCGTGCTCCCAGCACCTGGTCAATATTTTAATTATTTATTTTTTCTTCCCTATTTTGCATAGGTTCATCGTTTCGTTGTATTTTGAAATACTCGTTCGTGCGGTGACTGTTAGTGTATCGTCGTTGAATACACTTTCACCATTTGAATCGGGCTTACTTAGAGGTAGCTCAGACGCCCGGTTGTTGATTATTTATTACTAATTGTGGAATTCAGTGGAGAATAATTCACAAAACTGAGTAATAAGATGTTTATTATTAATTCATAGGATCAGCTGAGGATTCGACTACGAATTCAGAATAATAAAGTGAGCATTACCATTCCATGGGATCGTAGATTCGACCATAGAATCAGAGTAATTAAGATTTATCTATTACCATTTATGAGACCAGTTGTGGATTCGATCATGAAATCGGAGTAAAGATAGTATGAGATAATTAGTTGCTATTCTATGAGATCAAGTGTGGATTCGATCATAGAATCAGAACAATTGTTTATTGCCATTCCATGGGACCAGTCGTGGATTCGACCATGGAATAGGAGCAATTGTTATTGCCATTCCATGGGACCAGTCGTGGATTCGACCATGGAATAGGAGCAATAATAGATTATCTGGGAATTCAGTAGTGAATGTCACGCAGAATTAATCTTAATTAGGAATAATTAACTTTGTGGCTCTATACTAGCAGAGCAAGCTGTCTAGGAGCATTAATTATCCCGATATGAGCTTGTCGGTAAGTCATATCCTTTATATAGTCAGGGTAAACTCGTTGTTTGTTCCTGAAGACGTTATCGCTCTATACTAGCAGAGCAAGCTGTCTAGGAGCCGTCCATCTCGTGATACTATATAGAAATAATCACTGAAAGTGTTCAGTATTCATGAGATATGCCGTTGTCCAGTCGTGAGACTACATATCTACATGTACTCTGAGAAAGTACTCTCCGTTGAGAATTCGATGAGAGACCCGTGTCTCAATACTCACGTCCGATTGTTGGATCAGAGCTTCGTATAATTATGAGTTTACGATTTTAGCCCTTGTCAAAAATACACCATCTACATCATTGAAGAAGTGATCGAGTTACTGAAAGTATGGATTCAAGATGGTGCAATCAAATTTCCATTCATCAGGAGAGAGCCAACTGAAGAAAAAATAGAGAATCCCAGGTTAATCCAGGAGAGCTTCAACTGGGGACTGAAGGAGTACACAAGACTCTCTCCCAATCAATACCTTCACTCTCTATGAACAACCTGTCAAAGAGGAAGTTAAATCCTTGGTCGAACATATATGTGAATTGCTCTATCTATCGAAGGAATAAAGGAGAGACATGTTCACAGCACTGAATCACATTTTGTCAGGAAGTCCACTCTGCTAGTAATTCCTGAGCCTCTAGCCATAGAAAAATAGATGTACGACTAGGGACTGCTTACAAAGTCAATCTCAAAGGAAACAAATTTAGGAGAACGTTGATCTATATTGACACCGCTATCAACATTGTTCCACCGAAATCCCTCAGAGCCGAAGGCATCACTAGACAAGAAGCTACTCATGCTCCCATCTCAATCAGATACCATGAAGGAACGCTCAGAGATGCTTACGGATACATCACTCTCAAAGTGAAAATAGGTTCAACTTGGACTGAAGCCAAGTTTCACGTAATCAAGGAAGATCCAGGATATGACATGATCCTCGGACGAGCGTAGATCTGCGCTGAAAAGATGGTTACTGACAAAGCGCCCTTGGTTTCACATCTCTCCAATGAATAAAGTTCAAATCCAGAAGATTTGGTGGACATTCCACCATCAGAGCACTTGGAGAAATTTCGAATGAGGTTGAAGCAAGAACCTGCATATACATTCATCAAGAGGTTCCGCACTCAGGAAAGTCTCATTCCTCCCATGTCTATGTCATTTATTTCCTCACATGCTATCATAGCATGGAGACTCAATACAGCTAGCAACTCTGCTGTTGCAAGACGCTCGAATAGGTGGCTTCACCGCTACAATATTTTACCAAGTGGTTGAGTCAAACTCCTCTTCAAATTGAGCACTGCACTGGGATGATCATTACCAAGATGATTAAGCCCAAGACATTTGACACTTCATCGCTCAAGCATCTAAGTGCCTTATTCCTCAAATCCCTTCAAATTGTACTCCCAATCAAAGAGTACACCTTGCGCCTCTATCGTCAGCACGAGTATCATTATAACGACACACTGATTCAATACCAACACGATCAAATTATAACTGAACTACAATCAATAAGTCTTCACTATCCCATGATAATACTTCTTAAGAAGATGCAACACCATTGATCCATGGATCACACAAACTCCTTCAACATACACTGGGGACTTGATCTTATTGGAGAAATCGATTCAAATCTATTTCAATAAATGTTAGCCACATAACAAGTTATTGCAACTTGATGTGATTCCATGAAACTTCATCAATGGGACCTCTCTACATCACAATCCCCTGCACGACTGAGGAACTTCCTCTCTTCACCAATCACATCCAGAATGAAGACAGCTACTGCTATCTACCGTAACAACATCGACTCATTGACGAAGCCGGTTCACAAAAAATTCATTCTGGTTAGGAGAATTTGGGTTGAACTCCCAGTACACCTTCATCTTAGGGATGCTCAACCCACCAACTAGTTCGTGAATGTAAAGGCTTACTGGATGGAGGAGCAAAGACTATGTCGATAATCATGGTTCTAGCCTTTTCGGTCTCTGGAGCAACTCCGACCATAGTGTCGGCATCAACAAGGATATCTGGAGTAAATCTTTCCATGGTCTCATCATCAACAAGAATATCTGGAGAAAATTCAATCGTGATCTCAGCATCAACAACGGTCTCAGGAGCAACATCCACATGACAAGGCTTCATCAACTAACCATTCTATGAAGTGTTACTCGATGCGGACTTCTCCAAGTACTAATGATTCATATCAAGATGCCTATACATGAAAATATGTTCACATGAAATTCTTCCCAAATTAAGCTTGCACGACGGGAAGGAACAAGCCGAAGTCTTCTACAAGATGTTCTCATCACCTCTACAAATGAGATACAACACACTTCAAGCCATGGGTTTACAAAAACTTACTAATGGGTGAGTAATGGGACAATGCTTCCTCAATGAAATATGTTCTTCTATGTCTCTTCTATAACATACCAAAAGGGCACATCAGTCGGACATACGAGCATAAAGATATGGCTTCCACACTCAGGTTTTTGGAATCTGAAAATTTGCACGGGATTACAAGTTATGAATGTTTATGCGTCATTGACTTCCCTAGACATTTCCAAACTGAAGGATTGTTTTTTCATATGATTCCTCAGTCTCTTAGATTCGAAAGTTGGGGTCAAGCATCGAATTCCGACATCATATGAAGTTTCAAGAACTTCTAGGACGTACAAGTAGAAATCTCTAAACGGGATTCATAGCACTTACAGTCGAGGGACATCCCCTAGATCCCCACCAATACTGGGTACTGACATTCTGCCACCGTGATACTGCACGTCTCTCCATGACGGATCCATAAGTTTCGAAGACGTAAACAGATGGGTGTTTTTGCAACAAGCTCATCTGATGAAATTTTGCATTGTCCTGCGCAAAGCGACAACTTGGAGTAATTGATGAGGAATCGAAGGACAGGTCATTCTTTCCATATGGAGGTCCACTACAACATGTCCAAAATTCACATCAATTGGATGAACAAGCTAAAATTTTCTGAAGAAGAATCGTGATCCTTCATATGGACGTTCATCCACCCCATTCAATCAGAGGAAAAGAGATAAGCAAGGTTTCTGATATTCATGAAGTAAAATACTGAAATAATCAAGGAAATATCTATACCTACATAAATCAAAAGATGTTCAACTACTACAATGATTGTCATCATCTTCGTGATCAGAATCTTCTTCAATTTTTTCTTCAGAATCATCTTCTAATTTTCTTCAAGAACTTCTTCCAAATGGTCTTTAGGATCATCATAAGTTGCATCCAAATAGTCGTCTTTATCACATTCGTCTCGGAAATCATCTTTGGCCAACCGTTCAACCCTTGTACTCGAACCTCACGTTCGATAGATTTCCAGAGGGATTCAATTTCCTCCACATCTGAATTAGAAGCTACGCCGTCCATGTGAGATCTAACTTCATCTTCAGCTGCTAGTCTCACTTGCTGAAGCCGACGCCATTTTTGATGATAAGCTGCAAGCTTTTCATCCTCATCTTTTCTCTTCTATAATAACTCATCTCGTCTCTGCCCTCTTCTGCATCCACTAAGACTAAGAAAGCGTTGATTCCACCACGGACGACTCCCAGATGTTCGAGAGACATACCATGTATCAGCTTTCCAGCATTTCTAAAAGGTTGATTCGCCTTGGTATGAACGTCTGCAGAAGTCTTCATCTTTGGCTTGGTATTTCTGAAGTGTTCCCTGGAAGAGCCAGAGAGTGGTTGTAGATGGAAATCTCCATTATCTGAGGCGAAATACATGGAGTCATGGATATACCAATAAAAACACGCAACAAAAATGGTAACAATCCAAGTCATACCTTTTTACAATTTCACTAACAATAGTGATTATACCGCAAAAGCTTCAATAACTTGCTCGTTTCTTCAAATCTGCAAAGACGAGAAAAGTTCATTATTCAAAAAAAAAATTTGATTTTCATGAAACCGTGAACAACTCACGTAGATTTTACTATGTAAACATCCACTAGTTTTTCAAAATTTGGACAAACGTTCACATAAAGACATTATTTTATCATAAATAATTGTTTATTTTCAGTGATTATTCAAAATCAAAATTTGATTTTAGAAAAAAAAATTACGTGAAGCAACTCATGTAAATATCTGAAAGAAAAAAAAATTCTCTCGTACGAGCATCCACCTTTGAAACGAGAGTTTATTCCATTTTGTGAAATCTCACATATTTAAAAAATAAAATTTTGGTTTTCGTGAAAGCTCACAGACAAAAATTTTATCATTAGACATAGGTCTATTAAAATAAAATCTCTCTTATGTTAGGGATTATTGTTTGTTTCTTAAACTAACGAACGAACGAAAATTTGTTCATAAAACAAGGATTTCCTCTTTTGGGCCCGATCCCGTAAACGCTAAACCGACCAAAATTGGGCATCCGACCGCTCGAATCAGCGGTGTCTCATCTCTCCATACTCACCAGATGACACTCTAACATACTGCCAGAGTCCTTATTCAAGAATTTGCTCGTACATGACATCATTGGAGCAAATCAAGGATTCTGGTAACGCCTTTTACGACTAAGTTCAACTACTTATCTCGTCTACAGGAAAATCACCATCTAGTGCTTATTGCCGAACATGACTATCCCTGACTAGGGCTGTCAATGGATATTCGATATCCGGTATCCGTTTCCGAACATCCGGATTCCGTTAGGTTAATATCCGACATAACGACTATCCGATATCCGATAACCTTAACGTAAAGGATATCCGTTTATTAACATAACGGTACCGGTTAAGGGAGTTTCCGTTAGGTTAATATCCGATACCGTTAGTGTATAACTATGTCATAAAATTTTCGGAAATTTTCGATACCTAATACCCTTTAGGTTTACTCTTTAGCCATTTGATTACGTCTCTCCTAAGTAAATATCGGAAATTATCTAATGTTAACGGAAATTATCGGAAATTATTGAATATTAACGGAAATTATTGGAAGTTTTTTGTATCATGAGTAGATAACGGAAATTAACGGAATAATATCCGATATCCGATAGCTTATCCTTAACCTTATCGATATTGAATTTTTGAATTCCGACGGATATTATCGGATACCGGATATCCGATAACCCTTAACCTTAACCTTATCGGTATTGCCAATATCCGACGGATTTTTATCCATTGACAGCCCTATCCCTGACTAAGCAGGGCTAAAATCGTAAAATCATGATCTGCATGTTTCTGACACGACTTCAGAAATGTATGTGTAACTCATATTTTATGATTCGTGAAAGCTCATTTCACAATATTTGACTGAGCGAACATCCTCTCAAAGTTCTGTATGAATATGTTATTCGTAAAACCTCTTAGCTGAGCTTTTCGACACTTTGCATAATTCATCATCACCTCTACGTAGAATCGAAATGATTGGACGGCTCCTAGACATATTGCATGCTAGTATAAAGCGCTAATGTCTTCAGGATGCCATACTGTTCCCTGACTATGTAGAGCGATGTATAGAATCTCGATGATTGGACGGATCCTAGACATATTGCATGCTAGTATAGAGCGTTAACGTCTTCAGGATGCCATATTGTTCCCTAACTATACATAACCAATATTCAGAACGAGTATGATGTTTCCATGATCTCATACCTCGATTCTCGAATAAACTCACTCCTAGACATATTGCATGCTAGTATAGAGCAATTCATAGATTAATTCTAGCGCGACATTTATCAATCGAATTCCTAGAAAATAATCTATTTATCTCATTACTCTGTTCAGTGGCTTATCCTCAGCTGGATTCCATGGATTAGTAATAGATAATCATTTTATCTCATTACTCCGTTCCATGGCTTATCCTCAGCTGGATTCCATGGATTAGTAACAGATAATCAATGAATTTATCTCATTACTCCTTTTCATGGATTATTCTCAGCTGAATTACATGAATTAGTAATATATACTCAACTCATTTTATTACTCCATTCCATGAATTATTCTCAGCTGAGTTTCATGGATTAGTAATAAGTATCCACTAATCGGGTATCTGGGCCACCACCGAGTAAGCCCCGAGAAAATGGTGTAAGTGTACTTAGCAATAGTGCACGAACGATCAGCATTCAAATATATGGACGAACGAGGAAACCTATGCAAAATAATGAAGAAAGTAATATTAGTAAAATAATAAAAAGGGCGTCTATGGGACCGGGCCCACCGGCCTGCCCCGTGCCTCTTCCCGTTATTTTATTATTTTTCCTATTCTAATAAAAACTCCTTCATTCGAGCAAACTTCCTCGTTCGAGCAAAACCCTTAGTTTCTCTATATTTTCTTCACACGATGAAAGAATAATAAAAAATAGTGAAAGGTATCATGGGACCGGACCCACGAGCTGTCCGGCTATGCCCTAGACGTGGCCGGTCCCACACCATATAATCCATTATTTTATTATTATTATTATTATTATTTCCTTCATCTCATGGAACTCCTTCGTTTGAGCAAAAACCCTAGTTTTTCCATATTTTCTCAAATATTGCTCAAACCGTCAAAACCCAAAAAGTCAAATAGTCACATGACCGACTAGGCTCCTCACGTCAAATATTAAAATATTATTATTTTAATGTTGTTGAAATATTAATTACACGAGCAAAGTTCTACTTGCTCATTCGAGCAAAATCGAGAGTTTCAGTCAAGATCAAACTCTTCTGAAAATCCGAAATATTGCTCGAACGCGTGTCATAAAATATCAAAATTCCCAGAATTGAGACACGAACAATACGGTGACACGGGCATGCCACCTTGATCGAACAATGTCGGCCCTTATGCTTGCATAATCCGGTCCAACATCCTATTAATTATTTTTGACCTAATTAATCTTCTATAGTTCATATTGGGTTCAAACTCTTTCCAATCAACTTGGAACTTGTTCAATCGACCACCAGCTGGTCCCACGACCAAGGGACGGTTTTATACCCATTGATCGGTCCCTCATCCCTCCATAATTAGGTTTTATTTCCTAATGCTCAGACGAGCATAATTTGAATAAATAATTAATCCAGCATTTAATCATCTTTTCACCAACTGATATGCAAAGAACTTTGGTGCTTGCTCATTCGAGCACCTGGGCGCTACATGGTCGGACCATTATCCCATGTAGCCGGTCCCTCTCACTCAGTGATTGATTTTCAGTAAATCATCAATTAATCAACAATCGATCAAAATTAGAGTTTCGAACCAAATGCTGCAAATCATTATTCTGAGCAAGTTCAAGCACAAATAATTTTATGTTGATCCAGCAATCAACATCTTGATTGATTATATAATATTAGGTCCAGCTACCAATATTTTAATTAATATTTTATTTAATCCTTTTACAAATAATTCATGAATCGAGCAATATTGCTCAAACGGGCAATACTTGCTCAAACGAGTTCAATTTCTCCGGTTTCTCTCAATCAACAAAGTTCGCAAACTTCGGATTAAGGAATAGGACTTATGCACATATTTGTTTCCACACAATGCTTATATCCATCATTGGTTATATAGACCTAAACTCTCATTCCAACCATTGAAACATTCTTTAAGGACGTTATATAGTTGTTACACTATTTCTCGTCAAACCGATTTTCATAGTGATTGAAACATTATGACTTTCGTCACTAGGTAAAGATAAACTTGATTGAAGCGAAAGCTTACCAACACATATTTCGAGGAATATATTACCGAGTTAAACTCAGCTCGAAACAATAAATTGTTCCACATATTCAGAAATTTCCAAACTTAATATGTGTGCCCCAATTCTTTTGCAATCCTCACCGCATTTATTAGGGCTTCTTGGCGAGGATGCACTCTCAACACAATCAGGTTGTGTTGAGGTGAGCAAAATATTGCTCACTACAGGTATTTGAAACAAAATCATGCATGGACTCTAGGAATTTAAAAACTTCCTTGAAACTTTCAATAAATGTTCCATACCTTTTTAAGATGTTATCCCTTGTCAAACTCTTGTCTGGGAGATCCTTCTTTATAGTACTCGTTACTTTATTAGTCTTATTTGGTACCCATTTCTGAGCAGCTTTTGGAGCAACGTATTTCTTTTTCTCCCCAATATAATTGTGAAACTTCTTTGGGGGAATATTGAAAGAACTGATATTATGAGACTCAGTTTTTCTCCAGTTTGGAACATCAGATCTTGTCATCCTAACAGAATCATATCTGGTTTTATCTCGTTTAAAAAATATGCAATTCCTTTGCAAGTGACCTGGTTTTCCACAATAAAAACAATGTTCAGTATAATGGAAAAAGTTATGTTTAGTATTACCTGAATGTGTATGTGCTTGCTTTGGAGCTTGGCAGGATTTCTTCTTTTCGCCATCCGTAGTTGGTAGAGATACTTTACTTTTGTCAACCGTGGAAGGTTTTGGTTGAGAAGAATATTTAGCTTTGACAAATTTTACCTCTTTGCAAATACTAGGAGCGTCTATTCCTTCATAGCCCAATCCTCATGTATCACGATGAATTCTACATGCTCCCAATATCGAGGTTAATTTATCTGAGCTGTTATTTCTAGACAAACTCTCTTTTAAGCTCAAGTTTTATTCTTCCAAACTTTTGACCTTCTCAAGCGCAATAACTAGATCATTCTTGGATGATTCACATTGAACTTTGAGATCTTCTCGTTCTGAATCAAATAACAAGTTCATCTCAATGTTTTCCAAGTTATCTACCTTTGCTTGAAGAGTAATTTCCCGATCTCGACCTTCGGAAATTTCTTCTTTAAGCTTTCGTATTTCGTTGAGATAATCTCTTGCACCACTAGAATCAAGTTGGTCTTGCAAGTCTTTATTCCGACTACGAAGTATGTCATATTTAACTTTCTCACTGAAAATGGTACTATCAGCTTCCGAAAGTTTCCGATGACATTCTTTAAGAAGATTATTAGCAACTGGATCAACATGGAATACTTCTTCGTCAGAATCATAATCAGTATCCGAAAGAATTTTTCCAGAAGCTAATGCAACCTCGCCTATGAGCTTTTGAGGATTATAATATTCAGGTCCATCATCAAGAGTAGGAAAATATGCTGCATATGCCTATTGTCTACGGCTCCAGCTAGGACATACTGAAGACACGTGCCCGAAACCACGACAATTATAGCATTGGACATCATCCTTAGGAGATGACACACTTTTAGAAAAACTCTTTTTCCCGTCTCTCAAGGATTTTCTAAATTGTCGTGGAGTAACATCCTTAGTATCTGGCGAACCAGATTTATCCTTAGAGGATACAGAATTGTTTGCGCTTTAAGAGAAATCACCTCTTTTCTTGCGTGTTCATTATCAAAGAACTTTAGCTTTCCAGCAAGAGTATTTCTGGAGAGTGTCGAAAGATCGTTTCCTTCTTCAATGGCATGTTTCTTAGACTCGTATCTTGATGGTAGAGACTCGTATCATGAACGACTAGGATCCTCACGTCAAATATTAAAATATTATTATTTTAATATTGTTGAAATAATGATCGCACAAGCAAAGTTCTACTTGCTCATTCGAGCAAAATCGAGAGTTTCAGTCAAGATCAAACTCTTCTTAAAATCCAAAATATTGCTCGAACGCGCCTCAGAAAATATCAATATTCCCAGAATTGAAACACGAAAAATATGGTAACACGGGCATGCCACATTGATCAACCAAGGTCGGCCGTTAGGCTTGCAGAAGCCGGTCCCACATCCTATTAATGATTTTGACCTAATTAATCTACTACAGTTCATATTAGGTTCA
The DNA here is from genome assembly GCF_003573695.1 of Papaver somniferum. NCBI lineage: Eukaryota > Viridiplantae > Streptophyta > Magnoliopsida > Ranunculales > Papaveraceae > Papaver > Papaver somniferum. The sequence continues at coordinate 4,976,309 of NW_020649860.1, forward strand.
AAACCTTTCCAATCAACTTGGAACTTGTTCAATCGACCACCAAGGTCCGGTTTTATACCCCTTAGTCGGTCCCTTGTCTCTCCAAAATTAGGTTTATTGTCTAATGCTCAAACGAGCATAATTTGAATAAATGATTAAACCAGCATTTAATCATCTTTTCACCAACTGGTGTGCAAAGGACTTTGGTGCTTACTCATTCGAGCACCTGGCCGCTACATGGTCGGCCCATAATCCCATGTATCCGGTCCCTCTCTCACTCAGTGATTGATTTTCAGTAAATCATCAATTGATCAACAGTCAATCAAAATTAGGGTTTCGAACCAAATGCTCTGCAAATCATAATTCTGAGCAATTTCAAGCACTAATAATTTTATGCTGATCCATAAATCAACATATTGATTAATGATATAATATTCGGTCCAGCTACCAATATTTTAATTAATATTTTATTTGGTCCAGTAACCAATAATTCATGAATCGAGCAATATTGCTCAAACGGGCAATATTCGCTTAAACTAGAAATATTTATTTTGCTCATCTATCAACACTAAATTGCTTAAACTAGCGAAGCACACGATCAACTAGATTCAGAACTCACTGATTAGACTATCAATTGCTCGACTGAGCAATATTCTTCATGTTTGATTCAACTATCAACATTCGAGAATCATATTGATCCAACATTCAATATTCTAGTTTATATTTAATGCCTGGTCCTGCTACCAATTTTTTTCTCGACTGAGCAACATGGTTCGAACGGACGACCATCCAATATTCCTGATCCACTTTGTCATTCGATCATGATATACTAGATCAGGGATGAGCATTCTGTATAATTCAACAATATCTTTGATTTCCCGTCGAACTCTCGAAATATCAAGATAAGTTCTTGATCGAGCAACCTCATCGGATGATCAATCCAAATCATCAAAATATCATTATCTCAGCTATTAAAATGATATATCATAATTTATCGAGACTCAACGTCTCTCATCATTATGTCCCAGCAGACACTTTATGCTCAATCCATGAGTCTCAGAGCATATCACATTAGTTCATTATGCTCGACTCATCAAGGCTAAGACTCATTGTCTTGTCAATTCAACAACTGACTAATTTAATACACGTCTGCCTTGCAGACTCCACATTCATGGGACATCAATCACGTCACATGGGGGGATATTAATTAGGGTTTTGGTCTGACGGCATACGGAACGTGTGTTCATCCACGATGAGAAATGTGAGTAAGTCGTGCAAGCAGTTGAGGAAGTTAGCAAAGTAGTGGGTGAAAATCAACCAAGTCTCCGCACGACCTAGAATTGGTTTAACCACAATTTCCTACTTTCTCACTTTTTCACTTGTGCAACCGCCACACTTAATGGAGATCAATGTGTCTACATTCTGGCAATATAAATAAGTATATGAACTCATGATTAAAGACAATCTCGGATAAACAAGAATTATCACAAGAATTATCATCTGAACAATCACTCTCAACTGAGCAGAATTCAAACTTATTCGTATCCAGCAGTTCATTTGCAGAAACCTACAACACATTCACGATCCTTGATCACCATTGATCTCACACACTTCTCAGCTTCCCTCCTACAGATCGACCCTCTTCCCTCTTTGTGACCAAATTGACTCTGGAACGACCATTGTCTTGGTTTAGGCCGGAGTCCTACAGATTGATCTCTCGAACTCAAAGCACTCCCGGGCAGTGCATCTATTTAAGGTTAAGCAATTTTCTCGTTCGAGGAGTCCCGTCCGCACGGTCGTCTCTTCACTTTCATAAAAAACCAACAAATTGTTTTGCCTCATCAACAGATTATCGACCTGTAGATTGGGAAAAACGATTTGCTGGTTTTTAAGGAATTGAGGAAATGACCGTACGGAGGAGACTCCTCGTACCGAGCGAAATGTTAAACCTCACACAGATGCACCGCTGCAAAGGGGGTGCTTTAGATTCGAGAGATCAATCTGTAGTACTCCGGCCTAAATCAAGATAATGACCGTTCCAGAGTAAATTCGGTCACAAGAGAGGATGGGTTGATCTGTAGGAGGGAAGCTGGGAAATGTGTGGAATCAATGGTAATCAAAGATTGTGGGTGTGTGAATTCTGAATACGATAAGCTCTGAGTGATTGAAATTGCTCAATTGAGAGTAGTTGCTCAATTGATGAGTTGATGATCTCGTGTTGTCGATGAGACGTGAGATTGATGATACTGTTGATGATTCAATCATGATTCAGAGACTTATTTATATTGCTGGAATTTTAGACACCATGATCCCATGAAGTGTGACAGTTGATGGAATCAAGGAGTGGGAAAGTGGAGATCGTGTTTGAAACCAGTTGCTCAACATGTGGAGACTTGGTCGATTTTCCACCCACTACCTCGTGAATTCCTTCAACTGATTGCACGACTTCCTCACATTTCATCGTGTGTTTGAACACACATGTCGTAGACCGCCAGACCGAAACCCTAAGTGATATCCCCCAAGTGACACGATTGATTTCTCGTGGTTTGTTAGTCAATTGATGATTTCGTGGTTTGATGGGACGATGAGTCCATGTAGTTATTGAGTGTCGAACATGATGTTCTGAAACTCATGAATTGAACATGTCATGAGACAGAGGTACGATAAAGTGAGCAAGTATTTCTCATTCGATGGATCGTTGAACCAATATTCCTTGGTTTGAGCAAATATTTATCATCTGAGCAAGTGTTGCTCATGTGATGAATTGTTGAATATTTGATCGTCTGAGCATGTGTTGCTCATCTGATGGATTATTGGCAGCGTACCAAAAATATTAATTAGAATACTGGTCGTTGAACCGAGCATAATTAATAAAATTAATGACCATGAGGCCGTCATAAAATTATTAAGGTTGGAATCTGGAATGATGATCCTTGGATTCAGAAACCCTAATTTGATCAATTGATGATCAATTCATGGTTCGTCAGAAGTTTAACCATGGGACGAAGGAGGGAGTGACTACATGGGACCATGGATCAACCATGTAGTGTCCATATTCTCACGTGAGCAAATACGAAGAACTCCTGAAGAGTTGACGATTTGTTGGTGGAAGAATGATTAATTGTTGGCTTAATCATTTATTCAAAATGCTCGTTTGAGCCTTAGGTGAGAAAACCTAATTAATTATGACGAGGCGAGGGACCGACCATGGAGTCATGAAAACATCCCTGGGTTATCACATGACCGCCTGACGATCACTTCATGAAAATCCAAAGTGTTTGGAAGAGTTTTGGACCTAATAAGAGCAATTGTGCAAATTAGGTCAAAACTGTGAAAATTGATGGGACCGGCTTCCGTGAGCCAAAGAGCCAATCTTGGTCGGTCAAGATTGCGTGCTCGTGTCCCCAAGGCGTACGCGTTTAGTCCTGAGAATTTTGATATTTTCTGGCGTGCAATTGAGCATCCATTCGAGAAAATATGCCAAAATTAGGGTTTCGACGAAACTGAGGAAAACACCATGAGATGATGAAAAATAATTATAAAATAAGAAATGAGGAGGCTTGGGACCGCCGTGGTCAAGGCATGGTCGGCCGGTCGTGACCACGGTCCTGTGGTGCCTTTTCCTTAATTTTATAATATTTTGATGATTTTATGAAAAATTCATGAATTTTTGAGAAATTTGATGAATTTAGGGAGTTTCCATGAATTGAAGGAGTTTTCATGAGGTCATGGAAGCAAAATATTAAAATAATAAAAACATGGGCATGGGGGACCATAGAGGCATGGCGGGCCGTCTATGGGCCGGTCCCACGAGTTTTTCATAATTTAATAAATATTTTTAGGTATTTTTGATGATTTGAGGGAATTTTTCCTAATTTGAGAGAAATACCATAAAATCAAGGAATTTGATGAATTCAAGGAAAACTAGGATAAATAATAAAGCAAAGGGCGTGTGGGACTGGCTAGGGCATGGCCGGCCGGCTAGTGGCCGGGTCCCACAAGTTTTCATTATTTTATTTTATTTTATTATGATGATTTGTGCAAAAAATACCATGAAATCAAGGAGTTTTTTCATGAAATTAGAGAAATAATAATAATGAAATAATAAGGAACCGTGGGGTGTGGGGCCGGATGGGACCAAGGCACGTCCGGTTGGCCAGTGGTCATGCCCCACACTCCTTTCCTTAATTTTATATTATTTGTTATGGATTTATGGAAGTACCATGAAACCGAGGAGCTTCCTCGAGACGAAGGAGATTTGATCAGATGAGAGAATTTTCATCATATCATGGAAAATAATAAAAATGTATTAAAAATATAAAACTGGCGTGGAACTGACCACGTCACGGTCGGTAGGTCTTGTGTCCGTGTTCCCAGCACCTTGGTCAATATTTTTAATTATTTATTATTTTCTTCCCTATTTTGCATAGGTTCATCGTTTCGTTGTATTTTGAAATACTCGTTCGTGCAGTGAATGTTAGTGTATCGTCGTTGAATACACTTTCACCATTTGAATCGGGGCTTACTTAGAGGTAGCTCAGACGCCCAGTTGTTGATTATTTATTACTAATTGTTGTATTCAGTGGGGAATAATTCACAAAGCTGAGTAATAAGATGTTTATTATTAATTCATAGGATCAGCTGAGGATTCGACTACGAATTCAGAATAATAAAGTGAGCATTACCATTCCATGGGATCGTAGATTCGACCATAAAATCAAAGTAATTAAGATTTATCTATTACCATTTATGAGACCAGTTGTGGATTCGATCATGAAATCAGAGTAATGAGATAATATAGTTATTGCTATTCTATGAGATCAAGCCGTGGATTCGATCATAGAATCAGAACAATTGTTATTGCCATTCCATGGGATCAGTCGTGGATTCGACCATGGAATAAGAGCAATTGTTATTGCCATTCCATGGGACCAGTCGTGGATTCGACCATGGAATAGGAACAATTGTTATTGCCATTCCATGGGACCAGTCGTGGATTCGACCATGGAATAGGAGAAATTGTAATTAGGAATAATTAACTTTGTGGCTCTATACTAGAAGAGCAAGCTGTCTAGGAGAATTAATTATCCCGATATGAGCTTGTCCGGAAGTCATATCCTTTATATAGTCAGGGTAAACTCGTTGTTTGTTCCTGAAAACGTTATCGCTCTATACTAGCAGAGCAATCTGTCTAGGAGCCGTCCATCTCGTGATACTATATAGAAATAATCACTGAAAGTATTCAGTATTCATGAGATATGTTTAAGTCCAGTCGTGAGATTACATATCTACATGTACTCTGAGATAAAGTACTCTCCGTTGAGAATTCGATGAGAGACCTTGTCTCAATACTCACGTCTGATTGCTGGATCAGAGCTTCGTATAATTATGAGTTTACGATTTTAGCATTTGTCGGAAATCCACAATCTACATTAAGTCCCCTGCTTACTGAGGAAAGCTGTGTTCCTGAGTCAGCATTAAATGGTGATTTTCCAGCCATAAATAACAATACCAGTAATTGAATTTAGTAGTAAGTTGAGACGTTACCGGTTTTAGAGAGCATGAGCAGACCACGACTTGATGAAGGCTTCAATGTCATGATTGGAGTGTCGTTTGGTGAGCATAAATTGGTGTTGAACCGCTGGTTTGGACGACGAGTCCGTGTTGGTCAGGATTCGCGGGACGGGCCCAAGAAATAAATCCGTTTTAGCATGAACACTCGTTCGTTCGTTAGTTTAAGAAACAACAAAATAGACCTGAGTCTAATGATAAAAATTTTGTCTATGAGCTTTCACGAAAAACAAAATTTTATTTTTTAAATATGTGAGATTTCACAAAGTGGAATAAACTCTCGTTTCAAAGGTGGATGCTCGTACGAGAGAAAAGTTTTTTTTTTTTAAATAGACGTGCGTCTGTTAGTAATAAAATTTTGTTTATGAGCTTTCATGAAAAAATTTTATCTCAAGCTTTCAGAAATCTTTGAGAATACACTCTCGCTTCAGAGACAGATTCTCGTGCGAGGGAGCAAAAATATATAGATGCATTTTCCAAATTTACATGAGTTTCACGTTAAGTATTTATATAGTTTGTAAAATCATGTTTTGATTTTGAACAACTGTTGAATGTAGACCATTATACATGGTAAAATAATGTCTATATGTGAGTTTTCACAATCGTAGAATGGACGTCTGTCCATATTTTGAGAAACCAGTGAATGTTCACATTGTAAAATTTACGTGGGTTGTTCACGGTTTTATGAAAATCATGTCAGAATTTTGCTCGTCTTAGCAGGTTTGAAGGAACGAGCAAGATTTGAAGTATTAACTCATGTACTGTTAGTGGAATCGTAAACAGGTAAGAGTTGAAAGTTACCATTTTTGCAGACGCTGATGTGAGCATCTTTATTCCATGATTCGTTGTTTTATTGAATCCTGCGCTTTGAATGATACGCTGAATGTTATGCATCTGTCACAGCCACTTTGCAAGAATGACTGACTCCCACGATGACACTTTCAAAGACGATGTTTCCAGGGATGACATCTCCGCGAGTGCAACTTCAAGAAATGGTACTTCTGGGACCTCTGATTGATGGTGAGAGATCCTTCATACTGAGTTGTACTCCTGGTTATTTCATCAACTATACCACAGGATGATCGTGTAGTGACGTTTCAGATCAATGTGGACTCCTCGGAAATGGAAGAAAGTCTTCGGGGAGGAGCACCCAGAAGTAAGGACTACAGGATGTTAGCAAATGACGTGCAGTCCCCAGCCGTTTCTTTGGTGAGTTGTTAGCGCTCCTTGTGTCATGAATTTTTCCTGCCCGTGCAATTAGGATCACGAGACCAAGGTTTTGTTATTTCTTTTCAAACCTTTTCTCCATCGATTGACGGTCTTCAACTTGTTCCCAGGCGAACAATTCAGGAATCCAGTACTGATGAAGAAGTCGATGTAAATATCTCTTTCGTGCAGGTGATCACAGCATCTCCTTGAATGAAATAATAATAATTTTTTTGATGAATCCAGGAAGAAACCATTGTAGATAACAAGCATGTTGATGAAGCGCACTCTTCTTTGGGACATGGGAATATGGAGAATTCCCGAAATCCCAAATCGAATGGAGATAGTGGTGTTGTCAACGGAGATTCTGGTATTGTCGAGTCTTCAAATGATTTAGAGACTCCCTCAGTAAGTATATCTCCTGTAATTTCTTCAAAGAAGTATAATATCGCTGATTCGTGAATGAATGAATGAAAATCCATGTGAATTTATAGATAACTTTGCCGAAATACGTCACCAGAAAATTTCAGACTTCAGATTTTACTAGAAACGTTGTAGAATCCTCGTCCGAAGTCAGATTTTCTCGGTTTGCATATGTATCTTCAATCCCAGGAAATTTCCGAGCTTTTTAAAAGAATCTCTTTGAAGTTTGAGCATGTTTAGGTCCTGAAAAAGGCGAAATAGTGAACTTCCAGGAGACCTTCAGAACTTTTCCAGATTGCATGTTGTCCGATGTTTTGGCCACATCTGTTAGCTCGTTCATCCGATTGCTATGAAATTTTGATATGTTGTAGTAAAAATCCATACGAAGATAATGGTATATGACCCAACCTTAAACTACTTATCAATTGATCCCAGTTATCCGTTGAATACATGGTAGTGTAAAATCTCTTCAGTTGTGCTTGTTTGAAAACGTGTTTCATGACTTCTACACTATTTGCGCATGTCTTGGGTGCATAATAAGGAACTTAGATGATGTTAGTTCACTTACATTATGAATTTTATGGTTGTGTTGGGTTTCCACGCTTGAATCATTCAAATCCCATGTAATCTTCACATTAGGTGCCAAATGCTGAAGTTGGGAATAATGGATCCAACAATGATGACTTGAGCAACTATGGAGCCGTTGATAATGAGACCTACATCCCTGTACCTCAAGGTCATGGAAAGCTTGTTGTTGATTCCATGGAGGTGACTGAAACTCCAATTTTGCGTGGGATGGTGGAACCCGAATCGAGAATGGAAGAAGCTGCTTCAACCGAAGTTGTTCCTATGATTGTTGACGCTGGTCCAGCGACTGAGAACTGGATAATAGTGCATGAGTATCCCAACGCAGGGACTGCTTTTACTCCTTCATTTGGTGAGATACTCCCATATCGCAGGTTTGTTGGTGGATTTAGCGTTCCCATTATATATGCTGCTATGTACAAGAAACTGTGGAAGACGTATGGGCACATCGTCGTTACCAAGGATCCGGAGCATAGTTATTTCTTGACGAGGCAAGTAGAATCCATCTTGCGTGTTATAAATGATATCCGCATCACAGCTGGAAATACTGTCACCCGGGATGTAATCTTTGATTGGGAGTACAACTTGAAGAAAGCTGAAGAACTTGGATTCAATATGAAATGGCTTCGTCAAGAGATTGATGCTATCAGGAAAGCAGTGGAAGGTGACACTCCTTTCACCACCAGTGATGCCATGTTGAAGAAGATGGATGAAGTTTCTCCAAAGACCGAAAAGGCTAGAACCATGATTATAGATATAATCTTTGCTACTTCATCCAGTGAGCCTTTTACGTTCACGAACTAGTTAGTGAGTTGAGAATCCAGTATACTGGGAGTTCAACCTGAGTGCTCTTGAAAGCATGACTGTATTGTGAAGCGGCTTTGTAAGTGAATCCACGTTGTTGTGGAAGATAGCAACAGAAATCTCCGTTCTAGATCGGTGAAGGGAACAAGTTCCTCAGTTATGTAGGGTTTTGTGATGTAGAGAAGTCACGTCGATGAAGTTTCGCGGAATCACCTCAGGTTGCCCAGTGTATGTTGAAGGAGTTGGTAACATTCATGTGTGAATGATGTTGCATCTGCTTCAGAAGTCTTATAATGAGATAATGAAGACTTATCGAATGTAGTGCCGTGCTGGTGTTGAATCAGTGTCGAGATATTTGTGTTGAAGCCAGAGGCGCCATTATTGAAGGTGTACTCTTTGATTGGGAGTACAATTTTGAAGGCTTCTTAGATGATTGAGCGTTGAAGCGTCATACCCCTTGAGCATGTCTTAGGTTTGATCGTCTGGGCCCCGACTTTCTTCTGTTGATTTAGCATTCCTTTCGTTGCAGCAGTGGGATTCAACACTTGTGCAGAAGTCAGAGCTTTCTAATTTTGTGGCACACATGGACGCTCCTGGAAGGTTATGTAGAAACTCCCAAAGTGTTCTTTTCCATGTTCGGACATCATCTCAGCAATGAAAGTCTCAGTGATCGATTCAGAGAAATGTCAGATTCAACCACTTTGTAAAATACTAACGCGGTGAAGTTACCATTCATAACGTCTTGCAGAGTTGCTAGCAGAATTAAGTCCGCATGCTACATAGCATGTGAGGAAATAAATGACGTATACACGGGAGGAATGAGACTTTCCTGAGTGTGGAACCTCTTGATGAACGTCTATGCATCTTTTGCAGGTTCTTGCTTCAATCTCGTCAAAGTTCAAAATTCCTCCAAGTGCTTTGATGATGGAATGTCCGTCAAATCTTCTGGATCAGAACTTTCTTTGTTGGAGAGATATGTAAAAAAAGGCGCTTTGTAAGTACCCATCTTTTCAGCGTGGATCCATGCTCTTCTGAAGGACGTGTCATATCCTGGATCTTCCTGATTATGTGAAACTTGGTTTCTGTCCAGGTTGAACTTATGTTCACTTTGAGAATGATGTAGCCATAAGTATTTCTGAGCGCTCCTTCAAGGTCTCTGATTGAGATGGAGCATGAGTATCTTCTTGTCTAGTGATGCATGTGGATCCGATGGTTTTCAGTGGAATGTTGTTGATGGCGGTGTCAGCATCGATTAACGTTCTTCCCAATTCGTTTCTTCTGAGATTGATTGTGGTAAGAAGTCCCCAGTCGTACACCTCTTGGTCCGTGTATGGAGGCTCAAGAAGTATTTTCGGAATGGACTTCTTGACATGATGTGTTCAGTGCTGTGAACATGTCTCTCCTTCGTGCCTTCGACAGATAGAGCAATTCACGTTCGACCAGGATTGAACTGCCTCTTTGATAGGTTGTTCAGAGAGAGTGTAAAGCTTCATATTGGGAGAGGACTCTTGTATACTCCTTCAGTCCCTCGTTGAAGCTATTGTGGATCAACCTTGGTTTCTTCATTTTTCTTCAGTTGGCTCTCTATGATGATCAACGATTTGATTGCACCATCTTGGACCCAAACTTCTAGTAACTCGATCACTGCTTCATGATAAGTTTGAGTATGTCCGATCATCTCCCCGTTCGTTAATTCCGGATCGAGGTTTTTGTAAGATTGGTTATCCTTTCTTGATGCTTTTGTAGGATGAGTTGTTGGATGTCTCATGTTTGAGCAGGAGCTTTCCTTTTGCTTGAGCAATAATATTCATGGAATGTTGGACATTGTATTTTTTGTTGATTAGGCATCGGCTGCTCCGAGGTTCCTCGACCTTGTAGACTTTACTCAGCAAAGCAGGTGTAGTAGTCGCTGATCGTTTGGCTGCTTCATGAAGTTCTGAGAGAGTCTGGAGTCGCAGAGAAAGGCTCTGTAGATTAAGATCATTTTGTTTTGTTCATGCTCTCCTAGTGCCTCCAGGGATCGAGAGACGTGTTCTCGAGCGCTCCATGTTCCTTTATATAGTGCGAGCGTTGGGGAAGTTAAGCCCTTCGGGAAAGAAATTATTTGCGTAGCAACATGGTATGAAGGTTGATAACGATGAACAGATGATGCTTTGTATTTTACTCGATCCTCCATGAAGCGTTCCAGGTCCTCACGAGCGATGAATCCTGCAAGTTCCTCTGCTGGAGAGTCATCTGCAGCTTTGCGGAATTCTTCATCTTGTACAACATGGATTGGAGAGATTTCAGGATCAGCAGTTGAAGATGTTTCTTTAGCTTCTCCTTTTTCGCGCTGAGGCTGAGTTCGTTCAGACGCAAACTTGTCTGTAAGAGTTTTGAGATAAGCATACAACTCTTTCTGTGTTGCATCCACGTCAGTCTGAACCTTCATGAGATCAAGCTGATTTCCTCTGGTTTCTTCAGGAGACCAACCGAAGAGTGGATTGTTGATGGCGCCAGTGTCGTCACTTGCAGAGGCGATCTCTGGAGCACCAGTGCTTGGAAGAGTGGTAGTAACATGTGACGTGATATTGCTGGCCGAAGGAGTGGTGTTAGCGCTACCACTAGAGCCTGCAACGTTAATAGGAGTAGTACTTGCTGGGAGTACCAGTAGGACTTGCAATGTTAGAGTTGGGTGTTGAACCCGGATTGGTAACGGAACCATACCTAAGACCGACCATCCTGCCGAATTGAGATTGCAACCGAGAGAATGATCTCCCACTGTGGTCGCCAATCTGTAGATGGGGAAAAACGATTTGCTGGTTTTTAAGGAATTGAGGAGACGACCGTACAGAGGAGACTCCTCGAACCGAGGGAAATGTTAAACCTCACACAGATGCACCGCTGCAAAGGGGGTGCTTTAGATTCGAGAGAACAATCTGTAGTACTCCGGCCTAAATTAAGACAATGACCGTTCCAGAGTAAATTCGGTCACAAGAGAGGATGGGTTGATCTGTAGGAGCGAAGCTGGGAAATGTGTGGAATCAATGGTAATCAAAGATTGTGGGTGTGTGAATTCTGAATATGATAAGCTCTGAATGATTGAAATTGCTCAATTGAGAGTAGTTTTTCAATTGATGAGTTGATGATCTCGTGTTGTCGATGAGACGTGAGATTGATGATACTGTTGATGCTGATGATTCAATCATGATTCAGGGACTTATTTATATTGCTGGAATTTTAGACACCATGATTCCGTGAAGTGTGGCAGTTGATGGGATGAAAGAGTGGGGAAATGGAAATCGTGTTTGAGACCAGTTGCTCATCGTGTGATGACTTGGTCGATTTTCCATCCACTACTTTGTGAACTCCTTCAACTGATTGCACGACTTGATCATATTCCAACGTGTGTATGAACACACGTGCCGTAGACCGCCAGACCAAAACCCTAGTTGATATCCCCCCAAGTGACACGATTGACATCTCGTGGTTAGTTAGTCAATTGATGACTTCATGGTTCGATGGGACGATGAGTCCATGTAGTTGCTGAGTTGAACATGACGTTCTGAAACTCATGAATTGGACATGTCATGAGACAGAGGTATAATTATTACGTTGAAACGAGCAAGTATTGCTCATTCGATGGATTGTTGAATATTGGTTGATTGTTGAACCAATATTCCTTGGTTTGAGAAATATTGATCATCCGAGCAAGTGTTGCTCATCTGATGATGACCAAAAATATTAATTAAAGTACTGGTGTGAAACTGATCGTAATTAATAAGAATAATGACCATGAGGTCGTCGTAGAATTATTTAAGGTTGGAGTCTGGAAGCATGGTCCTTGGACTCAGAAACCTTAATTTGATCGATGATCAATTCATGGTTTGTCAGGAATTTAACCATGGAACGAAGGAAGGAGTGGCTACATGGGACCATGGATCAACCATGTAGTGTCCATATGCTCGCTGAGCAAATACGAAGAACTCCTGAAGATTTGATGATTTGTTGATGAAAGAATGATTAAATGCTGGCTTAATCATTTATCCAAAAATGCTCGTCTGAGCCTTAGGTGAGAAAACCTAATTAATTATGACGAGGTGAGGGACCGACCATGGAGTCATGAAACCGGCCCTGGGTCGTCACGTGACTGTCTGACGATCACTTCATGAAAATCCAAAGTGTTTGGAAGAGTTTTGGACCTAATACGAGCAATTGTGCAAATTAGGTCAAAACTGTGAAAACTGATGGGACCGGCTTCCGTGAGCCAAAGAGCCAATCTTGGTCGGTCAAGATAGCATGCTCGTGTCCCCAAGACGTCCATGTCTCAGTCTTGAGAGTTTTGATATTTTCTGGCGTGCAATTGAGCATTCATTCGAGAAAATATGCCAAAATTAGGGTTTCGATGAACTGAGGAAAACACCATTAGATGATGGAAAATAATTATAAAATAAGAAACGAGGAGGCGTGGGACCGCCGAGGCCAAGGCATGGTCGTCCGTTCGTGGCCATGGTCCCGTGGTGCCTTTTCATTAATTTTATAATATTTTGATGATTTTATGAAAAATTCATGAATTTTAAGAAATTTGATGAATTTAAGGAGTTTCCATGGATTGAAGGAGTTTTCATGAGTTCAAGGAAGCAAAGAATATTAAAACAATAAAAATAAGGGCGTGTGGGACCGTGGAAGGCATGGCCGACTGGCTTGGGCCCGGTCCCACAAGTTTCCCTAATTTTTGTGTATTTTTCATGATTTGAGGGAATTTTTCCTAATTTGAGAGAAATACCATGAAATCAAGGGATTTGATGAATTCAAAGAAAAATAAAATAAAATAATAAAACAAGGGGCGTGTGGGACCGGCTAGGGCATGGCCGGCCGGCTAGTGGCCCGGTCCCACAAGTTTTCATAATTTTATTTATTATTTGATGATTTGTGCAAAATACCATGAAATCAAGGAGTTTTTTCGTGAAATTAGAGAAATAATAATAATAAAATAATGAGGAACCGTGAGGTGTGGGGCCGGCTGGGACTAAGGCATGGCCAGTTGGCCAACGCTCACGCCCAACACTTCTTTCCTTAATTTTATATTATTTTTTTACGAATTTATGAAAATACCATGAAACCGAGGAGTTTCCTCGAGACGAAGCAGATTTGATAAAATGAGAGAATTTTCATCAAATCATGGAAAATAATAAAAATGCATTAAAAATATAAAACTGGCGTGCGATTGACCACGACACGGTCGGTCATTCGTGTGTCCGTGCTCCCAGCAACCTAGTCAATATTTTAAATTATTTATTGTTTTCTTCCCTATTTTGCATAGGTTCATTGTTTCGTTGTATTTTGAAATACTCGTTCGTGCGGTGACTGTTAGTGTATCGTCGTTGAATACACTTTCACCATTTGAATCGGGACTTACTTAGAGGTAGCTCAGACGCCCGGTTGTTGATTATTTATTACTAATTGTGGAATTCAGTGGAGAATAATTCACAAAACTGAGTAATAAGATGTTTATTATTAATTCATAGGATCAGCTGAGGATTCGACTACGAATTCAGAATAATAAAGTGAGCATTACCATTGCATGGGATCGTAGATTCGACCATAGAATCAGAGTAATTAAGTTTTATCTATTACCATTTATGAGACCAGTTGTGGATTCGATCATGAAATCGGAGTAATGAGATAATATAGTTATTGCTATTCTATGAGTTCAAGTTGTGGATTCGATCATAGAATCAGAACAATTGTTTATTGCCATTCCATGGGACTAGTCGTGGATTAGACCATGGAATAGGAGCAATTGTTATTGCCATTCCATGGGACCAGTCGTGGATTCGACCATGGAATAGGAGCAATAATAGATTATCTGGGAATTCAGTAGTGAATGTCACGACAGAATTAATCTTAAATAGGAATAATTAACTTTGTGGCTCTATACTAGCAGAGCAAGCTGTCTAGGAGCAATAATTATCCCGATATGAGCTTGTCGGTAAGTCATATCCTTTATATAGTCAGGGTAAACTCGTTGTTTGTTCCTGAAGACGTTATCGCTCTATACTAGCAGAGCAAGCTGTCTAGGAGCCGTCCATCTCGTGATACTATATAGAAATAATCACTGAAAGTGTTCAGTATTCATGAGATATGCCGTTGTCCAGTCGTGAGACTACATATCTACGTGTACTCTGAAAGAAAGTACTCTCCGTTGAGAATTCGATGAGAGACCCGTGTCTCAATACTCACGTCCGATTGTTGGATCAGAGCTTCGTATAATTATGAGTTTACGATTTTAGCCCTTGTCAAAAATACACCATCTACATCATTGAAGAAGTGATCGAGTTACTGAAAGTATGGATTCAAGATGGTGCAATCAAATTTCCATTCATCAGGAGAGAGCCAACTGAAGAAAAAATAGAGAATCCCAGGTTAATCCAGGAGAGCTTCAACTGGGGACTGAAGGAGTACACAAGACTCTCTCCCAATCAATACCTTCACTCTCTATGAACAACCTGTCAAAGAGGAAGTTAAATCCTTGGTCGAACATATATGTGAATTGCTCTATCTATCGAAGGAATAAAGGAGAGACATGTTCACAGCACTGAATCACATCTTGTCAGGAAGTCCACTCTGCTAGTACTTCCTGAGCCTCTAGCCACAGACAAATAGATGTACGACTAGGGACTTCTTACAAAGTCAATCTCAAAGGAAACGAATTTAGGATAACGTTGATCGATACTGACACCGCTATCAACAATGTTCCACCGAAATCCCTCAGAGACGAAGGCATCACTAGACAAGAAGCTACTCATGCTCCCATCTCAATCATATACCATGAAGGAACGGTCAGAGATGCTTACGGATATATCACTCTCAAAGTGAAAATAGGTTCAACTTGGACTGAAGCCAAGTTTCACGTAATCAAGGAAGATCCAGGATATGACATGATCCTCGGAAGAGCGTAGATTTGCGCTGAAAAGATGGTTACTGACGAAGCGCCCTTGGTTTCACATCTCTCCAATGAAGAAAGTTCAAATCCAGAAGATTTGGTGGACATTCCACCATCAGAGCACTTGGAGGAATTTCGAATGAGGTTGAAGCAAGAACCTGCATAAACATTCATCAAGAGGTTCCGCACTCAGGAAAGTCTCATTCCTCCCATGTCTATGTCATTTATTTCCTCACATGCTATCATAGCATGGAGACTCAATAAAACTAGCAACTCTGCTGTTGCAAGACGCTCGGATAGGTGGATTCACCGCTACAATATTTTACCAAGTGGTTGAGTCCAACTCCTCTTCAAATTGAGCACTGCACTGCACTGGGATGATCAATTACCAAGATGACTAACTAAGCCCAAGAAATTTTACGCTTCATCGCTCAAGCATTTAAGTGCCTTATTCCTCAAAGCCTTCAAATTGTACTCCCAATCAAAGAGTACACCTTGTGCCTCTATCGTCAGCACGAGTATCATTATAACGACACACTAATTCAATACCAACACGATCAAAGTATAACTGAACTACAGTCAATAAGTCTTCACTATCCCATGATAATACTTCTGAAGAAGATGCAACACCATTCATCCATGGATGGCACAAACTCCTTCAACATACACTGGGGACTTGATCTTATTGGAGAAATCGATTCAAATCTATTTCAATAAATGTTAGCCACATAACAAGTTATTGGAACTTGATGTGATTCCATGAAACTTCATCAATGGGACCTCTCTACATCACAATTCCCTGCACGACTGAGGAACTTCCTATCTTCACCAATCACATCCAGAATGAAGACAGCTGCTGCTATCTACCGTAACAACATCGACTCACTGAAGAAGCCGGTTCACAATAAATTCATTCTGTTCAGGAGAATTTGGGTTGAACTCCCAGTACACCTTCATCTTAGGGATGCTCAACCCACCAACTAGTTCGTGAATGTAAAGGCTTACTGGATGGAGGAGCAAAGACTATGTCGATAATCATGGTTCTAGCCTTTTCGGTCTCTGGAAAAACTCCGACCATAGTGTCGGCATCAACAAGGATATCTGGAGTAACTCTTTCCATGGTCTCAGCATCAACAAGAATATCTGGAGAAAATTCAATCGTGATCTCATCATCAACAACGGTCTCAGGAGCAACATCCACATGACAAGGCTTCATCAACAAACCATTCTCTGAAGTGTTACTCGATGCGGACTTCTCCAAGTACTAATGATTCATATAAAGATGTGTATACATGAAAATATGTTCACATGAAATTCTTCCCAAATTAAGCTTGCACGACGGGCAGGCACAAGCCAAAGTCTTCTACAAGATGTTCTCATCACCTCTACAAATGAGATACAACACACTTCAGGCCATGGGTTTACAAAAACGTACTAATGGGTGAGGAATGGGACAATGCTTCCTCAACGAAAGATGTTCTTCTATGTCTCTTCTACAACATACCAAAAGGGCACATCAGTCGGACATACGAGTAGAAAGATATGGCTTCCACACTCAGGTTTTTGGAATCTGAAAATTTGCAAGGGATTACAAGTTATGAATGTGCATGCGTCAATGACTGCCCTAGACATCTCCAAACTGAAGTATTGTTTTTTCATATGATTCCTCAGTCTCTTAGATTCGAAAGTTGGGGTAAAGCATCGAATTCCGACATCATATGAAGTTTCAAAAACTTCCAGAGCGGATGACGTACAAGTAGAAATTTCTAAACGGGATTCATAACACTTACAGTCGAGGGACATCCCCTAGATCCCCACCAATACTGGGGACTGACAGTCTGCCACCGTGATACTGCACGTCTCTCCATGACGGCTCTATAAGTTTTGAAGACGTAAACAGATGGATGTTTTTGCAACAAGCTCATCTGATGAAATTTTGCATTTTCCTGCGCAAAGCGACAACTTGGAGTAATTGATGAGGAATCGAAGGACAGGTCATTCTCTCCATATGGAGGTCCACTACAACATGTCCAAAATTCACATCAATTGGATGAACAAGCTAAAATTTTCTGAAGAAGAATCGTGATCCTTCATATGGACGTTCATCCACCCCATTCAATCAGAGGAAAAGAGATAAGCAAGGTTTCTGATATTCATGAAGAAAAATACTGAAATAATCAAGGAAATATCTATACCTATAGAAATCAAAAGATGTTCAAATACTACAATGATTGTCATTTTCGTGATCAGAATCTTCTTCAAGTTTTTCTTCAGAATCATCTTCTAATTTTCTTCAAGAACTTCTTCCAGATGGTCTTTAGGATCATCATAAGTTGCATCCAAATAGTCGTCTTCATCACATTCGGCTCGTAAATCATCTTTGGCCAACCGTTCAACCCTTGTACTCGAACCTCACGTTCGATAGATTTCCAGAGGGATTCAATTTCCTCCACATCTGAATTAGAAGCTATGCCGTCCGTGCGAGATCTAACTTCATCTTCAGCTGCTAGTCTCACTTGCTGAAGCCGACGCCATTTTTACTGATAAGCTGCAAGCTTTTCATCCTCATCTTTTCTCTTCTTTAATAACTCATCTCGTCTCTGCTCCTCTTCTGCATCCACTAAGGCTAAGAAAGCGTTGATTCCACCACGGACGACTCCCAGATGTTCGAGAGACATACCATGTATCAGCTTTCCAGAATTTCTGAAAGGTTGATTCACCTTGGTATGAACGTCTGCAAAAGTCTTCATCTTTGGCTTGGTATTTTTGAAGTGTTCCCGGGAAGAGCCAGAAGAGTGGTTGTAGATGGAAATCTCCATTATCTGAGGCGAAAGACATGGAGTCATGGATATACCAATAAAAATACGCAACAAAAATGGTAACAATCCAACTCATACATGTTTACAATTTCACTAACAATAGTGATTATACCGCAAAAGCTTCAATAACTTGCTCGTTTCTTCAAATCTGCAAAGACGAGCAAAGTTCATTATTCAAAAATCAAAATTTCATTTTCATGAAACCGTGAACAACTCACGTAGATTTTACTATGTAAACATCCACTAGTTTTTCAAAATTTGGACAAACGTTCACATAAAGACATTATTTTATCATAAACAATTGTCTATTTTCAATGATTATTCAAAATCAAAATTTGATTTTAGAAAAAAAATACGTAAAGCAACTCATGTAAATATTTGAAAGAAAAAAAAAGAAAAAAAAATTTCTCTCGTACGAGCATCCACCTTTGAAACGAGAGTTTATTCCATTTTTTGAAATATCACATATTTAAAAAATAAAATTTTGGTTTTCGTGAAAGCTCACAGACAAAATTTTTATCATTAGACACAGGTCTATTAAAATAAAATCTCTCTTATGTTAGGGATTATTGTTTGTTTCTTAAACTAACGAACGAACGAACATCTGTTCCTAAAACAAGGATTTCCTCTTTTGGGCACGGGCCCATAAACGCTAAACCGACCAAAATTAGGCATCCGACTGCTCGAATCAGCGGTGTCTCATCTCTCCATACTCACCAGATGACACTCTAACATACTGCCATAGTCCTTATTCAAGCATTTGCTCGTACATTACATCATTGGAGCAAATCGAGGATTCTGGTAACGCCTTTTACGACTAAGTTCAACTACTTATCTCGTCTACAGGAAAATCACCATCTAGTGCTTACCGCGGAACATGACTATCCCTGACTAAGCAGGGCTAAAATCGTAAAATCATGATCTGCATGTTTCTGACAAGACTTCACAAATGTATGTGTAACTCATATTTTATGATTCGTGAAAGCTCATTTCACAATCTTTGACTGAGCGAACATCCTCTCAAAGTTCTGTATGAATATGTTATTCGTAAAACCTCTTAGCTGAGCTTTTCGACACTTTGCATAATTCATCAGCACCTCTACATAGAATTTAAATGATAGGACGGTTCCTAGACATATTGCATGCTAGTATAAAGCGCTAATGTCTTCAGGATGCCATACTGTTCCCTGACTATGTAGAGCGATGTATAGAATCTCGATGATTGGACGGCTCCTAGACATATTGCATGCTAGTATAGAGCGTTAACGTCTTCAGGATGCCATATTGTTCCCTAACTATACATAACCAATATTCAGAACGAGTATGATGTTTCCATCATCTCATACCTCGATTCTCGAATAAACTCACTCCTAGACATATTACATGCTAGTATAGAGCAATTCATAGATTAATTATAGCGCGACATTTATCAATCGAATTCCTAGAAAATAATCTATTTATCCAATTACTCTGTTCCATGGCTTATCCTCAGCTGGATTCCATGGATTAGTAATAGATAATCATTTTATCTCATTACTCCGTTCCATGGCTTATCCTCAGCTGGATTCCATGGATTAGTCACAGATAATCAATGAATTTATATCATTACTCCGTTTCATGGATTATTCTCAGATGAATTCCATGAATTAGTAATAGATACTCAACTCATTTTATTACTCAATTCCATGAATTATTCTCAGCTGAGTTTCATGGATTAGTAATAAGTATCCACTGATCGGGCATCTGGGCCACCACCGAGAAAATGGTGTAAGTGTACTTAGCAATAATGCACGAACGAGCAGCATTCAAAAATATGGACGAACGAGGAAACCTATGCAAAATAAAGAAGAAAATAATATTAGTAAAATAATAAAAAGGGCGTCTAAGGGACCGGGCCCACCGGCCGGCCCCACGCCTCTTCCCGTTATTTTATTATTTTCCTATTCTAATAAAAACTCATTCATTCGAGCAAACTTCCTCGTTCAAGCAAAACCCTTAGTTTATCTATATTTTCTTCACACGATGAAAGAATAATAAAAAATAGTGAAAGGTATCATGGGACCGGACCCACGAGCCGTCCGACTATGCCCTAGACGTGGCCGGTCCTACACCATATAATCCATTATTTTATTATTATTATTATTTCCTTCATCTCATGGAACTCCTTCGTTTGAGCAAAAACCCTAGTTTTTCCATATTTTCTCAAATATTGCTCAAACCGTCAAAAGCCAAAAAGTCAAATAGTCACATGACCGACTAGGCTCCTCACGTCAAATATTAAAATATTATTATTTTAATATTGTTGAAATATTAATTACAGGAGCAAAGTTCTACTTGCTCATTCGAGCAAAATCGAGAGTTTCAGTCAAGATCAAACTCTTTTGAAAATCCGAAATATTGCTCGAACGCGTGTCAGAAAATATCAAAATTCCCAGAATTGAGACACGAACAATGTGGTGACGCGGGCATGCCACCTTGATCGAACAATGTCGGCCCTTATGCTTGCATAATCCGGTCCAACATCCTATTAATGATTTTGACCTAATTAATCTTCTATAATTCATATTGGGTTCAAACTCTTTCCAATCAACTTGGAACTTGTTCAATCGACCACCGGCTGGTCACGACCAAGGGACGGTTTTATACCCCTTGATCGGTCCCTCATCCCTCCATAATTAGGTTTTATTTCCTAATGCTCGGACGAGCATAATTTGAATAAATAATTAAACCAGCATTTAATCATCTTTTCACCAACTGATATGCAAAGAACTTTGGTGCTTGCTCATTCGAGCACCTGGGCGCTACATGGTCGGCCCATTATCCCATGTAGACGGTCCCTCTCACTCAGTGATTGATTTTCAGTAAATCATCAAGTGATCAACAATCGATCAAAATTAGAGTTTCGAACCAAATGCTGCAAATTATTATTCTGAGCAAGTTCAAGCACAAATAATTTTATGTTGATCCAGCAATCAACATCTTGATTAATTATATAATATTCGGTCCAGCTACCAATATTTTAATTTATATTTTAATTAATATTTTATTTAATCCTTTTACCAATAATTCATGAATCGAGCAATATTGCTCAAACGGGCAATAATTGCTCAAACGAGCAATATTCACTTAAACTAGCAATATTTATTTTGCTCATCTATCAACACTAGATTGCTTAAACTAGCAAAGTACACGATCAACTGGGTTCAGAACTCATTGATTCAATTATCATTTGCTCGACTGAGCAATATTCTTCATGTTTGATTCAACTTTTAACATTCGAGAATCATATTGATCAAGTAATCAATATTCTAATTTATATTTAATGCATGGTCCTACTACCAACATTTTTCTCAACTGAGCAACATGGTTCGAATGGACGACCATTCAATATTCCTGATCCACTTTGTCATTCGATCATGATATACTAGTGTTTATGGGTGAAAACTGTTTCTACTGGTTTTGGTAAATTTGGGTGTGTGGATGAGAAACGAACCTAAACCCTAAACAAATGCACTGCACGGGAGTGCTTTTGATTCGAGAGATCAATCTATACAATTCTGGCCTAAACCAAGAAATGGTCGTTCCATACTTGCTTCGGTCACAAAGTGAAGGAGATGGGGTTGATCTTAGGGAGGGAAGCGAAGAAGGTGTTGAGATTATAAAGGTGTTGGCTGTTTGTGACTTGAATCAGAATGGTGAACTGGCTTGCACAATGAAAGCTATCAGTTCTGGGTGTTTTCTGAATACTGATGACAACACTTGGTTTCTCTGTGTGTTTGAAGATAGGTCGAAGAACCAATTTATACAAGTCATTTGAGCGCAATCCTCATCTCGTAGGAAGTGGAGGAAGTTGAGTGATGGAGTAGTAGGGTCGTGTAGGTGATTATCACAAGATCACGCCATTTCCCACTTCCCTCATCATCGCTAACCGTCCATGCTTCCTGA
The DNA here is from genome assembly GCF_003573695.1 of Papaver somniferum. Lineage (NCBI taxonomy): Eukaryota > Viridiplantae > Streptophyta > Magnoliopsida > Ranunculales > Papaveraceae > Papaver > Papaver somniferum. Next base: position 4,998,566 of record NW_020649860.1, read on the forward strand.
CACGTTCTCGTAATGGGCGCGTTGCACGCCGCACGCTCTAAACCGCCAGACCAACACCCCAGTAAGTATCCCCCATTTTGTGACATGTTTGATGTCTCGAATGAGTGGGTCGAGTCGTGGGACCCGCCGCAAGAAATAGCATACAATGCTATTAGGTTAAATAACTAAATTATTTAAGGATTTGATATTCGTGAAATATCGTGCATGCTCGATGCATGTAATGCATCGTTTTAAAGCAAGCAGCTCAAAACAATCGAAATGCATAAAGCATCGTTGTTTAAAGCTTGATCGAGAAGTCGCGGATTAAGCGTCTTAAAATGACAACACGTCCAACCATGTTCGAGTGATCGTTTGGAGGCCGCGTAGGCCGGACATCATCTGGTCGATCACTCCTTGTGACAAAGTGGCGGACGGTAATCATTGAGACGCTTCATCGATCGCCTAACTTTTAATCTAAGCCGTCCGATCAAGCTGGCTAAGTTGGACGGACGAGATGATTTACGGCACATATTTGCTGTCGTTGATGGATTTTAGGGTTTTTAGAGATGCGCAACATCCCCTCTTTGGATTGATCGAATCCAAGCATGGGCACTAATTTTGGTGGGACCGACCAGGCATGCGTGGAGACGGCTTGCCGATGTGCATGCATACACCTCTCGGTTTCATAAAGATTCGATCTAGGCCACTCAATTTGACCGGAAAAGATGAGTGGTCGTGATCGATTTACGACAGAAATACATTGCCGCAAAGGTTTAAAAGTCGTGTGGCATGCCACCTTTGGGCGTGCGTTTCGAGGCGCAGGGCCCTAGTCTGCATATGCCAACCGGTCACACGCAAAGGTGGGCCCACGATGATCACGTTGACATCCTTAGGACCTCTTGAGTCTATACCTACACCCTCCGTTTAGGCTGGCGAACATGGATGGTCACGATCGAACTACGACAGATGTGCATTGCCGCAAACCCTAATTAGGGTTTTGAATCAGTCACGCACGCGTGACTTGGGCCAAACGGGTTGGCACGCCGTGATCCTCCTTTGGAGTGACCGATCACGTGGGTCCCATGTTGAGCTGACGGTGAACGTATGTGCACCTTCCTGATGGTCCTAAATGCGATCTAAGCCATCCAAATAGGCTGGCTAAGTTGGATGGTTGTGATCGATTTTAAGACGCTAGTGGAATTCCGCAACCCGTAGAAACATCACGCCTGCCATGGTTTGAGCAATTGTTTCATTGCTCCATGACCTCGCTGTGAGAAAACCGATCGGGTGAAGGATAAGTGGGCCTGCCAACGTGTGCGTTAGCGCTTCCATGATCATTCATGGGATGATCTAATCCATCCATCCAGACTGGTGAAGTTGGACGGTTGTGATAGTTTTAGGACTGCCCTGAACAGTCTATGCTCGTCGAGCTTCTCCCAAAACAGCGCGGCCACTCAACTTTGGGTTGGCGTTTGATGGCGCTGGAGGAGTATGGTGATTGTTCGACCGACTAGGGCATAAGTGGGCCCGCCGGTGGTCATCACAACAATTGCCTATTTTTGCCAGAGTTTGGCTAGGCTAGTTAAATTGCGCGGCCAACTTGCGTTGCCGTGATCGTTTCTGAAGCTGATATGGACAGTCCAGATTTCCCTTAAGGAAATTAAGCATGCTCGATCGGCTAACCAAAGCGCGTTGATGCGAGACTCTCTTCAAAGAGTGATATAGCCTGTACGGGTATTTCGTGCACATCTCAAAATTGGCACTTGGAGATTCATGTTACTCTGCTGAGAGTGAACACTCAGTCGTCATGTCATACTAAAGTTCGGATGAGAACAACACAGGAAATACTAGGCAAATCATGCATTAATTAATAATGCTAAAAAATTCACAGAATATTTGGGATTGCTGTTGCATGCACCATTCTGGGTGAATTTTGTGTATTTATTGAATTGCTTCGAATAAATAAAGTGAAAAGGTACTCATCATTTATTAAACGGCTTTATCCTTTGAAGGATGTCAGCGCATTATCAAACGGCTTTACCCTTTGCAGGATGTCAACGCATTAAATTTGGTTTTACAATTTTAGCCCTGAACTAAAATCCACCATGAACATTAAGTCCCCTGCCTAGCACGCAATGGTTGCACTATTATGGGGTAGGCATTAGATGGTGACAAATAAAGATAAAACTTACGAGACAAAGTTAGATGTTACCAGGAGAGATGGGTCGTCCTGTCCTTGGAGCATGTCACGTTCAAGAGGCGTCCAGGTGAGCATTCCCCTAGCATGATGATTAGGCATATGGTTGGTTGAATTCTCAAACTATTCATGACGATGTCGTAATCCCCGACTATGATGAGGACGAGCCCTATCATGAGTAATATCCTTAAAAGGTTGTTGAAGCAATTTCTGGAAAAAAAATGTTGAAGCATCTCCCAAAGAGAACGATGATGCAGCTTCCAGAAAGTGTGTTGAAGCGGCTTCTGAAGCGAACGTCGAGGCGGCTCCTGAAGAGAGCGTCGAAGCAGCTTCTGGAGCGAACGTCGACGCGGATCCCGGAGAGAGCGTTGAAGCATCTTCTGGAGCGAAAGTCGAGGCGGGTCCCGGAGAGACTGTTGAAGCATCTTCTGGAGCGAACGTCGAAGCGGGTCCCGGAGAGAGTGTTGAAGCAGCTTCTGAAGGGCGGCTCCCGGAGAGAGCGTTGAAGCGGCTTCTTCTTCTGGAGAGAGCGTTGAAGCGACTTCTTCTTCTGTAGAGAGCGTTGAAGCATCTTCTGAATGTGAACGTCGAAGCGGCTTCTGGAGAGAGCGTTGAAGCATCTTCTAATGCGAACGTCGAAGCGGCTTCTGGAGAGAGCGTTGAAGCAGCTTCTGGAGGGCGGCTCCCGGAGAGAGCGTTGAAGCGGCTTCTTCTTCTTGAGAGAGCGTTGAAGTGGCTTCTTCTTCTGGAGAGAACGTTGAAGAATCTTCTGAAGCGAACGTCGAAGCGGCTTCTGGAGAGAGCGTTGAAGCATCTTCTGAAGGGAACGTCGAAGCGGCTTCTGGAGAGAGAGTTGAAGAAGCTTCTGGAGGGCGGATCCCGGAGAGAGCGTTGAAGTGGCTTCTTCTTCAGTTTAATTTTCCCTTGCGAATTGCATGCTCCTTTATTGACCATCTCTCTTGTGTTGAAGAAGTTCTTGACTGGCGGAGAAGGAATTTCATGCTGAGCCTCAGTCCCCAAGCGTGATTTATATGGTTCTATCTTGTATGGTCGGTGAGTTTACCATAATAAAGATATCGCCATCTCTCCTCTGTGACTCTATTACTTCTCCGTGGGAAAATAAAATATTCAGAAGTTTGGATTACCTCTGTCCGTAGTGTTTGTTGCTATGGTGAAGCTCGGGCACTGGTATCAACAAATGAACAACGTTTCTTAGCTTTAGCTATGATCAGAAGAGACTGGCAGGAAAAGGCGTGATAGCTACGGGCACGAATTTGGCGGTCTTCATATAGTGGTAGAGCTTGTCTCGAGGGAGAATCTAATGATGGAACCGATAGCTTCCTTGATGTTGCCTCATGAAATGAAAAAGAGGGAGACATTCCCCTGCCCACGAGAATCCACTGAGCCTTCGACTTGATGGATGTTGTCACGCTGGGTTCATGAGTCCGTCTTTACATCTGCGTTGCATTTTATAGACGTCCAGGAATATCACTGGTCTTTAACAATACGTCTGCTCTCTTGAGTATATCCTCGTCTTGGAACATCTTGGAATCATAATGATAGCGTGCTTGCATCTCTCTAAATTCACCATCTTTGAGATGGGCAGTGCTAAGCAGTCCCCAGTCACACTCCTCTGCCATTATCACCTTTGGATCGTGTCTTTGAGGAGTAGGGAAGTTCTTTCATGCGAATGACTTAACTAATATGCTCTGCAAATATGATGAAGCTCTTTTCATGGAGAATCTGTATGTACCTCTTAAGTCCAAGGTGAAATCTCCTTTGGTAACACAACTACTTCTTCTATGGGAGAAGAAATTCTGAAAGCGTATCTGATTGATGCTGCGGAGATCGCTATCTTCTTGAGGCTGCTCCTTTGAGGTGTCGGCTTCAGTAGATCTGAAGATGTCCCGCGCTCGCTCTCGTCCGGGTTGACATAATAGGCTAACCCTTTATGATAATTTGGAGATGACAATATTCGTTGAATCTTCCGAAACACTTCCTGTTGTAGTGCGGTCCAGACGAAACTTGTTCCTTTCTTCAGCAAGGGGGTGAATGAAGCAACAAGTTGGGATAGACCAGGTATAAAACGTCGAATGTAGTTCACCTTGCCCATGAATCCTTGGAGTGCCGTCACAGTTCTCGGAGGCGGCATCGTGAGGATTGCTTGGGTCTTGGATGGGTCCACTTTGATTCCCTCAGCAGTCACCTGGAATCCCAGAAATTTGCATGAAGAAACGCCGAAAGCGCATTTCAAAGGATTCATATTCAACTTGTATTCACGGCACTCGAACACTTGTCGTAAGACTCATGTGTGGGCCGCCCGAGCTTTTGATTTGACTACTATATCATCCACGCAGTCTTCAACTTGCTTATGCATCACGTTGTGGAAGATTGCTGTCATAGCGCGTTGATACATTGCACCGACATTCTTTAAACCAAATGGCATTACAGTATAATAAAAATATCCGAGAGGAGTTCGAAAAGTTGTCTTACTCGCGTCATGCTCATACATCCTTATCTGGTTGTAGCCGCTATATTCATCCATGAAGGAGAACATGCCGTGTCCACTGGTTGCATCTACTAACATGTCGATGTTAGGTAGAGGAAAATCGTCTTTGGGAAAGCATCTGTTCAAGTCTCTGAAATCCACGCAACACCTAATCTGTGTGTTTTTCTTTTTTACTGGAACCACATTAGCCAACCAGGTCGGATGATGAATGGGTTTAATGAAGCCAGCAGCTGGCAACTTCTGAATCTCAGTCTTGATTTGCTCTTCTACCTCGTGTCTGAACTGCCTCGGAGATTGTTTAACCGGCCTGGATCCAGGTATGACATGTAGATGATGAGTGGCTAATTTTTCATCTAAACCGGGCATTTCTTCATACGTCCAAGCAAATATGTCCTGGTACTCTTTGAGAAGTTCCACGAGCTTCGTGCGTTCATCTGTACACAAGGTTGAGCTGATGGAGATAGGCCTAGGAGATTCCTCGTTCCCGATGTTAACGATTTCGAGTTCATCAGTTGTGGAGTTGGTGTCATCTTGTAGCTGTCGTGGAGCATCTAGCACTTCTTCTTGCGGCTCGTTGTTGTTGTAGCATTCTATTGGGCGGAGAGACTGGGTAACAGTCTCCCCTGCTAATTGCTAACAGCGGCATCGGTACACGTTTTTCCCTTTCTGATCATGGCTCGTCACAAAAGTTCGCTCCCTCTTAGTGTGAGCGTGGGTCGTGGCTTCATATGATGAAGAAGAATTGGTACGCCTTATCAACAAAGATACATCGTGGGTCTTAGCCTTTAATGATGCAAGCCGGTCCTCTTCCTGGATTGACGCCCACGTGGGGAGTGGGTGCAATGAACCTTGTCTGATTCTCCCCGCAGATCTTCTCTTGGTTCAAACAATTCCGCACAACATATTGGTGCATAAGGAGACAATGATGCAGGAATACGAACGACTCCTTTATTCAGCATAGTCTTCAGGCATTGGTGATACGTCAAGGGGACGATCCTATTGTCATGAATCCATGGTCTCCCCAATATCATATGGTAGTCTGGCTCCTTTTCTATGACTACGAATTTCACCTTTGATTGGACGGGACCTACATATAAATTCAGATTGACATACCCGTATGTGTTGGATTGGTTTCCTTCAAAGTATGTCATCGTGGTAGGCTGTCGCACGATCTTGTTTGGGCGATCCTTCGCCGTCCTGAGTGTCTTGAGAGTAATCACATTCGAAGACGCTCCCGTGTCGATGAGGGCCCTCTTGAACTTTGAATCCTTGATGCGTGAAGTAACGTGTAGGGCCCAATTGTGACCCTCTTCCGCTATCATGTCCTCTTCTGTAAATGTAACATTATTCACAGACATCACTGGTGTTTTTGAGGCTTCTGAGCGCAAAGGAGTCAAATGCACATCCAGGGCTATCTGGTTGATTGCAGCAAACGTCTTCGCCCGCTGATTCTTCGAGAGGTGTAAAAGTTCGCATAACCTTTCCACTAGAGAAGCCTCTTCCTGATCCACCAGTCTCTGGTTCATAGTGAAACTATTGACTTGAGGAGGATCGTTGCGAGGATCAGTCCCCAGTGTAGAAATCTCCGTGACAAGAGAACCACTCATATCTGATGTCATTTTGACGAGGATATGAGTATGCCGTTTATTTTTTCTTTGATCAGGTCCATGTTCTTCGTGTGAATTTCCTGTACCCGTACTAACTCGATCAATGTTGGGATTCTTCCGGTTACACCATCAGATACACCGTTGGGAAGAGGGAAATCTTCATTGGAGGAGCTTCGACCGGGATTTGAAATTGTTGGGGAAGTCCTAAGACCAACCATTTTGAAATCAACCAAATGGGATTGGGTATTGAAGAAATTGACTTCACAACCGAGAGATTAATCTCCCACTGTGGACGCCAGTTGTTTATGGGTGAAAACTGTTTCTACTGGTTTTGGTAATTTTGGGTGTGTGGATGAGAAACGAAGATAACCCTAAACAAATGCACTGCATGGGAGTGCTTTTGATTCTATAGATCAATCTATACAATTCTTGCCTAAACCAAGAAATGGTCGTTCCAAACATGCTTCGGTCACAAAGTGAAGGAGATGGGGTTGATCTTAGGGAGGTAAGAGAAGAAGGTGTTGAGATTATGAAGGTGTTGGTTGTTTGTGACTTGTATCAGAATGATGAACTGGCTTTCACAATGAAAGCTATCAGTTCTGAGTGTTTTCTGAATACTGATGACAACACTTGGTTTCTCTGTGTATTTGAAGATAGGTCGGAGAACCTATTTATACAAGTCATTTGAGCGCAATCCTCATCTCGTAGGAAGTGGAGGAAGTTGAGTGATGGAGTAGTGGGGTCGTGTAGGTGATTTTCACACGATCACGCCTTTGCCCACTTCCCTCATCATCGCTAACCGTCCATGCTTCCTGAAACGTTCTCGTAATGGGGGCGTTTCACGCCGCACGTTGTAAACCGCCAGACCAATACCCCAGTAAGTATCCCTTAGTTTGTGACATGTTTGATGTCTCGAATGAGTGGGTCGAGTAGTGGGACCCGCCGCAAGAAATAACATACGATGCTATTAGGTTAAATAACTAAGTTATTTAAGGATTTGATATTCGTGAAATATCGTGCATACTTGATGCATGTGTTAGATCATAGCTCGGTCGACCTCGCATGCGTTGCTATCTCAAGCATGTTTGTTAATGTTAGTGATCAAAACTATAAGTCTTGATTTCTAGCCTACATAGGTAAGTCTCGGACTAGGATAGAAAAGTGTAGTTGAGCTCAAGGACTTCATGGTGATTCATCATATAACGACGAAGATCTACTCAAGGAACCATGGAACTTCATCAACAAAAAGGTATGTGGAGACTTGAACTTATCTATCACTCAAAAGTATATCTCTTCTATATCCTACTGCTTATGAGACAAAAGTCGTGTGCTATATAGACTAGATCATACACATTTGATATTTCGAGTCGAGTATATCTCGCGTATCTATATCTCGAAATCATGTGTTGGTAAAGCGTTTCGCTTTGATTAAGTTTATCTTCACCCAGTGACGAAAGTCATGAAAAGTTTCAATCACTTTGAGAATTGCTCTGACGTGAATTCGTATGTGAATAACGGCTACATAGCGTCCTCTGAGAATGTCTCAATAATTGAAATGAGAGTTTAGATTACATAACCATGTATTCCTTAATCCGAAGTTTTCGAACTTTGTTGATTGAGAGAAACCGGAGGAATTGGCTTTGCCAAGTCCGCGAACCCAGTCCGTGAACCGACGGAAGTTCTTGCACCGAGAATTTCTGCTGGGATTTTCCAAAAACTCGTTTGCCTGTAAGTCCGCGAACTGGCGAAAGTCTCTTTGCCGAGATTTTCTGCTGAGTTTGGAAAACTCCACTGGTTGTCTTAAGTTCGCGAACTTGTTTGTGAGCTTAAGAGGTTATGATCTAAAGATGTGCTCTGAACATGAAACTTAAATTACTAAGGAATGTTTTGTGCAAACCGTGGCTATAAAGTTCATGAGACGATTCAATCGAATCGAGTCATCTTTGTTTCAATTGTGTCTTGTGTAGTTACATAAGATCTCATATCAATTGAACAACTCTTTAACTAGTTCATTTGAGTCAATTGAACTAGTTATGGTGAAGAAGAACAAGGTTAATATGAAATGCTCATATGGTTAACCTTATGTTGAACCAACATACACGTACACCTTTGGGCATGGTTTTCACAAACCCAGTAAACGTCAACCCAAGTGTGTGTGACAAGCTAAGTTTTCGATCTAACGGTTGAGAAATATTAGCTTGAATCTAAATCAGGTTTTCATCTAACGGTGTATATGGATTGCTTTGTAACTAAGGCAAAACCCTGATTTGAAGACTATATAAAGGAGACATCTAGCATTGTGCAAAACTAATCCCCACACGTCTGTGTGATACTAGTGCGCTCGCTAGAGTCGATTCTCCTTTAACCTTTGGTTTTCTTCTCTAAAACCAGGTTAACGACTTAAAGACTTCATTGGGATTGTGAAGCCAGACCGATACTACTTTTATCGTAGTTGTGTGATCTGATCTTGCATCTTCTATCGTACGAGTACAATCTTTGATTGGCTTTTGATCGTGAGAGTTCTCCGATAGGCAAGATAAAAAAGTCACAAACATCTTCGTCTTACTGTTTGTGATTCCTCGACAAACCGCATGTGTAGCCAGGAAGGATTGTAGAGAGGTTATTGATTAATCTAGGCTGTTCTTCGGGAATATAAGACCGGATTATCAATTGGTTCCTGTTCACCTTGATTTTATATCTTAAGACGGAACAAAACCTAGGGTTTATCTGTGGAAGACAGATTTATCCTTTGATAGACTTTTCTGTGTGAGACAGATTTGTTTATTATCAAGTCTGCGATTTTGGGTTGCAACAACTCTTGGTTGTGGGTGAGATCATCTAAGGGAATCAAGTGCGCAGTATCCTGCTGGGATCATAGGCGTAGGAGTACAATTGTACCTTGGATCGGTGGGAGACTGATTGGGGTTCAACTATAGTCCAGTCCGAAGTTAGCTTGGAGTAGGCTAGTGTCTGTAGCGGCTTAATACAGTGTGTATTCAATCTGGACTAGGTCCCGGGGTTTTTCTGCATTTGCGGTTTCCTCGTTAACAAAACTTCTGGTGTCTGTGTTATTTCTTTTCCGCATTATATTTTATATAATTGAAATAATACAGGTTGTGCGTTCGTGATCATCAATTGGAAATCCAACCTTTGGTTGTTGATTGATATTGATTTATCCTTGGACATTGGTCTTTGGTACCGTCCAAGTTGTTCCTTGTATTTGATAAAGACTCGCTATTGATTTTAGCTTGAGCAAAAATCAAATCAAGAGAGAGATATTAACTCCTTGAGATACTTTTATTTAGATTGAGTCTGTCTGTCTAGTTGATTCTCTAGCAAAGTATTTAGGAGTTAGTCCATACAAATTGCTAAGCGAAATATTGGGTGGTGTTGTTAGAACCCCGCTTTTTCAATTGGTATCAGAGCAGGCAAACACGTTTAAGACCTCATCAGTCTGTGTTTGTAGTGATTTGACTCTATGGACGGAAGTGCTATCTCTATAAACGTACCACCAGTCTTCGATGGCTCAAACTACCTATGGTGGAAAGTTGCTATGCGCACATTTCTTCAGTCGCGTGACTTCCAATCATGGATCTATATTGTGAATGGCCATGAAACTCCCGTTGTTATGGAAAGAGATGCATTTGTACCTAAAGAACTTTTTATGTATGATGCCACAGAGTTAATTGCTGCAAGGCAAAACTCCGACGGGCTGAACGCCATCTTGCATGCTATTACCCCAAATTTTCGACATCATGTGGTCTCGTGCACCACATCTAAAGAAGCTTGGGATACTTTGTAAAGCGTATTTGAAGGTAATCCCAGTGAAAAGGAAGCTAGGCTTCAAAACCTTAATTCCGAATGGGAAGACCTTTATATGGCAGAAAAAGAATCGTTTGACAATTTTTATCACAAACTGTCTGAAATTGTTAATGCATCATGTGCATTGGGTAAGACCATTCCTGAAAAGGAAATTGTGATGAAAATCCTCCGATCACTGTCATCCAAATACGAATCCAAAAGACATGCCATCGTTGAGGGAAATAACCTTAATACTCTTTTGCGAAACACACTTGTCGGAAATTTTAGGATTTTCAATCGCGAATACATGTCAAGAGATGACCATCAGTTGTCTAGCAATCATGTCACTTCTCCTGATTGTAAGACCTGTCGTCCTAAATTGACAAACGAGGAAAGTGAGAATTGCTTTATTTCTACGTTGTCTCTGTTTATACAGAAACTTAAGAAAATACTCAGACATAGCAAAAGAAAGTCTCAAAAAGAAACTCCGGTAGTCAATGAAAAGGATAAGAATATCCAGAAAATCCGTACTAAGGAAACTGGTCTTACGTGCTATAAAAGTGTTCAAGTCACTTCGAAAGACCCGGACACGGAGGTAAGAGAGATAACTAAAGTATGGATGAATACTCTTGATTATTGTCCTGAGGAAATCTATGATTGCTCTCACAGTCTTTTTTGTTGAAAATCATTCTCATGACTCCTTCATGACATGTCCATCTGTGTCACATGAGTTGGGTCAACAAACCTCTCCCGATTTTGTGTTGAACTCCATGAGTTTCTCGGAAATGGATCTAACAAATCTCTCTGTTCATTTGAGTTTATCTAAGGATCATCTTAGCATGATAAATCAAAAACAGTCCTGCCTGGCTAACCGTTGTATGCTGAAAAGGAAAAGGAAGTCTACCTTTCATCAAAAGGTGTTTTCAAAAACGGTGCAGGATTTGCAAAGATCGGCAGTCAAGTTTTTTAAAACTGATTACAATGGATAGGAAAGTTCTTCATAACTCTCCTTTTCATAAGAATAAGAAGAAACCGAGTGGAATGGATGGTTTCTATCTTTGCAAAGATTATCCCAGTCCAACCTTGGATTGGAGACCTTATGCTCAGTAATCTTGTTGAAAAATGATTCTTGTGTTCTCTTCCTCTTATACAAGAATCATGTTATACAAGAGGACTGTAATATAATCTTGTTATTTTCTGTTTGTGCTCTTACCAGGTCTTGTTCGTGAACGGCTTCAGCTTTTTGGATAACCGACTTCTGTTAGGGTTTGGTAAAAAGGGTGTTTCTGGGAATTCTACATCTGTATTCCTCTTTAAAGCTCTACCTCTTCAGCACTCTCATTTCATCTTCTCTATCATGTCCTCCTCTAGTCTTTCAAGTAAAGATAGTGATGTATGGACGGTTTTATTTCCTTCGAAGAAGATTCATTTTGATTCTTCTGACAATGAGATGTGCTATGACAAACATGTCTCTTCTTCTGATGAGAACCCTACTGTCTCTCCATTTGATAAGATCTCTTTAACCATGAATCTCGTCTTGGAGCAAGTTCATGCTCTCAAAATTGAACTTGAAGTTTCTTCCAATAGACTTGAGGAGAAATGGATAGTCTTGAATCAAGGATTGACCTAATCCAAGATGAGCTTGAAGAATATAGGGAATACGAGAAGAATATTCAAGGTAAATGAAATGATTTATAAAAGGTTTTGTTGCCTAGTATATCTTCTTTTTGGATTAGTTGAAAGAATAACTAGTGCTTTGAATAGCGATGATTGTGACTACACATAGCTATTTTGTTTTCATCTTCTTATGTTTATTTTTTAGGTTTATTGGTTTTTAAATTCTAAAAATATTTGGAGGATGATATTATTGCAGTACTAATCTGTTTTGAAGTATTGCAATATTTTTATGGGATATGTATTGTTTGCGTCCGTGAACTTGAAGGTCCCATATTGTGTCAAAAGTAAAGTCGTTCATGAATTGATATTCATATTGATGAAAGGACGAATGGAATTTTGACAATTACAAAAGTTATGCCTATGCAATCATTTATTTGATGGAAAATAGGATAAAATCTTTTGTTTGACAAGGATAAAGTCTATTATGTCGTTATGATGAAAAATAGAATAGATCCTTGTATGTTATCCACGGTATTGATTTTCATTGATCCATTTTGCTATGTTTTACCGTGAAGGCTCCATTGTGTGTCTTATGTTGAGCACGATACAACTAAGTCGATTATTCTTATTGGCTTTGTTGGTTGTTCCATAAGATGCTATATGTTGAGAATTATGAACTAGATTAATCATCTTGGTTGGTTATTTAGTTATTTGCTCCGAAAGTCTTCTTTTGTCGAGAAAATCCTTTGACAATTAAATTGATTACTTTTGTGATTAGTTTGGTTGTTTGTATTCCAATTAGATTAATTATAAGTTCTCTTGGAATTAGTCTAGTTGAGTTTTCATATATTCCAAAAGTTCTTGTGTTGAGTATATGAACGGCTATACAAATCATGTTCTATTGGTTAATATAGTCGTATATTCCGTAAGGTTTTTCCTTATGTTGAGTATGTGAACGATTAAGTTAGTCGTCTCCGTATGATTATCTTAGTCGTAGCTCCGTAAGTTTACTTATGTTGAGCACCTTCAATTAAATTGATCATTTTTGTGGTTTGATTTAGTTGTGTATTCCAATTAAATTAATCATGGGTTTTCTTGTGATTAATTTGGTTGAGTTTTGGATATAGAAAATCATTTCTATGGTTTTTGGTTTCCAATTTAAAAATCTTTCTTTTCTTTCGAAATTAAGGTCGCACTTGTTGTTCTTTCGGGAATGACATCAAATGGGGGAGAGTTCTTTTGAACTTGTGTTTAATGGTAATATCTTGCGGGGTGTGCGGCTGTGGAATTTTATAGGTGTTATCTTGTATCTTAAAACTCCTTGATGAATGCATTTAGCTTCGGCTTTATGATTGCATCTAAATTAAGTTGGTATGTATTTTTCTTTTAGTCTATGAAATGTCTCTTGTGGAAATTTCATTATGATCCCGTTCTTGTACCTTTGCCAATTTTATTGACAAAAAGGGGGAGAAATATTGTGGTTCACACTACAAATACATATGGTTTTTGGATCATTGTGTAAGGGGGAGTGGTTTCCATGATCGAGATGGAGTATTGACTAAGGGGGAGTGATACATATCACCATAGTATTATTATTAAAGTCGTGATACAATTGGACTTTGATGTTACATAATAATACTATGACACTGTATAATAATGATCGAGAATCTCGATTTCTCTCATTGTTATAGCTACGGATCTTCAACAACGGTGATGCTAAACTTACAACCTTTGGGATTATTGGAGTACTTGGAAGGACGAAGATTTCAGGGAACGTTGAGGATTAGACTATGGAGTAGGAGCCACTAAAGTTTATCTTTTTTGTATTCCATATGTATTAATAGTTTTGTCACTAAAATTGACAAAGGTGGAGATTGTTAGAGCATAGCTCGGTCGACCTCGCATGCGTTGCTATCTCAAGCATGTTTGTCAATGTTAGTGATCAAAACTATAAGTCTTGATTTCTAGCCTACATAACTAAGTCTCGGACTAGGATAGAAAACTTCACGACGAAAATCTACTCAAGGAACCGTGGAACTTCATCAACAAAAAGGTATGTGGAGACTTGAACTTATCTATTACTCAAAAGTCTATCTCTTCTATCTCCTACTTCTTATGAGACAAAAGTCGTGTGCTATATAGACTAGATCATACACATTTGATATTTCGAGCCGAGTATATCTCGCCTATCTATATCTCGAAATCATGTGTTGGTAAAGCGTTTCGCTTTGATCAAGTTTATCTTCACCTAGTGACGAAAGTCATGAAAAGTTTCAATCACTTTGAGAATTGCTTTGACGTGAATCAGTCTGTGAATAACGGCTACATAGCGTCCTCTGAGAATGTCTCAATGATTGAAATGAGAGTTTAGATTACATAACCATGTATTCCTTAATCCGAAGTTCTCGAACTTTGTTGATTGAGAGAAACCGGAGGAATTGGCTTTGCCCAGTCCGCGAACTGAAGAAAGTTCTTGTACCGAAAATTTCTGCTGGGATTCTCCAAAAACTCGTTTGTGTGTAAGTCCGTGAACTCAGTCCGCTAACCTAGTCCGCGAACTGGCGAAAGTCTCTTTGCCGAGATTTTCTCCTGAGTTTGGAAAACTCCACCGGTTATCTTAAGTCCGCGAACTTGTTTGTGAGCTTAAGAGGTTATGATCTAAAGATGTGCTCTGAACATGAAACTTAAATTACTAAGGAATACTTTATGCAAACCGTGGCTATACAGTTCATGAGCCGATTCAATCAAATCGAATCATCTTTGTTTCAATTGTGTCTTGTGTAGTTACATAAGATCTCATAGCAATTGAACAACTCTTTTACTAGTTCATTTGAGTCAATTGAACTAGTTATGGTGAAGAACAACAAGGTTAATATGAAATGCTCATATGGTTAACCTTTTGGGTTACTATGTTGAACCAACATACACGTACACGTTTGGGCATGGTTTTCACAAACCCAGTAAACGTCTACCCAAGTGTGTGTGACAAGCTAAGTTTTCGATCTAACGGTTGAGAAATATTAGCTTGAATCTAAATCAGGTTTTCATCTAACGTTGAATATGGATTGCTTTGTAACTAAGGCAAAAACCTGATTTGAAGACTATATAAAGGAGACATCTAGTATTGTGAAAAACTAATCCCCACACGTCTGTGTGATACTAGTGCGCTCGCTAGAGTCGATTCTCCTTTAATCGGTGGGATCAGAGGCGTAGGAGTACAACTGTACCTTGGATCGGTGGGGAGACTGATTGGGGTTCAACTATAGTCCAGTCCGTAGTTATCTTGAAGTAGGCTAGTGTCTGTAGCGGCTTAATACAGTGTGTATTCAATCTGGACTAGGTCCCGACGGTTTTCTGCATTTGCGGTTTCCTCGTTAACAAAATTTCTGGTGTCTGTGTTATTTCTTTTCCGCATTATATTTTATATAATTGAAATAATACAGGTTGTGCGTTCGTGATCATCAATTGGAAATCCAACCTTTGGTTGTTGATTGATATTGATTGATCATTGGACATTGGCCTTTGGTACCGTCCAAGTTGTTCCTTGTATTTGATAAAGACTCGATATTGATTTTATCTTGAGTAAAAATCAAAACAAGAGAGAGATATTAACTCATTGAGATACTTTTATCTAGATTGAGTTTGACTGTCTAGTTGATTCTCTAGCAAATTATTTCGGAGTTAGTCCATACAGATTCCTAAGAGAAATATGGGGTGGTTTTGTTAGACCCCCACTTTTTCAGCATGTAATGCATCGTTTTAAAGCAAGCAGCTCAAAACAATCGATATGCATAAAGCATCGCTGTTTTAAAGCTTGATCGAGTAAGTCGCAGATTAAGCATCTTAAAATGACAGCACGTCCAACCATCTTCGAGTGATCGTTTTGAGGCCGCGTAGGCGGGCCATCATCTGGTCGATCATTCCTTGTGACAGACGATAATCATTGAGGCGCTTCATTGATCGCCTAACTTTTAATCCAAGCCGTCCGACCAAGCTGGCAAAGTTGGATGGACGAGATGATTTATGGCACATATTTGCTGTCGTTAATGGATTTTAGGTTTTTTTGAGATGCGCAACATCCCCTCTTTGGCTTGATCGAATCCAAGCATGGTAGCTAATTTTAGTGGGACCGACCAGGCTTGCGTGGAGACGGCCTGCCGGCGTGCATGCCTACACCTCTCGGTACCATAAAGATTCGATCTAGGCTACTCAATTTGACCGGCAAAGATGAGTGATCGTGATCGATTTTCGACAGAAATACATTGCCACAAAGGTTTAAAAGCCGTGTGGCATGCCACCTTTTGGCGTGCGTTTCGAGGTGTCGGGCCCTAGTCTGCATAGGCCGGCTGGTCACACGCAAAGGTGGGCCCACGGTGATCACGTTAACATCCTTGGGACCTCCTGAGTCTATATCTACACCCTCCGTTTAGGCTGGCGAAGATGGATGGTCACTGTCGAACTACGACAGATGTGCATTACCGCAAACCCTAATTAGGGTTTTGAATGAGTCATGCACGCGTGACTTTGGCCAAACGGTTTGGCACGCCGTGATCCTCCTTTGGAGAGACCGATCACGTGGGGCCCATGTTGGGCTGACGGTGAACGTATGTGCACCTTCCTGATGGTCCTAAATGCGATCTAAGCCATCCAAATAGGTTGGCTAAGTTGGATGGTTGTGATCGATTTTAAGACACTAGTGGAATTCCGGAACCCTTAGAAACATCACGCATGCCATGGTTTGAGCAATTGTTTCATTGCTCCATGACCTCGCCGTGAGAAAATCGATCGGGTGAAGGATAAGTGGGCCCACCAACGTGTGCGTTAGCGCTTCCCTGATCATTCATGGGATGATCTAATCCGTCCAACCAGGCTGGTGAAGTTGAACGGTTTTGATGGTTTTAAGACTTCCCTGAACAGTCTATGCTCGTCGAGCTTCTCCCAAAACAGCGCGGCCACTCAACTTTGGGTTGGCGTTTGATGGCGCTGGGGGAGTATGGTGATTGTTCGACCGGCTAGGGAATAAGTGGGCCCGCCGGTGGTCATCACAACAATTGCCTATTTTTCCCAGGGTTTGGCTAGGCTTGTTAAATTGCGCGGCCAACTTGCGTGGCCCTGATCGTTTCTGAGACTGATATGGATAGTCCGGATTTCCCTTAAGGAAATTAAGCATGCTCGATCGGCTAACCAAAGCGCGTCGATGCGAGACTCTCTTCAAAGAGTGATGTAGCCTGTACGGGTATTTCGTGCACATCTCAAAATTGGCACTTGGAGATTCATGTTACTCTGCTGAGAGTGAACACTCGGTCGTCATGTCATGCTAATAATGAAAGTTCGGCTGAGAACACCACATGAAATACTAGGAAAATCATGCATTAATTAATAATGCTAAAAAAATCACAGAATATTTGGGATTGTTGTTGCACGCACCATTCTGGGTGAATTTTTTGAATTTATTGAATTTCTTCGAATAAATAAAGTGAAGATGTATTCATCACTTATCAAACGGCTTTACCCGTTGCAGGATGTCAACGCATTATCAAAAGGCTTTACCCTTTGCAGGATGTCAGCGCATTAAATTTGGTTTTACAATTTTATCCCTGAACTAAAATCCACCATCAACAACTAGACAGGGGTGAGCATTCTGTATAATTCAACAATATCTTTGATTTCCTGTCTAATACTCGACATATCAAGATAAGTCCTTGATCGAGCAACCTCATCGGAAGATCAATCCAAATCATCAAAATATCATTATCTCAACTAGTGAAATGATATATCACAATTTATCGAGACTCAACGTCTCTCATCATTGTGTCCCAGCAGACACCTTATGCTCAATCCTTGAGTCTTAGAGCATATCACATTCGTTCATTATGCTCGACTCATCAAGGCTAAGACTCATTGTCTAGTCATGTCAACAACTTATTAATTAAATACACGCCTGCCTTGCAGCCTCCACATTCATGAGACATCAATCACGTCACATGGGGGGATATTAATTAGGGTTTTGGTCTGGCGGCCTATGACACGTGTGTTCATCCACGATGAGAAATGTGAGTAAGTCGTGCAAGCAGTTAAGGAAGTTAGCAAAGTAGTGGGTGGACAATCAACCAAGTCTCCGCACGACCTGGAACTGGTTTAACCATGATTTTCCACTTTTCCACTCATTCACCCGAGCAACCGTTACACTTACTGGAGATCAATGTGTCTACATTCTGGCAATATAAATAAGTCTCTGAACTCATGATTAGAGACTATCTCTGATAGACAGGAATTATCACAAGAATTCTCATTTGAACAATCACTCTCAACTGAGCAGAATTCAAGCTTATTCGAACCCAGCAGTTCATTTGCAGAAACCTACAACACATTCACGATCCTTGATCACCATTGATCTCACACACTTCTCATCTTCTCACATACATATCGACCTTTTTCCCTCTTTGTGACCGAATTGACCCTGGAACGGCCATTGTCTTGGTTTAAGCCGGAGTCCACAGATTGATCTCTCGATCTCAAAGCACTTCCGTGCAGTGCATCTGTTTGAGGTTAAGCAATTTGCTCGTTCGAGGAGTCCCGTGCGCACAATCGTCTCTTCACTTTCCTAAAAAACCAGCAAATCATTTTGCCTCATCAATAGAGTTTCAGACGTTGGTGGAATGTATTGTATAAATGAATGGGATTGACTGAAAAAATTTCAATCAAAAGTTCAATGTATTTTATTTTTAACAAAATGGCAGGCCCATCACGCGTGCGTCTACACTAGTGACTATTATGATTTTGAAAAATCTGGTATCTTAAATATATTTTAGATTCGTTACCCAAATATATATATATGTACATTTTCATATCTAATACTGTCAATGTATCGCTGATCAGGCTGTGATTTTGGAATCCGTCTGACTATGTAAAGAATGATTTTTCAGTTAATAATTCAATTAACAGAGGATTATTTCATACACCCCGCAACTGCTTTAATGAAGCAAGTGATTTTTTGAAACATATTGGGTTTATAATTCTAAAGATATTTTTTATAAATATCTTATTATGTTAAATTTTGTATACTCTATTGGGAATTTCTTGAGTGAGTTTTAGAAATTATTATCAGATTTTGTTAATTATAGAGTTGACAAATATTTTGACATGAATATAGAATTAATCCATAATAAAGATCTGGTCCAAGGAAAATCGATTTTCCAAAAGAAAGACCTAGTTCTGAAATCGGATTTGTTTCCTCATATACTAAGACAACCGATTTTTGAACGATTTCCTAAAACTAGTTATTTCCGAAACCTAATATCTTCACTCCCTATAAAAAAAGATTATCGTGCACTGTTTTTACAAACATCTTGGGAGAAATTGTTCAGAACCGAAACTATGGTTTTTCATATACCTTCGATATTTGAAAAAATGGGAAAAAGGAAATCGAATGACAAAACTTATGATCCAGACAATGATCTCATTCCATACAATCAGATTGAGAAGATCAGATTTCCTCACATAATCAAGGATCAACATGATATTACTAACTTTGTTGATAGCACATGTTTTGACAAATATCAACTTCTTAAAGGGATGGATTTCAATGATGAAAAGAGATTTGTGTTGGAAGTTTCGGATGCTGATTATGTGAAGTTTGTTCAAGATCGAAACTGGGGGTAACTTTTTGATTTTGAAAAATATTCACCTAATGTGGTAAGAGTCTTTTATGCTAATATTCACAATATTGATCACAATAAGCTTACATTTGTCACTCTTGTTGGATGTCATATTCTCCATGTCGATCGAAAGGTGATTTCAAATATTATCAAGTACAATGATAATTATAATCATATGTTTATCGAATTTGAAATTGATCACGATACCATTTCAACCCGTCTCACTGTAAAAAGGAATATTACCAACCAAAGATATACCTCTTTATTAGAGGATTTTTGGAAAACTTGCTAATGCATCTGTTTATGCAAGTACAAGAGACAAGTCTGACTGGGAAAGAGAGTTCGCTGAATTTGTCTATTTTCTTTTAGAAGATGATGAACAACTTGATTTCTGCGAAATAATCATACATCAGATGATTAAGATTTATGAAAGCTCCTCCTCTCCCGTCTCAAAGCGAAATCTTGGATATCCCTGTCTTATTACTAAGCTTTGTGAGACTGCTTTAGGTGATAATTTTAGTGATATGAAATTTACTAAAGTTGTTACTAAGGGAAACATAGATCAAATGGTTGGTGCACAAAGCAATGGACAATGGCTTATCTTGTCCCCTCGTACTCCTGAGACTGATGATGCACACTCTCTCATCCTGCGTCTTGGAAGACAATTAATTTGTATCCAAAGATAGTTAGCCTTTGCTGCTCCTAATAATTCGGAAACTCTATACGGTATCTTGAAAATTGATACAGAGTTTTAGAGAGGTGAAGGATATCAAGGAACAACTATGGAAGATGAGTATCAAGAATGGATTAAAAATAAGGAGTAATGTACTTCTCAGTATACTCAGGAAATAGGCTAATCAATGTGTTGATTTATTTCGATATTTTGTAAGGTTTATTTGAATAAAATTATCAATATTTATTATTGTGAATAAATAAAATTATTATTTTATAATCTTTGTTTCGATTATTTAATAGTTTCCGATTGCATTGCCTGTGTAAATATATCTGCTTTCGGTTATGAGATATTTTGTTTCGGTTTTATTAACCTAAAAATATTCGATCTCATATGGTGAATGCCCATATGATTTGTGTGGCTTTTTAATTAGGGAGATTAAGTTCTAGACTATGTTAGTAGGCTTTACCAAAGGATCATAAGGTGTTCCGATTGGAACTCATATGTGAAAAGTCACAATATGTTGATAATCAATTTATGTGTACATAAGTTGTGTTTATCATAACATATGTGTTTCGGGTTTCAACTTTTTCTATTGGCACGCATTAGTTAAAACCGATTCAACCTTTCTCAGGTAAAGGTTGCTTTTTTTTTTTTTTTTTTTTTTTTTTTTTTTTTTGCAAGAGAGTTCTTATTTGAACTTGCGCTTAATGATATATCTTTCTGGGGAGAAGTGGTCGCGGAAATTGGGGAACGATTTTATTTTTTAGTTAATTGTTTTTCATGTTTAAGA
The DNA here is from genome assembly GCF_003573695.1 of Papaver somniferum. NCBI lineage: Eukaryota > Viridiplantae > Streptophyta > Magnoliopsida > Ranunculales > Papaveraceae > Papaver > Papaver somniferum. The sequence goes on from NW_020649860.1 coordinate 5,019,400, forward strand.
AAAGCCTAATTATATTGCATACATTTTGCTTTTTCTTAACAAAATTTTGGTATATTTAATATTCTCCATTATTGTGCATGGATTGCTTTATATGATTCAACTGTTTCCGGTTAAGAACAGGTAAAGAAAAACTGTGTCAATTTATTGGGTATCTTCTTTATTGTTGGGTATCAAGTGTTTTTGCTTAACGAAATTCGGTGCAATTACGGTGTTATAATGATTATATTTGTTTCAATTGCTTACGGTTGAGAAAAATAATGACAAGTCAATTTATTTTGGTTTGTATCTATTATTTTTGGCTTAACAAAATTACGAGGTCATTTGTTTAGTCCATTTGATTCTGGATAAGAGAAACTAAGTTAATTCTGATCTTAGTTAGACTTATTAATTAGAGGATTCGGTCATTCAAGTCTAAGCGAATGCCTTGACAAGAAAAACTAGTTAACTAACATAGTGTTTGTCTTGTCTAAAGGGAAAGGTCAAAGTTATTTTCTGAAATAATTAGAGCCTGATAAGAGAAATAGAGTTAATTCTGATTAATTCTGATCTTTATTTGACTTGTCGAAATAAGCGATTGTACAAACAATCGTATCTTAGTTGATTTTTTGAACTAAAGGGAAAATTGCTTCGGGCATGTCCGTCTCTCCACCGATATTGTGCCCACTTAGCCACTGCGGTCATCCGGCAGTGTGGGGTTTTCAACGGGCATCGCTGCGGTAATCCAGCAGAAACTTCCCGGATGGTCACATCCCTGGATTACTCCCGCCAGAGCACGCTTAACTGCAGAGTTTTCTGCCAACTCTGGAGCCAATTGTGTTGAAAGGGCCTCGGTGTTACGAAAGGACAAGTCATTACTTATATTCCACTCGGCCAACCACTGCCGAATATCGGGGTATTACAATACCACCATCTTAAATTAGAGCTGTCCTCGGCTCCAGAATATATACAAGACCATATCCCCGACGTTCCCTGCCCCTCATGAGAAGCACCTAGACCAACCCCGTCCAGTGTACCTTTCCACTCTCGGCAGGTGACACGTCGTCGGCTCTGATACCATTTGTAATGACCCGTCCCGGTTATCCGGAAGTGTGGGGTTTTTAACGGGCATCGCTGCGTTCATCCGGAAGCAACTTCCCGGGAGGTCATCCGGCAATAACTTCCCGGGAGGTCACTCATCCCTGGATTGCTCCCGCCCGAGCACGCTTAACTGCAGAGTTTTCTGCCAACTCTGGAACCAATTGTGCTGAAAAGGCCTCGGTGTTAGGAAGGACAAATCATTACTTATATTCCATTCGGTCAACCACTGCCGAATATCGGGATATTACAATACCACCACCCGTCCTCGGCTCCGGAATATATACAAGCCCAGATCTCCGACGTTCCCTGCCCCTCATGAGAAGCACCTGGAACAACCCCGTCCAACGTACCTTTTCACCCTCGGCAGGTGACCCGTCGTCGGCTCTGATACCATTTGTAATGACCCGTCCCTCCACCGATATTGTCCCCACTTAGCCACTGCGGTCATCCGGTAGTGTGGGGTTTTCAAGGGGCATCGCTGCGGTAATCCAGCAGAAACTTCCCGGATGGTCACCCATACGTGGATTACTCCTGCTCGAGCACGCTTAACTGCAGAGTTTTTTGCCAACTCTGGAGCCAATTGTGCTGAAAAGGCTTCGGGGTTAGGAAAGCACAAGTCATTGCTTATATTCCATTCGGCCAACCACTGCCGAATATCGGGGTACTACAGGGCAATTGTTTCCTTGATAACATATTGAAACTAAATTACTTTTGTAGTTTCGGTTTTAATATTGGTTATCTAAAATGGTATGTGAAACCTTCGTGCTTAACTCTTATAGGTTGTACAAGTCTTACCGTTTTGTAAGATCCTTTCGGTTTGTCTTTTGTTTGCTCGAACCTTTGTCATTTTTGTGACAAAAAGGGGGAGAAATATATGGAGTAAACAAGTGTTTTTTAATCACTAGGAAATGACATTTGTGCTTAAACGATATATCAAACGAAAGAGTAAAGCATATACTAAGGGGGAGAAACATATCATCATGTTGTGTAGTATTTCAGATTACAAAAAGGGAATAACAAAGATGTTCAGATTGAATATTTACCTAGCTTTCTTTTAGGGGGAGTAAAAGATTTTGTTATTCAAATGTAAACAACGGCATTTATTTATTGAATATACGTAGGTTATCGTGTTGTTGAGACTGGGAATCAAGCATATGAAGAATGAGTTATTTTGTAATTCGTTTAGACCCACATGCAATAAGAGTTTTGTCACTAAAATTGACAAAAGGGGAGATTGTTAGAGCATAGCTAGGTTGAACCCACCAAGCGTTGGTATGTCAAGTTTGGTTGACATAATTTAGTATCAAAACTCATCTAGAGTCGCTTGATTAAATACTAGAGTCAAATTTGTTTGGGTTATAAAAGAAAGTCTAGGAATGTTGATAATACAAGTATTACTCCGAAGACCTGAAGGATGAGAAGAAGTAACGACTACAACGAAGACATCATCCTTCCACTTGTGGTTAGTAATATTGACTTGATCTTGTTTCTATTCCTAACGTATCTTTCAAGTCGTGCTATATTGAAAACATAACATGTGAAGCTGTATATATTGTATATAATACTCTAGTGGTGAGAATTGGTCATAACAGTATGATCCAAGTATAAAGGAAACATATAACGAAGTATAAGCGCTTATCTTTTGAAACTTCGTAAATACGACATTGACATAATATATTTTATATAGTTTTTTGATTATGTGTGCATTATAGGTGTGATTTCATCCTAGAAAACTATGTATCTTTACATTAGTTTAAGGATTTAGATGTATGAACTTGTTTTCATAATCGAAAGGGAAATCATGATTGGTCTTGTTATTCATTGAATATCTTTTGGATGACCAATCGAAGATAACTATGGTAGAACCTATCTTAACTTTGTTGAGACTTGAGGTATAACCGGTCATAGCCTATGACATATAGCTAGTTGGAATCGGTCATAAGTAACTTTGGAATTCAAGGTGTAACCGATCATAGGATATATTGGAATTTAAGTTGTAACCAGTCACAAGGTACTTTGGGAACCAAGGTATAATCGGTTACAAGATGGATTGGGAGTTAGTTGGAACCGGTCACAAGCTACCTTTGGGAAGCAAGGTGTAACCGGTCACAAGTTACTTTGGGAAGCAAGGTGTAACCGGTCACAACCTACTTTTTGAAGCAAAATGTAACTGATTTTATCCTATATTGAGAATCATGTTATAACCGGTCACAACATATATTGGAGTTATGGTTTAATCGTTTTCATGAACAAAACCATATCCATGGTTCACATATTTCTTCATGGTGTGTGTGAATTAGGGTTTTGGGTTTGTAAAGATGAGAAGATTTTAGATGTCGACATATTTGAACATGTACATAACTCTTATCATTTATTGTTCAAAGATATTCCTTAATGCTCAAGGTGATCATGGTCCGAAATATTGAAAAGCATTTAATTATGATTTTCATCATATATGTTTTAATTACCAGCAACTAAAACATAAAATATTATTAGTTAAAGTGCTAGACTAATAATAAAAGTTTTCTTTCGAAAATATTGGTTAACATTAATTGGAAATAGGAAAACCGAATTTAGGTACTTTAATGCATATCTTGAGAATATTTTCGGTTTTGGAATTTCCTTTTTGTCCAAACAACCTTGGTCTATAAATACTTGAGTTTGTATTTCTTGCAGACTATCCTAAGAGCCAGGCAAACTTCATTCTTGTTTTTTCTGGTGGAGCCGTCTATCCGGAGAGGAAATTACCCTGATAGGCGAAATCTCTTACGACCGCTCGTTTAAAGACTTATATGGGATCAAGAATCTCTATGAGTACCGTTGGTGGGAAACTAGATAATTGTAGTGTTATTAGTTTTCGATTATCGATTGGATTGACTAATGGTTGATTGCACCTTGTTTGTTTATTCTTTAGAACTTTCTCTTCTGATATAAGGCTCACTCAAACTAGATCAGAGTATCGACGAGATATTTAGACCCATCTTCGGATATAAAGACATCTTGTGATAATCCATTGTTAATTGACTTCGTTCTGTGCTGATTGATCAGAAGAGGATTCAAGTGTTGTTTTGCAGGTTATTGAAGGCAATAGAAGATTTGAAGACGAAAAATAATTCTTATTAGTTTTCGTATCTTATGGATTTAGTGCACAAACCTTGATCGACTGGGATCCAACTAAAACCAGGTTATCTTTGATAGACTTGATTGATTAGTTACTTGAGACCGACATCTCTTTATAGTTTCTCTTTGATATCTATATTGTTTGATTGCGAATCTAGAGTTTGAATATTTCGGTAATCAAAAGATAGATTGATCTAACCAGACAAAGGAGTTTATTAGAATAAACAGAAGAGCCTTTGTCAACAACTCACATGTCTTCTAGCAAGATTGATTAGAGTGGTTACCAAACAGATTCTTTCTTTGTTGTTTGGAATACAATCTAATGGACTTGTTATTCACGTGCGTGGCTCTAGAAGTCGAAGGTGTAGGGATACTAAGGGAACTAAGTATCTAGGGTTAGTCTATTGGTCTCAACTATACGAATTTGGTATTAGGTTTTGTATGCGGCTTAATTCTGAGAGTATTCAGAACTAGACCAAGTATCGGTTTTTCTACATTTGCGGTTTCATCGTTAACAAAATCTTGTGTTGTGTTATTTACTTTACTTCCGCATTATAATTGTTTTATATTATAATAAATTAAATATACTTGTTTGTTAATCCTAATCACTTGATATTGATCCTATAGTAAATCGGTTGCGGGCCATAACTATTATCAAGTGAATATCAAGTTGTCGTATTGTCTCGACTTTGTCCATAAACGATAATACTTGGTACCAGACTTGTAGATTGATATTTAAAAGATTGTAGTGTATTTGGGTACCATCGTATTTTCACTGTATTTCTCTTTATATATAGATTTGAAACATTCTCGAATAACATCAATGACACATATCACTGTTCCAGGCTAATTTCGAATGATAAAACTTGAATCATGATTTTTTCCGAATTGTCTTTAACTGAAATTCATCAAGTATGAACAAATGTTCATTAATCTTAGTCATTATATTTCGAGAGATAATTATCAAGATAAACTTGACTCGAAATTCTCGTATATGCATAATAGTCTAATTAGTTATGCGACATTGTCTTAATGACAGAAAAGTGAATATAACTTGAGAAATAGGTGGTTTAATCTTCACTTACCTTTTGTTGATGAAGTTCTCCAAAAGCTTCGGTTGATCTTCGCCTTCAAAGGGTAGAACGCAACGATGACTGCCGTGATCCAGTGTTTCTCAACTACATTTCTATCCTAGTCCAAGACTTAACTAATTGTAGACTAGAAATCAAGATATAGTTTTGACAACTAAATTTTACAACAAGCTTGAGATAGTAGCACTTGTGAGTTCGACAGAGCAATGCTCTAACAATATTATTACTAAATACACATGTGTCTTTCACTCGGGGCTTAGTCAATGTTAGTGATCAAAACTATAAGTCTTGATTTCTAGTCTACTATAGCTAAGACTCGGACTAGGATAAAAAGTGTAGTTGAGCTCAAGAACTCCATGGCGATCATCATACAAGACGAAGAACTACTAAATGAACTGGTGGAACTTCATCTACTAAAAGGTATGTGGATACTTGAACTTATCTATCACTCAAAAGTCTATCTACTCTATCTCATATCTTGAGACAAAAATCGTTTCGCTATATAGACTTTGATTATACACATTTGCTATTTCGAGCCGAGTTTATCTCGCTTATCTATTTCTCGAAATATGTGTTGGTAAGCTTTCGCTTTGGCCAAGTTCATCTTTACCTAGTGACGAAAGTCATATTATGTTTCAATTACTTGAAAATGGCTTTGACGAAAAATAGTTTGTGAACCAAAGTATGCGTACTTTGCTGCTCAGGAAAACCAGAACAGAGTCCGCGAACCCATTCCGCGTACTGTCGGAGGTTCTCTTCCCGAGAAAATATTCTGGAGTTTGTGAACTATTTACAAACTTATTCCGGGTACTTAAGTCCGCGTACTTAGGTTGGTTATTTTCGAAAAACGATTGTTCGTGAACTTATACTTATAATGCAAGTTTGCAAACCGTGGCTATAAAGTTCATGAATCAATTCGAGTGAATCAAATCGTTTTTGCTTCAATTGTGTCTTGTATACTTCTATAAGATCTAAGCAATTGAACAACTCTCTAACTAGTTCATTTGAGTCATTTGAACTAGTTATGATAAAGAAGAATATGGTTGATATGAAAGTGCTCATATGGATAACCATTTGGTTAACTACTGTTGAACCAACTAAATGTACATGTTTGGATACGGTTACACAAACCTAAAACGTGTATTTAATTTGTGTGTAACAAGCTAAGTTTTAGATCTAACGGTTGAAAGATATTAGCTTGAATCTAATCAGGTTTTCATTTAACAGTGAATATTGAATGCATTGTTACTAAGCTAACATTTGTAGTTGCAGGAAATCCTACACTATACCCCTCACAAGATTTCATTAACATTCAACTCATTTTTGGATTAACAATCCTAATTTTATTGATGAATCTTTGAACAATCTTATAAGAAAAGATAAAGGAATCAATAATAACCACTGCTCTAATTTTTCTCTCTCCTATTTACTTGCTTTACAACTGAACGACTATTTATAGGGAATTACATAGTGGATGACAGCTAATCTGTCCTTTATTTTCGGATATGACTTGCGACATTATCGCAACCTTATAAATATCAATCTCGCAAAACTTCCTTATTTTCGCAGGACCGTCACACTTTTCTCATGATTTGGTTGATGTCGTTTACTGTGTCGTTTCTGAAGTTGTTCTACGACACTGTCATGTTGTGTTGTTAATAATTTCGTTGAGGCATTATTGCTGCGAGATTATGATCCTATAATATTGATTGCAAACCCTGATTTGAAAGACAATATAAAGGAGAACTCTAGAAACTGGGAAACCTAATCCCCACACCTCCTGTGTGATACTAGTTGTATAAGCTAGAGTCAATTCTCCTTTAACATTAGGTTTCTACCGATACCTTGTAGGTTAACGACTTGAAGACTTCATTGGGATTGTGAAGCCAGACTGATACTACTTTCTTGTAGTTGTGTGATCTGATCTTGCTGTTTCTATCGTATTGAGTACAATCGCAACGATTGGCTTGAGATTGATATCTCCAATAGGCAAGATATAAAAGCAATCACAAACATCTTCGTCGCATCATTTGTGATTCCATAATATCTTCTTTCGACGCGTCGATTAAGATTATTGTGACGTGATTGATAATACTAGGTTGTTCTTCGGGAATATAAGTCTGTGTTATCAATTGGTTCATGTTCACCTTGATTTATCAAAAGACGGAACAAAAACTCGTAGGTATTTCTGTGGGAGACAGATTTATCTATTACCGTAAACTTTTATGTGTGATACAGATTTGTTTATTAAAGTCTTCGACTTTGGGTCGTAGCAACTCTTAGTTGTGGGTGAGATCAGCTAAGGGAATCAAGTGCGTAGTATCATGCTGGGATCAGAGACGTAAGGAGCGCAATTGTACCTTGGATAAGTATGAGATTGATTGGGGTTCAAATACAGTCCAGACCGAGGTTAGTTTATAGTAGGTTAGTGTCTGTAGCGTCTTAATACAGTGTGTATTCAATCTGGACTAGGTCCCAGAGTTTTTCTGCTTTTGCGGTTTCCTCGTTAACAAAATTTCTGGTGTCCGTGTTTTTTCTTTTCCGCATTATATTGTTTATCTTTATAATTGAAATATCACAACTTATGCGTTTGAATCAATCAATTGGGAAATCCGACCTTTGGTTGTTGATTGAAATTGATTGATCCTTAAACATTGGTCTTTGGTACCGTTCAAGTGATTTCTCTTGTATTCAATTAGACTCGCGGATTTCTATTTTCTTGAGTAAGAATTGAATCGAGAAAGAGATATATAACTCTTTGATATACTTGATTAAGATTGAGTCTAGTTGATTCTCTTGAAAGTATATTGGAGTTAGTCCATACATATTCCTAATCGAAATATTGGGTGTGGTTGTTGTACCCCCGCTTTTTCAAGGGTCATGGAACTGCGATTCGTTTCTCTTGCGGAAAGCAAAGACATAACCCTAGTGTGAGATACATGAAATATTGAGAGCTCTTAAGCAAGAAGCTCTGACATCGCCGTCATATATCGAGGTCATGGAACTGCGATTCGTTTCTCTTGCGGTAACCGAATACATAATCTCTTATGCAATTTGATGTGTTTAGAGATATATGATTCTCGATGTGATTTTACGAGTATGACCCTCGCCAAAAATCCACCATCAACATTAAGTCCCCTGCTTAGTATGCGACAGTCATGTTTCGTAGTATGAATATAGATGGTGATTATTACTAACTTAAGCAAATGAATAAATAGGCTCAGTTGTCAGATATTACTAGGAGTTTCCCATCCAATAATGATCCAATCATGTCGAATGATCGTTGAGGGAGTAATAGTCAACGTATAAGCACTTGCAGAATGACCGAGCATCATTTGGAGAGCATAAATTGATGAGGCACACTGATTTTGGTGGTAAAAAGACCATGTTGGCCTGTGTACAACACATAATTTACTCGAAAGAGGTGATCCTAGTCCAACCAAGAGGTTGGTCTATGGAGCATTAATTGTGTATCACCAACTGCAGTGAATTTTCTTCATCGACTGTTGTTGCTCTAACTCCCCAAATGGTTTCTAGATGACCCAAACAAGTCTTCATCTTGTTTCATTTTCACAATAACATCAATTTGTTACTTGATGGTTGCATGGATGAGAATCTGTTAGAGTATAGCTCGGTTGAACTCACCAAGTGTTGGTATGTCAAGTTTGGTTGTCATATTTTAGTATCAAAACTCATCTAGAGTCGCTTGATTAAATACTAGAGTCAACTTCGTTTAGGTTAGACTATAAAGTCTAGGAATGTTGAGACATAACGTATTACTCTGAAGACCTGAAGAATGAGAAGAAGTAACGACTACAACGACGACATCATCCTTCCACTTGTGGTTAGTAATATTGACTTGATCTTGTTTCCATTCCTAACGTATCTTTCAAGTTGTGTTATATTGAAAACATAACATGCGAAGCTGTATATATTGTATATAATACTCTAGTGGTGAGAATTGGTCATAACATTATGATCTAAGTATAAAGGAAACATATAACGAAGTATAAACACTTATCTTTTGGAACTTCATAAATACGACATCGACATAATTTATTTTATATAGTTTTTTGATTATGTGTGCATTATAAGTGTGATTTCATCCTAGAAAACTATGTATCTTTACATTAGTTTAAGGATTTATATGTATGAACTTGTTTTCATAATCGAAAGGGAAATCATGATTGATCTTGTTATTCATTGAATATCTTTTGGATGACCAATCGAAGATGACTATGGTAGAACCTATCTTAACTTTGTTGAGACTTGAGGTTTAACTGGTCATAGCCTATGACATAAAGCTAGTTGGAATCGGTCAAAAGTAACTTTGGAATTCAAGGTGTAACCGATCATAGGCTATATTGGAATTCAAGTTGTAACCAGTCACAAGTTACTTTGGGAACCAAGGTATAATCGGTCACAACATGGATTGGGAAGTTAGTTGTAACCGGTCACAAGCTACCTTTGGGAAGTAAGGTGTAACCGGTGACAAGTTAATTTGGGAAGCAAGGTGTAACCGGTGACAAGTTACTTTGGGAAGCAAGGTGTAATCGGTCACAACCTACTTTTTGGAGCAAAATGTAACTGAGTATAGCCTATATTGAGAATCATGTTATAACCGGTCATAACATATATTGGAGTTATGGTTTAATCGTTTTCATGAAAAAAACCATATCCATGGTTCACATATTTCTTCATGGTGTGTGTGAATAAGGGTTTTGGGTTTGTAAAGATGAGAAGCTTTCAGATGTCGACATATTTGAACATGTACATAACTCTTATCATTTATTGGTCAAAGATATTCCTTGATTCTCAAGGTGATCATGGTCCGAAATATTGAAAAGCATTTAATTATGATTTTCATCATATATGTTTTAATTACCAGCAACTAAAACATAAAATATTTTTAATTAAAGTGCTAGACTAATAATACAAGTTTTCTTTCGAAAATATTGGTTAACATTAATTGGAAATAGGAAAACCGAACTTAGGTACTTCAATGCATATCTTGAGAATATTTTCGGTTTTGGAATTTCCTTTTTGTCCAAACAACCTTGGTATATAAATACTTGAGTTTGTATTTCTTGCAGACTATCCTTAGAGCCAGGCAAACTTCATTCTTGTTGTTTCTGGTGGAGCCGTCTATCCGGAGAGGAAATTACCCTGATTAGGCAAAATCTCTTACGACCGCTCGTTTAAAGACTTATATGGGATCAAGAATCTCTATGAGTACCGTTGGTGGGAAACTAGATAATTGCAGTGTTATTAGTTTTCTATTATCGATTTGATTGACTAATGGTTGATTGCACCTAGTTTGTTTATTCTTGAGAACCTTCTCTTCTGATATAAGGCTCACTCAAACTAGATCAGAGTATCAACGAGATCTTTAGAACCATATTCGGATCTAAAGACATCTTGTAATAATCCATTGTTAACAGACTTCGTTCTATGGTGATTGATCAGAAGAGGATTCAAGTGTTGTTGTGCAGGTTATTGAAGGCAATAGAAGATTTGAAGACGAAAAATAATTCTTATTAGTTTTCGTATCTTGTGGATTTAGTGCACAAACCTTGATCGACTGGGATCCAACTAAAACCAGGTTATCTTTGATAGACTTGATTGATTAGTTACTTGAGACCGACATCTCTTTATAGTTTCTCTTTGATATCTATATTGTTTGATTGCGAATCTAGAGTTTGAATATTTCGGTAATCAAAAGATAGATTGATCTAACCAGACAAAGGAGTTTATTAGAATAAACAGAAGAGCCTTTGTCAACAACTCACATGTCTTCTAGCAAGATTGATTAGAGTGGTTACCAAACAGATTCTTTCTTTGCTATTTAGAATACAATCTAAAGGGCTTGTTATTCACGTGCGTGGCTCTAGAAGTCGAAGGTGCAGGGATATTAAGGGAACTAAGTATCTAGGGGTAGTCTACTTGGTCTCAACTATACGAATTTGGTAGTAGGTTTTGTATGCGGCTTAATTCTGAGAGTATTCAGAACTAGACCAAGTCTCGGTTTTTCTGCATTTGCGGTTTCATCGTTAACAAAATATTGTGTTGTGTTATTCACTTTACTTCAGCATTATAATTATTTTATATTATAATAAATTAAATACACCTGTTTGTTAATCCTAATCACTTGATATTGATCCTATAGTAAATCGGTTGCGGTCCATAATTATTATCAAGTGAATATCAAGTTGTCGTATTGTCTCGACTTTGTCCATAGACGATCACACTTGGTACCAGATTTATAGGTTGATATTTAAAAGATTATAGTGTATTTGGGTACCGTCGTCTTTTCACTATATTTCTCTTTATATATAGATTTGAAACATTCCCGAATAACATCAATGACACATATCACTGTTCCAGGCTAATTTCGAATGATAAAACTTGAATCATGATTTTTTCCGAATTGTCCTTAACTTAAGTTCATCAAGTATGAACAAATGTTTATTAATCTTAGTCATTATATTTCGAGAGCTAATTATCAAGATAAACTTGACTCGAAATTATTGTATATGCATAATAGTCTAATTAGTTATGCGACATTGTCTTAATGACAGAAAAGTGAATATAACTTGAGAAATAGGTGGTTTAGTCTTCACTTACCTTCTGTTGATGAAGTTCTCCAAAAGCTTTGGTTGATCTTCGCCTTCAAAGGGTAGAACGCAACGATGACTGCCGTAATCCAGTGTTTCTCAACTACATTTTTATCCTAGTCCGAAACTTAACTAATTGTAGACTAGAAATCAAGATATAGTTTTGACAACTAAATTTGACAACAAGCTTGAGATAGCAGCACTTGTGAGTTCGACAGAGCAATGCTCTAACAATATTATTACTAACTACACTTGTGCCTTTCACTCGGGGCTTACTCTATGGTTCCCCATATCCCCGAAAGGTAAATATTCATTAATGCTCCATAGAATTCACCTAAAAAAATCCATGGATCATGAGTAAGTGAACATTAGGGTTTAATTAGTGTATTTTTTTTAGGAATTCAGTCGATGAATACTGCAACTAGAATTAATTAGTCGCTATATACTATCATGCAATATGTCTAGGAGCATTTAATTGATTCAGATATGTGTGATCAATATAATATTTATTCTGGGCATGGTTGTGGCGCCAGAAATCTTTCAAATGCATTTCACATATTGAAAGGGATACTGAATTGTTCAGTATGATATACATGGATTATTGAGAGCTCTTAAGCAAGGGGCTCTAATATCGCCGTCATGTATTGAGGTCATGGAACTGCAATTCGTTTCTTTTGCGTAAAGCGAAGACATAACCTCAATGTGAGATACATGGAATATTGAGAGCTCTTATGCAAGAGGCTCGGATATCTCCGTCATGTATCGAGGTCATTGAACTGCGGTTCGTTTCTCTTACGGAAATCGAAGACATAACCTCAGTATGAGATACATGGAACATTGAGATCTCTTAAGCAAGAGGCTATGATATCGCCGTCATGTATCGGGGTTGTTAGAGCACTGCTCGGTCGAACTCGCATGCGTTGCTATCTCAAGCATATTTTTCAATGTTAGTGATCAAAACTATAAGTCTTGTTTTCTAGTCTATTATAGCTAAGACTCGGACTAGGATAGAAAGTGTAGTTGAGCTCAAGAACTCCATGGCGATCATCATACAAGACGAAGAACTACTAAATGAACTGGTGTAACTTCATCGACTAAAAGGTATGTGGATACTTGAACTTATCTATCACTCAAAAGTCTATCTACTCTATCTCATATCTTGAGACAAAAGTCGTTTTGCTATATAGACTTTGATTATACACATTTTCTCTTTCGAGCCGAGTTTATCTCGCTTATCTATTTCTCGAAATATGTGTTGGTAAGCTTTCGCTTTGGCCAAGTTCATCTTTACCTAGTGACGAAAGTCATATTATGTTTCAATTACTTGAAAATGGCTTTGACGAAAAAATAGTTTGTGAACTAAATTATGCGTACTTTGCTTCTCAGGAAAACCGGAACAGAGTCCGCGAACCCAGTCCGCGTACCGTCGGATGTTCTCTTCCCGAGAAAATGTGCTGGAGTTTGTGAACTATTTACAAACTTATTCCGGGTACTTAAGTCCGCGTACTTAGGTTGGTTATTTTCTAAAAACGATTATTCATGAACTTATACTTATAATCCAAGTTTGCAAACCGTGGTATAAAGTTCATGAATCAATTCGAGTGAATCAAATCGTTTTTGCTTCAATTGTGTCTTGTATACTTCTATAAGATCTAAGCAATTGAACAACTCTCTAACTAGTTCATTTGAGTCATTTGAACTAGTTATGATAAAGAAAAATATGGTTGATATGAAAGTGCTCATATGCATAACCATTTGGTTAACTACTGTTGAACCAACTAAATGTACATGTTTGGGTACGGTTACACAAACCTAAAACGTGTATTTCATTTGTGTGTAACAAGCTAAGTTTCTGATCTAACGGTTGAAAGATATTAGCTTGAATCTAATCAGGTTTTCATCTAACGGTGAATATTGAATGCATTGTTACTAAGATAACATTGATTGCGAACTCTGATTTGAAATACAATATAAAGGAGAACTCTAGCAACTGGGAAACCTAATCCCCACACCTCCTGTGTGATACTAGTTGTATAAGCTAGAGTCGATTCTCCTTTAACCTTAGGTTTCTACCGAGACCTTGTAGGTTAACAACTTGAAGACTTCATTGGGATTGTGAAGCCAGACTGATACTACTTTCTTGTAGTTGTGTGATCTGATCTTGTTGTTTCTATCGTATTGAGTACAATCGTAACGATTGGCTTGAGATTGATATCTCCGATAGGCAAGATATAAAAGCAATCACAAACATCTTCGTCGCATCATTTGTGATTCCATAATATCTTCTTTCGACGCGTCGATTAAGATTATTGTGACGTGATTGATAATACTAGGTTGTTCTTAGGGAATATAAGTCTGTGTTATCAATTGGTTCCTGTTCACCTTGATTTATCAAAAGACGGAACAAAAACTCGTAGGTATTTCTGTGGGAGACACATTTATCTATTACCGTAAACTTTTATGTGTGATACAGATTTGTTTATTAAAGTCTTCGACTTTGGGTCGTAGCAACTCTTAGTTGTGGGTGAGATCAGCTAAGGGAATCAAGTGCGTAGTATCCTGCTGGGAACAGAGACGTAAGGAGCGCAATTGTACCTTGGATAAGTATGAGATTGATTGGGGTTCAAATACAGTCCAGACCGAGGTTAGTTTATAGTAGGTTAGTGTCTGTAGTGTTTTAATACAGTGTGTATTCAATCTGGACTAGGTCCCAGAGTTTTTCTGCTTTTGCGGTTTCCTCGTTAACAAAATTTCTGGTGTCCGTGTTTTTTCTTTTCCGCATTATATTGTTAATCTTTATAATTGAAATATCACAACTTATGCGTTTGAATCAATCAATTGGGAAATCCGACCTTTGGTTGTTGATTGAAATTGATTGATCCTTAAACATTGGTCTTTGGTACCGTTCAAGTGATTTCTCTTGTATTCAATTAGACTCGCGGATTTCTATTTTCTTGAGTAAGAATTGAATCGAGAAAGAGATATATAACTCTTTGATATACTTGATTAAGATTGAGTCTAGTTGATTCTCTTGAAAGTATATTGGAGTTAGTCCATACAGATTCCTAATCGAAATATTGGGTGTGGTTGTTGTACCCCCGCTTTTTCAAGGGTCATGGAACTGCGATTCGTTTCTCTTGCGGAAAGCAAAGACATAACCCAAGTGTGAGATACATGAAATATTGAGAGCTCTTAAGCAAGAAGCTCTGACATCGCCGTCATATATCGAGGTCATGGAACTGCGATTCGTTTCTCTTGCGGTAACCGAATACATAATCTCTTATGCAATTTGATGTGTTTAGAGATATATGATTCTCGATGTGATTTTACGAGTATGACCCTCGTCAAAAATCCACCATCAACATTAAGTCCCCTGCTTAGTATGGGACAGTCATGTTTCGTAGTATGAATATAGATGGTGATTATTACTAACTTAAGCAAATGAATAAATAGGCTCAGTTGTCAGATATTACTAGGAGTTTCCCATCCAATAATGATCCAATCATGTCGAATGATCGTTGAGGGAGTAATAGTCAACGTATAAGCACTTACAGAATGACCGAGCATCATTTGGAGAGCATAAATTGATGAGGCACACTGATTTTGGTGGTAAAAAGACCATGTTGGCCTGTGTACAACACATAATTTACTCGAAAGAGGTGATCCTAGTCCAACCAAGAGGTTGGTCTATGGAGCATTAATTGTGTATCACCAACTGCAGTAAATTTTCTTCATCGACTGTTGTTGCTCTAACTCCCCAAATGGTTTCTAGATGACCCAAACAAGTCTTCATCTTGTTTCATTTTCACAATAACATCAATTTGTTACTTGATGGTTGCATGGATGAGAATCTGTTAGAGTATAGCTCGGTTGAACTCACCAAGTGTTGGTATGTCAAGTTTGGTTGTCATATTTTAGTATCAAAACTCATCTAGAGTCGCTTGATTAAATACTAGAGTCAACTTCGTTTAGGTTAGACTATAAAGTCTAGGAATGTTGAGACATAACGTATTACTATGAAGACCTGAAGAATGAGAAGAAGTAACGACTACAACGACGACATCATCCTTCCACTTGTGGTTAGTAATATTGACTTGATCTTGTTTCCATTCATAACGTATCTTTCAAGTTGTGTTATATTGAAAACATAACATGCGAAGCTGTATATATTGTATATAATACTCTAGTGGTGAGAATTGGTCATAACATTATGATCTAAGTATAAAGGAAACATATAACGAAGTATAAACGCTTATCTTTTGGAACTTCATAAATACGACATCGACATAATTTATTTTATATAGTTTTTTGATTATGTGTGCATTATAAGTGTGATTTCATCCTAGAAAACTATGTATCTTTACATTAGTTTAAGGATTTAGATGTATGAACTTGTTTTCATAATCGAAAGGGAAATCATGATTGATCTTGTTATTCATTGAATATCTTTTGGATGACCAATCGAAGATGACTATGGTAGAACCTATCTTAACTTTGTTGAGACTTGAGGTTTAACTGGTCATAGCCTATGACATAAAGCTAGTTGGAATCGGTCAAAAGTAACTTTGGAATTCAAGGTGTAACCGATCATAGGCTATATTGGAATTCAAGTTGTAACCAGTCACAAGTTACTTTGGGAACCAAGGTATAATCGGTCACAACATGGATTGGGAAGTTAGTTGTAACCGGTCACAAGCTACCTTTGGGAAGCAAGGTGTAACCGGTGACAAGTTAATTTGGGAAGCAAGGTGTAACCGGTGACAAGTTACTTTGGGAAGCAAGGTGTAATCGGTCACAACCTACTTTTTGGAGCAAAATGTAACTGAGTATAGCCTATATTGAGAATCATGTTATAACCGGTCACAACATATATTGGAGTTATGGTTTAATCGTTTTCATGAAAAAACCATATCCATGGTTCACATATTTCTTCATGGTGTGTGTGAATAAGGGTTTTGGGTTTGTAAAGATGAGAAGCTTTCAGATGTCGACATATTTGAGCATGTACATAACTCTTATCATTTATTGGTCAAAGATATTCCTTGATGCTCAAGGTGATCATGGTCCGAATTATTGAAAAGCATTTAATTATGATTTTCATCATATATGTTTTAATTACCAGCAACTAAAACATAAAATATTTTTAGTTAAAGTGCTAGACTAATAATACAAGTTTTCTTTCGAAAATATTGGTTAACATTAATTGGAAATAGGAAAACCGAACTTAGGTACTTTAATGCATATCTTGAGAATATTTTCGGTTTTGGAATTTACTTTTTGTCCAAACAACCTTGGTCTATAAATACTTGAGTTTGTATTTATTGCAGACTATCCTTAGAGTCAGGCAAACTTCATTCTTGTTGTTTCTGGTGGAGCCGTCTATCCGGAGAGGAAATTACCCTGATTAGGCAAAATCTCTTACGACCGCTCGTTTAAAGACTTATATGGGATCAAGAATCTCTATGAGTACCGTTGGTGGGAAACTAGATAATTGCAGTGTTATTAGTTTTCGATTATCGATTTGATTGACTAATGGTTGATTGCACCTAGTTTGTTTATTCTTGAGAACCTTCTCTTCTGATATAAGGCTCACTCAAACTAGATCAGAGTATCAACGAGATCTTTAGAACCATATTCGGATCTAAAGACATCTTGTAATAATCCATTGTTAACAGACTTCGTTTTATGGTGATTGATCAGAAGAGGATTCAAGTGTTGTTGTGCAGGTTATTGAAGGCAATAGAAGATTTGAAGACGAAAAATAATTCTTATTAGTTTTCGTATCTTGTGGATTTAGTGCACAAACCTTGATCGACTGGGATCCAACTAAAACTAGGTTATCTTTGATAGACTTGATTGATTAGTTACTTGAGACCGACATCGCTTTATAGTTTCTCGTTGATATCTATATTGTTTGATTGCGAATCTAGAGTTTGAATATTTCGGTAATCAAAAGATAGATTGATCTAACCAGACAAAGGAGTTTATTAGAATAAACAGAAGAGCCTTTGTCAACAACTCACATGTCTTCTAGCAAGATTGATTAGAGTGGTTACCAAACAGATTCTTTCTTTGCTATTTAGAATACAATCTAAAGGGCTTGTTGTTCACGTGCGTGGCTCTAGAAGTCGAAGGTGCAAGGTTACTAAGGGAACTAAGTATCTAGGGGTAGTCTACTTGGTCTCAACTATACGAATTTGGTAGTAGGTTTTGTATGTGGCTTAATTCTGAGAGTATTCAGAACTAGACCAAGTCTCGGTTTTTCTGCATTTGCGGTTTCATCGTTAACAAAATATTGTGTTGTGTTATTCACTTTACTTCAGCATTATAATTATTTTATATTATAATAAATTAAATACACCTGTTTGTTAATCCTAATCACTTGATATTGATCCTATAGTAAATCGGTTGCGGTCCATAACTATTATCAAGTGAATATCAAGTTGTCGTATTGTCTCGACTTTGTCCATAGACGATCACACTTGGTACCAGACTTATAGGTTGATATTTAAAAGATTATAGTGTATTTGGGTACCGTCGTCTTTTCACTATATTTCTCTTTATATATAGATTTGAAACATGATGAGTGCTAAAAAGTGCATATTTCTATATATTTTTCTTGGCATTTAACTCATCTTTTGTGCATTAATTCTACATTTTATCCCATATTCTGTATTTTCATTGTTTTCAAGAATAAATATTTTTATTAATTAATTTTGTATTTTTAGGTACCAAATAAAGATTAGATGAGTTGCGGAGCCAAAAGAGCAAAGACACGGGAGAAAGTCGGTGGAATCTCTAGCGGAAAAGAAGTGAAGAATGTGTTATGGAAGACTCAAGGATAAAAATGGGCTTAAAAAGGAAGAAATTGTTCTTAAAGAAGAAGTGGGCTCAAGATTACCTAAGCCCAAATCCAATTCCTAAACCCAAATCCATATCCTAAACCCAAAATTCAATACCCAAACCCGTTTTCCTTCTTAACCGTAAGATTGGATCCATTCCATCATCCAACAGTCGCTGCGTCATCATGCATCAGATTTCGACGCACCGTACCAACACTACAGCACCTAACTCCATCTTGAGCCGTTAGTTTCGTTGTATTTTTGCATCCAACGGTCGCTCATAATTTGTCTCCATCTCGCCGTTAGATCCGTTTCAGAAGTTATCATCCCACGGATTCCCTTCACAAAACATCAAATTTGATGATCCCGTTTAACACCTAAGCAACCTAATCCTATTACCCACACCAAACGCACCCTAACCAAAACCCATCGAGCCATCTCCTTCTTCCCCTCTTCTGCAACAGCGACGCTCCCCCAAATCACTCCACCATCTTCTCCCACCCAAATCACTCCACCATCTTCTCCCCCCAAATCATTCAACCATCACCACTCGAGCCATCATCACTTAGACCTACTTTTCTAGCCACTTATTACATCACCTCCTAATCGTTTCATCTCACAGGAACCCTAGGTTAGGAGTTGATGAAATATGTGAGGTTAGAGGATAAATCGAAGGCATGGGTAGCATCAGCAGACGACAAGGAAGCATGGGTGAAAGTTCTCGAGTAGTTTTCAATGTATGAGGTGATTTAATCTCACTTTTTGTCAGAACCCTAGTTCACTGTTTTGGGGGATTTTAGGTTAAAATTTATTGTTTGTATAAATAGATGGGTGGGTGTGTAATAGAAGGGGATCTCTGGACTAGCCAGTAGACATTTGAAGAAATTTTAATTACAATTTCAAATTCAGTCCCTTTATCATAGTTGACAGTTGAATGTTATGTGTATGTTATTTGAATTATCTTGTATGATGAATGCTTGTGTAAGTAATATGTTGAGCATGATCTAAGTAGCATTAAGTTAAGGCTCAGTTGAAGCCTTATGCACTGTCAAATGACAAGTTGTTAGGATAGTTAACTCCTTGCCCTGTTTTGCTTGAGCAATGGGAAGAGGTTAATGCTCATAGTGCCTGTGATTGATTGTTCTGTCAAAAGACAGTCAATGCTAGGGGAAAACTAGTGAGCAAATTAGTTTTCCTCCCATTCTAGATGTATGCATAGGATTTTTAACTCAACCTAGAAATATGTTGTTTGATTAGGACACAAGGTGGATACTAAGCCTTAGCTTAGCCACAATCCCTTTTACAGTCACTTACCTGTTTAGTCCTTACCTGTTTAGTCTTTACCTGTTTAATCTTTGCCTGTTTAATCTCCTTACCTGTTTAATCTCCTTACCTGTTTTACTTGTTTAATTTCTTGCAATCTGTAGCTGTTGTGCACTGAAACTCACCCCTGCCCTTGGCTCACAGCCTTGGTTCATGCCATTTGCCCTCTTTGTTTCACTGCCACTATAACATTGTGATCTTGCATCTTGTTTTACATCATCTGCCAGCATAGTTTAACTTCTTTATGCTCCCACTCCCTGTGGACTAACCCCTTGCTTACCTTCTATAATAAAACTTGGCCTTGTATACTTGCAAGTGTTCCGTGTGTCTTTTCCAAGCACACCAAGTTTTTGGCGCCGCTGCCGGGGAGTGGTGCTGCCATCTGCTGATTTCCTTTGCTGTCTTTCATCTACCATTGCATCTCTGTCAAGATCATTGCAGCTTCTGCCTTGCAATCATTGCACACTGCTTTTGCAATCTTTGCACAAGATCATTGCAGAGTTGTCTGAGATCATTGCACTCTTGTTCACTTGCAGGTGCCACTGAGTTGCTGCAGAACTGTGTTGCTGGCCACCTGAGCTGCTGTTGCTGCTGAAACCTTGTCTGTTGCTGCAGCTGGGACTGGTGAGTTTCTGCTGCTGTTGAACCTGGCCAAGGAAGCTGCTGCTGCTGCCAGACCAAGCCCAAAGCTAGTGCATCTCTGCCGCTGGGCTGTGCTGCTATTGCTCCTGGGCTGCTGCATCTCAACAAGTTGCTGGGCTCATCCAACTGAGGTGGGCTTCGTTGTTGTTGCTTCTGCTGGGCTGCTAAACCCAACTGCTGTTGCTGGGCTTGCTGCGTGAGCTACTTAGGACGATCCTAAAGCCCAACTGGGCTGTGCAACTAAAAGGGGACCAAAAGCCTATTTTTGGGCTTCCCTCCAAAAATCAAGTAAGCCTAACCCATGAGTTAACCCACTTGGGCCTCATTTAAATTCAAATTCGGGCTTGTAATAATTAATTTAATTATTTAGTTGGGATTGTAATAATTTTTATTTTTCCTTTATTTTCTTTTTCTTTTTCTTTTTCTTTGGGACTGTAATTATTTTTTGTCTTTATTTTTCTTTTATTTTTATTTTTCTTTTTCTTTTTCTTTTATGGGCTTGTCTTAATTATTATTATTGTTTTTATTTTCTTTTATGGGTTGTGCTAATTTATGCTAGGTTTAGTTCAAATTTTTTTTTTTCCAAAGCCCAATTTTAAACCAAAAACAAAATCCCTTATTAAAACCAAAACCCATTCAAAACCAAATCTTCGTAACCCTTGTGGGCCAAATTGTTTCCGATTGCTCTGTCTGACCAACATGTTAGTTGAGGTACCTACAAGGACATGACTGTGACCTATAGAGACCAAACAAACAGACTTGTTAGAATTAATCAAGAAGAACCTATCGAAATTCTGAGTTCTGAGGTAGACAGCCCAGATCAAACCGAAACAATGGGAGAACCCCGTACCCTCAAGGATTATATGTACCCAACTAGAGCCAGTCAAACTTCTTGTATTGTGCTACCCGAGGATAATGGCCATTATGAGCTGAAATCGAGCACAATACAGATGCTTCCTATTTTTAAAGGTGTTGAGAATGAAAACCCGTACCACCACGTGAGAGAATTCGAGGAAATTTGTGGAACTCTGCGTTTCACTCAAATGTCCGACGAAACCCTAAAGTTAAGGCTCTTTCCTTTCTCCCTGAAAGATAAGGCAAAGGCCTGGCTTTATGCTTTACAACCTCAATCCATCATGACATGGGATGACCTCATAAAGGAGTTTTTCAAAAAGTTTTTCCCGAATCACAAGACTGCGACAATTCGTCAAAGTCTGAATAGCTTTGTGCAATTAGAGGGTGAGACCTTAGCTAGATACTTGGAGAGATTCAATGAATTATTGCTCCAATGTCCCCATCATGGTTTTGAAAAATGGAGACTTGTGCAAATTTTGTATGAAGGTCTAGATGTGTCCACCCGAACAACGGTTGAGTCGATGTGTAATGGTCTATTCGTAGACAAAACTGCTGATGCGTCTTGGGACTTCTTGATTGAAGTAGCTGAAAAGACGCAACAGTGGGAATCCATCCGTGAACCCAGAAAAACTACATCCGAAGCGAAGGCTTTTAGGATTGAAGCAGATTTCGAGGGAAGAGCAAACATGGCATCAATAGTTAGGAGATTAGAAGAGTTAGAACTACATAAAAATTCAAAACCTTCCACCACTACTCTCCGAGAACATGTCGCTTCGTCTGTATGTGCCGCTTGTAACGATCCCAACCATCAATTCCAAAATTGTCCCGATTTGCTTGCAGTCCAGGAATCTAGGCTTGAACAGGCACATGCCATGTTTCAAAAACAAGAACATAACCCCTATTCACAGACCTACAATCCAGGATGGAGAAACCACCCTAACTTTTCATGGTCAAAAGGACCCACTCAGGGAGGACCATCTCAACCCAATCAGAGCTATCAAAACAATCAGGGATATCAGAACAATCAAGGTTATCAACACCCGAGGAACCCTCAACAACAATCAAACTCTCAACAACAATCATATCCTCAACACAATACCGACAAGAGATTATCCGCCCTAGAGGAAATGTTCCAGAGTCTGGTGCAAAGTCAGAAAAGTCTTGATCAAAAGATGGGTCAAATCTGTGATTCCATAGGTGAGAGAGAAAAGGGTAAACTTCCGAGCCAACCCCAACAAAATCCAAGGAGTGTATTTCAAACAGGCTCTTCATCCTGCAAGGAAACCTCTCCAGATCAAGTCCATGCCATTACCACCCTCCGAAGTGGTAAAGTCATCGAGAACAAAGTGGGCGAACCTAATGAATCTGATACAAATTCCACGCTGTCTCCACAACCCCAGAAAACCAAAGAATCTGAGCAAGTTGGAAAGCCTGACAATTCTACTGCTGTGAATGTCCCTTTGCCAACTCATTCTCCTGTTGCCCCATTTCCTCAAAGATTGATCTATCAACAGAAAAGTACCCATTACAATGAGATGTTAGATCTGTTCAAGAGAGTCAACATCAACATTCCTTTTCTTGAAGCAATCAAGCAAATCCCTGCTTATGCCAAATTCCTCAAAGACTTGTGTACTCAAAAGCGCAAGCTCAATGTGCACAAACGTGCTTTCTTAGCTGAGCAGGTGAGTTCCATCATTCTGAACAAAACTCCACCCAAGTTTAGGGATCCAGGATGTCCAACAATTTCTTGCACTATAGGAGAACACACGGTCAATAAAGCGTTATTAGACCTAGGTGCAAGTGTTAACCTACTGCCATATTCTGTTTATGAGCAGTTAGGTCTTGGGGAGTTGAAGCCAACATCTATCACTCTACAACTGGCAGACCGATCTGTCAAGATTCCTCGTGGAGTGGTCGAAGACGTTTTGATCAAGGTTGACAAATTCTATTTTCCCGTAGACTTCATTGTCTTAGACACTCAACCTGTACAAAACCCAGACTGTCACATTCCTGTCATCTTAGGACGTCCTTTCTTGGCTACGTCCAACGCAATCATTAATTGTCGTAATGGAGTGTTGAAACTGTCTTTTGGCAACATGACGGTAGAATTGAATGTGTTCGATATTAGTCAACAACCTGTGAATGATGATGATGATGTGCATGAAGTTAATATGATTGAAGGATTAATACAAGATTCGTTGACTAACATTCTATCCGTCGACCCTTTCAAGCATGTATGGAGAACTTTAACTCAGATTCCTATGATGATGCATACTGTAGTGACGTCCTATCTCTGCTCGAATCTGTACCTCAAATGGACGTCACTGAAAGGAAATATGAAGTGGAACCACCCTTACTCTCTGATTCCAAGCTCATTCCATCCATTGTTGAGCCACCCAAGCTTGAATTGAAAACATTGCCTAGTACGTTGAAGTACGCATTCCTAGGTTCTTCTGATACTTTACCTGTCATTATTTCATCATGTTTAGACACGGAACAGGAAAGTAAGCTTTTAGAAGTACTTAAGGAACACAAAGAGGCCTTAGGATGGACCATCTCAGATCTCAAAGGAATTAGTCCCACCATTTGCATGCACCACATTAACCTTGAAGAGAATGCCAAACCATCGAGGGAAATGCAAAGGAGACTTAATCCTAACATGAGAGATGTAGTCAAAGGAGAGATCCTGAAACTACTTGATGCGGGTATCATATACCCAATACCTGATAGCAAATGGGTTAGTCCCATTCAAGTTGTGCCTAAGAAGTCAGGCATTACTGTAGTTCAGAACGACAAGAATGAATTAGTCCCTACTCGTACAACCACAGGATGGCGAGTATGCATCGACTACAGGAAGTTGAACACAGTAACAAGGAAGGATCACTTCCCGCTCCCTTTCATTGACCAAATGCTAGAACGTGTGTCTGGACACAGTCACTACTGTTTTCTAGATGGCTTTTCCGGTTATAACCAAATTCACATTGCTCCGGAAGATCAGGAAAAAACTACATTCACGTGTCCATTTGGGACGTTTGCTTATAGACGTATGCCCTTCGGGTTGTGTAATGCACCTGCTACTTTTCAGCGTTGCATGATGAGCATTTTTTCTGACATGATAGATAGTTTTCTCGAGATCTTTATGGATGATTTCTCTGTTTTTGGTTCCTCGTTTGACGAATGTTTGAAGCATCTTGCCCTCGTGATATCCAGATGTAAAGAAAAGAACCTTGTTCTAAATTGGGAAAAATGCCATTTTATGGTGAATTCAGGAATAGTTCTAGGACACATCATCTCAGAAAAAGGAATTGAAGTGGATAAAGCTAAAGTTGACCTCATTCAACATCTACCACAACCTCGCTCTGTGAAGGAGATCAGATCATTTCTAGGTCATGCTGGTTTTTACCGGCGATTCATCAAAGATTTCAGCAAAATCTCCAGACCTCTGTGCAGTCTTCTCTCCAAAGATGTTGCCTTCAATTTCGATGCTGCTTGTGTGAAGGCATGGGAGGAATTAAAAACCCTTCTCACCACCGCTCCTATAGTCCGACCACCCGATTGGAAGCTTCCGTTCGAACTTATGTGTGATGCCTCTGATTATGCTGTTGGTGCTGTTTTAGGACAGCGAGTTGATAGACTACCACATGTGATATACTATGCTAGCAAAACCCTTAATGATGCCCAACTCAATTATTCAACTACCGAGAAGGAATTGCTTGCCGTCGTTTTCGCATTAGACAAGTTTAGATCTTATCTGATAGGGTCTAAGATCATCATATACACAGACCATGCGGCTTTGAAGTATCTTCTTTCCAAGAAGGATGCTAAAGCTCGCCTTATTCGATGGATACTATTATTACAGGAATTCGATCTCGAAATCCGTGATAAGAAAGGTTGTGAGAATGTGGTTGCTGATCATTTGTCTAGATTAACTTTAGAGTCTATTGATGAATTTGAGCTGATTAGAGAATCATTCCCAGATGAACAGCTGATGTCTATCTCAGACCTTCCTTGGTTTGCTGATATTGTTAACTACCTCGCTACAGGTAGGATGCCCTCACGTTGGTCGAGACAAGACCGCTCTAAATTCCTGGCTGAAGTTAAACATTTCCTTTGGGATGACCCATATTTGTTTAAGTACTGCCCAGACCAAATCATTAGGAAATGTGTCCCCAACACCGAACAGAAAGATGTGATATCTTTCTGTCATGACCAAGCATGTGGAGGGCATTTTAGTGCCAAGAAAACCGCTGCGAAGATCTTGCAGTGTGGGTTTTACTGGCCATCGTTTAGAGACTGTTATGAGTATTGTATTGCTTGTGAGCGCTGTCAGAAACTAGGAAGTATCTCAAGGAGAAACATGATGCCATTGAATCCTATTCTGATTGTTGAGATTTTTGATGTTTGGGGGATCGACTTCATGGGTCCATTTCCCATGTCTGACAGCAAGTTGTACATCTTAGTCCGTTGACTACGTTCCAAGTGGGTAGAAGCCATCGCAACCAGAACAAATGACCACAAGGTGGTACTTTCCTTTTTAAAGGAAAACATATTTTCACGTTTTGGTACCCCGAGAGCTATCATCAGTGACGGTGGCTCACATTTCTGCAATAGGCACTTCGAGTTTTAGTACGCAAGTATGGAATAACTCACAAGGTTGCTACTCCGTACCACCCTCAGACCAGTGGACAAGTGGAAGTATCTAATAGGGAAATCAAGCACATTCTAGAAAAGACGGTTAACCCGTCTAGGAAAGATTGGTCATAAGATTGAATGATGCTTTGTGGGCCTATAGAACAGCGTATAAGACACCAATTGGCATGTCCCCCTATCGTTTAGTGTATGGAAAGCCGTGCCATCTTCCTGTGGAGTTAGAACATCGAGCTTATTGGGCAATTAAGCAACTGAACTTTTCTCTGGACGAAGCTGGAATTCAACGGAAACTTCAACTCAACGAGTTGGAAGAATTGAGAAATGAGGCTTATGACAGTGCCAGGTTATATAAGCAGAAGATGAAGATATTTCATGACAAGCGTATTCTACGCAAATCCTTCACTCCTGGTCAGAAAGTCTTGCTGTATGACTCCCGATTACATCTTTTTCCAGGAAAACTGCGTTCCAGATGGAAGGGTCCGTACCTAGTACGCACAGTTTTTCCTCATGGAGCTGTAGAGCTGGAGGATGTTTCCAACAAGAACGTTTTCAAAGTCAACGGGCAGAGATTAAAGCCATTCCTTGAGCCATTTCCACCCGACATTGAAACAACCAACCTGGAGGACCCGGTCTATGTGGACTAAACTGGTCCACTCTTTCCCTAAATAACCAAAAAGTTTTCATTCCCGACAAAACCAAATTTTTCCCAAAAAGTCCAATCCCTTTAAAAACCAAATTTTCTTGTAGATATGTTAGTCGAATATTTTATTTCCTTTTGTATATATTTTGTGCTCATCCATTGTGACTCCGAATATGTTGGAGTTTTGCCTTGGATAACGGAGTTTTAATTCTGCTTTCGCCGAAATCGGGTATTCTCTCTCCTTTTACTCTACTCAGCATGTCCCTTTCCATATGTTGTATTTTAATTCCTTCCATATTTTAAACATTGAGGACAATGTTTAGTTCAGGTTTGGGGGTATAGAGTAGATACCACGATAATATGCCATAATTGAAAACAAAACTCCATCTTTTTGAAAAAATTGAAAAATTCCAAAAAAAAAATTGAAAAAAATAAAAAATTAAAAAAAAATGAAAAAAAAAATCATAAAAATGGAGCTCATTTACCTTGAAATGTTGACTCTTGTGCAAATATGTAATTATTAGGAGTCTTAGTCTAGATATTTAGGCACCCTGATTCTAGCACAATTCACATAGTGATAAGAAATTTGCACGCGCACGATCTACCAATACATGTATAGCCTCGATCTTCAAGGTGTTTGATAGGAAGTCACGATTGCCAATCACTTTAGAATACTGAACGAAACTTGACTAGCTTGTTCTTTGGTTGGTTGGGATAGAAGGTGGAGGTTACATTAAGAAAGACAACCATCGAATTTAACTGGGTGCATCAAAAAGGGCTACCTCTTGCAAGTGTCATGTAATTTTTTTTTTTGTTATGTATCAAAAGTGTTTCCTTGTAAAAAAAAAAAAAAAAAAAAACGATGTATATATTCAGAAAAAAATATCAGAAAAATAAAAAAAATCAAGTATTTATCAATTCCATCCTCTCTTGTTCCAAAAATAAAAGAGAGTAGTCAATGTAAATAAGAGTCATGTAAAGAGTCTTTTGTTGTTTCATTGTAATAAGCAAGGAGGGTGTATGCCATTGATGTACAACGCGAGTAATTGTGAAATACCTCCAACTCATTCACAATTCTCGTAAAGTCCGGACAGCTAGCTAGATTTCGACCTCGGTTCTTAGCCTGAGAAACTATCTCTTGGTGATTAGTAGTCATAACATCCGATCTTTCTTTACACATGTGTAGATACACTTTACACTCTTATCACATGTCTTTTTTGTTATCAGTGCTAGGATTGTGCCTTACATAGCTAGATTGACATCTCCATTTTGCTGTGAGCTTAAACTGTTTTGCACATGTCACATTTGATGGAATATGAGCTTATTTTTGACCTAGAACTTTGTAGGTACGTTCTAAGCAAACCTTCACGAGACTTCACTCGTCCACTAGGGACACTTAGTGGTTTAAAAGGCTTAGTGCATACGCTAAATGCATTCGAGAGACCAGCGACAGTGGTATAGGTAGGATTTCCTTAGTTTTGTTTTACTTGAGGACAAGTAAAATTCAGGTTTGGGGGTATTTGATGAGTGCTAAAAAGTGCATATTTCTATATTTTTCTTGGCATTTAACTCATCTTTTGTGCATTAATTCTACATTTTATCCCATATTCTGTATTTTCATTGTTTTCAAGAATAAATATTTTATTAATTAATTTTGTATTTTTAGGTACCAAATAAAGATTAGATGAGTTGCGGAGCCAAAAGAGCAAAGACACGGAGAAAGCCGGTGGAATCTCTAGCGGAAAAGAAGTGAAGAATGTGTTATGGAAGACTCAAGGATAAAAATGGGCTTAAAAAGGAAGAAATTGTTCTTAAAGAAGAAGTGGGCTCAAGATTACCTAAGCCCAAATCCAATTCCTAACCCAAATCCATATCCTAAACCCAAAATTCAATACCCAAACCCGTTTTCCTTCTTAACCGTAAGATTGGATCCATTCCATCATCCAACGGTCGCTGCGTCATCATGCATCAGATTTCGACGCACCGTACCAACACTACAGCACCTAACTCCATCTTGAGCCGTTAGTTTCGTTGTATTTTTGCATCCAACGGTCGCTCATAATTGTCTCCATCTCGCCGTTAGATCCGTTTCAGAAGTTATCATCCCACGGATTCCCTTCACAAAACATCAAATTTGATGATCCCGTTTAACACCTAAGCAACCTAATCCTATTACCCACACCAAACGCACCCTAACCAAAACCCATCGAGCCATCTCCTTCTTCCCCTCTTCTGCAACACGACGCTCCCCAAATCACTCACCATCTCCCCCCAAATCACTCCACCATCTTCTCCCCCCAAATCATTCAACCATCACCACTCGAGCCATCATCACTTAGACCTACTTTTCTAGCCACTTATTACATCACCTCCTAATCGTTTCATCTCACAGGAACCCTAGGTTAGGAGTTGATGAAATAGGTGAGGTTAGAGGATAAATCGAAGGCATGGGTAGCATCAGCAGACGACAAGGAAGCATGGGTGAAAGTTCTCGAGTAGTTTTCAATGTATGAGGTGATTTAATCTCACTTTTTGTCAGAACCCTAGTTCACTGTTTTGGGGGATTTTAGGTTAAAATTTATTGTTTGTATAAATAGATGGGTGGTGTGTAATAGAAGGGGATCTCTGGACTAGCCAGTAGACATTTGAAGAAATTTTAATTACAATTTCAAATTCAGTCCCTTTATCATAGTTGACAGTTGAATGTTATGTGTATGTTATTTGAATTATCTTGTATGATGCTGCTTGTGTAAGTAATATGTTGAGCATGAGCTAAGTAGCATTAAGTTAAGGCTCAGTTGAAGCCTTATGCACTGTCAAATGACAAGTTGCTAGGATAGTTAACTCCTTGCCCTGTTTTGCTTGAGCAATGGGAAGAGGTTAATGCTCATAGTGCCTGTGATTGATTGTTCTGTCAAAAGACAGTCAATGCTAGGGGCAAACTAGTGAGCAAATTAGTTTTCCTCCCATTCTAGATGTATGCATAGGATTTTTAACTCAACCTAGAAATATGTTGTTTGATTAGGACACAAGGTGGATACTAAGCCTTAGCTTAGCCACAATCCCTTTTACAGTCACTTACCTGTTTAGTCCTTACCTGTTTAGTCTTTACCTGTTTAATCTTTGCCTGTTTAATCTCCTTACCTGTTTAATCTCCTTACCTGTTTTACTTGTTTAATTTCTTGCAATCTGTAGCTGTTGTGCACTGAAATCAGTGCACAAACTCACCCCTGCCCTTGGCTCACAGCCTTGGTTCATGCCATTTTCCCTCTTTGTTTCACTGCCACTATAACATTGTGATCTTGCATCTTGTTTTACATCATCTGCCAGCATAGTTTAACTTCTTTATGCTCCCACTCCCTGTGGACTAACCCCTTGCTTACCTTCTATACTAAAACTTGGCCTTGTATACTTGCAAGTGTTCTGTGTGTCTTTTCCAAGCACACAAAAACATTCCCGAATAACATCAATGACACATATCACTGTTCCAGGCTAATTTCGAATGATAAAACTTGAATCATGATTTTTTCCGAATTGTCCTTAACTTAAGTTCATCAAGTATGAACAAATGTTTATTAATTTTAGTCATTATATTTCGGGAGCTAATTATCAAGATAAACTTGACTCGAAATTATTGTATATGCATAATAGTCTAATTAGTTATGCGACATTGTCTTAATGACAGAAAAGTGAATATAACTTGAGAAATAGATGGTTTAGTCTTCACTTACCTTCTGTTGATGAAGTTCTCCAAAAGCTTCGGTTGATCTTCGCCTTCAAAGGGTAGAACGCAACGATGACTGCCGTAATCCAGTGTTTCTCAACTACATTTTTATCCTAGTCCGAGACTTAACTAATTGTAGACTAGAAATCAAGATATAGTTTTGACAACTAAATTTGACAACAAGCTTGAGATAGCAGCACTTGTGAGTTCGACAGAGCAATGCTCTAACAATATTATTACTAACTACACTTGTGCCTTTCACTCGGGGCTTACTCTATGGTTCCCCATATCCCCGAAAGGTAAATATTCATTAATGCTCCATAGAATTCACCTAAAAAAATCCATGGATCATGAGTAAGTGAACATTAGGGTTTAATTAGTGTATTTTTTTTAGGAATTCAGTCGATGAATACTGCAACTAGAATTAATTAGTCGTTATATACTATCATGCAATATGTCTAGGAGCATTTAATTGATTCAGATATGTGTGATCAATATAATATTTATTCTGGGCATGGTTGTGGCGCCAGAAATCTTTCAAATGAATTTCACATATTGAAAGGGATACTGAATTGTTCAGTATGATATACATGGATTATTGAGAGCTCTTAAGCAAGGGGCTCTAATATCGCCGTCATGTATTGAGGTCATGGAACTGCAATTCGTTTCTTTTGCGTAAAGCGAAGACATAACCTCAATGTGAGATACATGGAATATTGAGAGCTCTTATGCAAGAGGCTCGGATATCTCCGTCATGTATCGAGGTCATTGAACTGCGGTTCGTTTCTCTTACGGAAATCGAAGACATAACCTCAGTATGAGATACATGGAACATTGAGATCTCTTAAGCAAGAGGCTATGATATCGCCGTCATGTATCGGGGTTGTTAGAGCACTGCTCGGTCGAACTCGCATGCGTTGCTATCTCAAGCATATTTTTCAATGTTAGTGATCAAAACTATAAGTCTTGATTTCTAGTCTATTATAGCTAAGACTCGGACTAGGATAGAAAGTGTAGTTGAGCTCAAGAACTCCATGGAGATCATCATACAAGACGAAGAACTACTAAGTGAACTGGTGTAACTTCATCGACTAAAAGGTATGTGGATACTTGAACTTATCTATCACTCAAAAGTCTATCTACTCTATCTCATATCTTGAGACAAAAGTCGTTTTGCTATATAGACTTTGATTATACACATTTTCTCTTTCGAGCCGAGTTTATCTCGCTTATCTATTTCTCGAAATATGTGTTGGTAAGCTTTCGCTTTGGCCAAGTTCATCTTTACCTAGTGACGAAAGTCATATTATGTTTCAATTACTTGAAAATGGCTTTGACGAAAAAATAGTTTGTGAACTAAATTATGCGTACTTTGCTTCTCAGGAAAACCGGAACAGAGTCCGCGAACCCAGTCCGCGTACCGTCGGATGTTCTCTTCCCGAGAAAATGTGCTGGAGTTTGTGAACTATTTACAAACTTATTCCGGGTACTTAAGTCCGCGTACTTAGGTTGGTTATTTTCTAAAAACGATTATTCATGAACTTATACTTATAATCCAAGTTTGCAAACCGTGGCTATAAAGTTCATGAATCAATTCGAGTGAATCAAATCGTTTTTGCTTCAATTGTGTCTTGTATACTTCTATAAGATCTAAGCAATTGAACAACTCTCTAACTAGTTCATTTGAGTCATTTGAACTAGTTATGATAAAGAAAAATATGGTTGATATGAAAGTGCTCATATGCATAACCATTTGGTTAACTACTGTTGAACCAACTAAATGTACATGTTTGGGTACGGTTACACAAACCTAAAACGTGTATTTCATTTGTGTGTAACAAGCTAAGTTTCTGATCTAACGGTTGAAAGATATTAGCTTGAATCTAATCAGGTTTTCATCTAACGGTGAATATTGAATGCATTGTTACTAAGATAACATTGATTGCAAACTCTGATTTGAAAGACAATATAAAGGAGAACTCTAGAAACTGGGAAACCTAATCCCCACACCTCCTGTGTGATACTAGTTGTATAAGCTAGAGTCGATTCTCCTTTAACCTTAGGTTTCTACCGAGACCTTGTAGGTTAACAACTTGAAGACTTCATTGGGATTGTGAAGCCAGACTGATACTACTTTCTTGTAGTTGTGTGATCTGATCTTGTTGTTTCTATCGTATTGAGTACAATCGTAACGATTGGCTTGAGATTGATATCTTCGATAGGCAAGATATAAAAGCAATCACAAACATCTTCGTCTCATCATTTGTGATTCCAAAATATCTTCTTTCGACGCGTCGATTAAGATTATTGTGAGGTGATTGATAATACTAGGTTGTTCTTCGGGAATATAAGTCTGTGTTGTCAATTGGTTCCTGTTCACCTTGATTTATCAAAAGACGGAACAAAAACTCGTAGGTATTTCTGTGGGAGACATATTTATCTATTACCGTAAACTTTTCTGTGTGATACAAATTTTTTTATTAAAGTCTTCGACTTTGGGTCATAGCAACTCTTAGTTGTGGGTGAGATCAGCTAAGGGAATCAAGTGCTTCGTATCCTGCTTGGATCAGAGACTAAGGAGCGCAACTGTACCTTGGATAAGTGTGAGATTGATTGGGGTTCAACTACAGTCCAGACCGAGGTTAGTTTGTAGTAGGTTAGTGTCTGTAGCGTCTTAATACAGTGTGTGTTCAATCTGGACTAGGTCCCAGGGTTTTTCTGCATTTACGGTTTCCTCGTTAACAAAATTTCTGGTGTTCGTGTTTTTCCTTTTCCGCATTATATTGTTTATCTTTATAATTGAAATATCACAGCTTGTGTGTTTGAATCAATCAATTGGGAAATCCGACCTTTGGTTGTTGATTGATATTGATTGATCCTTGAACATTAGTCTTTGGTACCGTTCAAGTGATTTCTCTTGTATTCAATTAGACTCGCGGATTTCTATTTGCTTGAGTAAGAATTGAATCTAGAAATAGATATATAAATCTTTGATATACTTGATTAAGATTGAGTCTAGTTGATTCTCTTGAAAGTATATTGGAGTTAGTCCATACAGATTGCTAATCGAAATATTGGGTGTGGTTGTTGTACCCCCGCTTTTTCAGGGGTCATGGAACTGCGATTCGTTTCTCTTGCGGAAAGCAAAGACATAATCCAAGTGTGAGATACATGGAATATTGATAGATCTTAAGCAAGAAGCTCTGACATCGCCGTCATATATCAAGGTCATGGAACTGCGATTCGTTTCTGTTGCGGTAACCGAATACATAACCTCTTATGTAGTCTGATGTGTTTAGAGATACATGATTCTCAATGTGATTTTACGAGTATGACCCTCGTCAAAAATCCACCATCAACATTAAGTCCCCTGCTTAGTATGGGACAGTCATGTTCCGCAGTATGCATATAGATGGTGATTATTACTAACATAAGCAAATGAATAAATAGGCTCAGTTGTCAGATATTACTAGGATTTCCCATCCAATAATGATCCAATCATGTTGAATGATCGTTGAGGGAGTAACAGTCAACGTATAAGCACTTGCAGAATGACCGAGAATCGTTTGGAGAGCATAAATTGATGAGGCACGCTGATTTTGGTGGTAAAAAGACCATGTTGGCCTGTGTACAACACATAATTTACTCGAAAGAGGTGATCCTAGTCCGACCAAGAGGTTGGTCTATGGAGTATTAATTGTGTATCACCAACTGCAGTGAATTTGCTTCATCGATTGTTGTTGCTCTAACTCCCCAAATGGTTTGTGGATGACCCAAACAAGTCTTCATCTTGTATCATCTTCACAGTAACATCAATTTGTTACTTGATGGTTGCATGGATGAGAATCTGTTAGAGTATTGCTCGGTTGAACTCACCAAGTGTTGGTATGTCAAGTTTAGTTGTCATATTTTAGTATCAAAACCCATCTAGAGTCGCTTGATTAAATACTACAGTCAACTTCGTTTAGGTTAGACTAGAAAATCTAGGAATGTTGAGACATACAAGTATTACTCTGAAGACATGAAGAATTCAAAGAAGTAACGAACTACAATGACGACATCATCCTTCCACTTGAAGTTAGTAATATTGACTTGAACTATTTCCATTCCTAACGTATCTTTCAAGTCATGCCATATTGAAAACATAACTATGAAGATGTATATACTGTACATATTGTATAATACTCTAGTGATGTGACATGATCATAATAGTATGATCATAGTTTTAAAGAATTAGACTACGAAGTATAACGCTTATCTTTTGAACTTCGTAGATATTACATCAACATAATCTTGTATATATTGTTATCATTATGTGAATGGGTTATGGTGAAGATTTCATCCTAGGAAACAATGTTTTACATTTGTTTAAAGGAAGTACATTCATGAACTTGTTTCGTGAATCGAAGGGAAATCAATAGGATTATTGGTCCGGCTATTCATTGCAAATCTTTGGATGACCAATATGTGTGAGTTAGTAGAACCAATCTTAACTCAGGTTATGTATCTTGGTATAACTAACCACAATGCCTAGACTTATGACTTGGTATGATTGGTTTTGATAATTGGTGTAACCGATCCTAAGTAATCACCATGTGATGGTATGATTGATCCTTGTACCGGTGTGACCGATCCTAGTAATTGGTGTGACTGATTATGAGTGTTGTGTGACCGATCCTTGTGGTGTGACCGATCCAAAGTAATACCATGTGTAGATGGAACCGATCCTTGTAACTAGTGTAACCGATCCTAGTGACTGGTGTGACCGATCACAAGTGTTTATATATTTAGGTATAACCGATCGTAGTGATTGGTAGAACCGATTGAACCCATGTATGTTATTTGGTATTTTATTAATCACATAGTAGTCTTGGAAAACACACGAACCAATTCTAAACGTGTTTGGAAGTGTTGTATAATCGACTCCAAGAATGCAAATCCATGTATATATGAAATAAGGATTTGCAGTGAAAAGATGTCAACATACTTTGAACACGTGCAGTAACTCTTATCATTTATTGTTCAAAGATATTCCTTAGTACTCAAGGTGATCCTGTGCCGAAATAAATTTTAATTAAGGTTTATTGGAATAAAAATTAATTAACCGATTTTAGTGATTGGTAGAATCTTTTAATTAAGGTTTTTAGTTTTATATGTTTTAATTACCAGAAATTAACGCATATCTCTAGAGAATAAAAAATAGTATTGTGCATTTACTAATTGGAGATTTTCTATTGAGAGATTTCGGAAATATTGGACAAGTATTTATTGGAATTGTTGATGGTGGTTTTTAGTTTAGGGCGAAAACCGTAAAAGTCTGTCTACCTGACCCGGGATCAGAAGTAGTAGACCTTTATATGTCTGTATTCCATAAGGAATTTGTAGAATATATCAAAATATGATGAGGGCCTTTGCCTCTCTTCATATTGTATTGAAACTCAAGCTCCTATATGAATTGTTCACTAGTATAGAGCCTAATGAGTATTTAAGCTCCTAGTTGTATTACTCATTAATGTCGGAGACTGCTGAGTATCTATCCTATGCTATGTTCCCCCGGCTGAACTCTTAATATTAACATGATATGACAATTAATGTTCACTCGCAGCTGAGTAGCATGAGTTTCCCGAAATGTCAACATTAAGATGTGCATGAAGGTACTCAATCAGAAGCACGCTGCGCTACTCTCCGAGATAAAAAAAAATTAGTGATTTCGTATCAACATACAAAATTCGCCAAAATTGATTAATTTTGTGTCAACTCGCAAAATTCAATTTTTTTACCTAAGTTTATCAATTTACAAAAATTAGGTTTTTTGTGGCCTGCACAATATCTCGATCCCTATTGGTCGAGACTAAACCTAGGAAAACTAGGAAATTGGTCCATCATGGAACTAGTGGTAGTAGAATCCGACTAAAATTTGGAAAATAAAGAATAAATGGAAATTGTGGATGAATGAAGGCAACGACAAAAGGAGCACGTTCGCGCCACTTGGCCGACCGATTTTCCCTAGTCTGCGCCGCCTATCACCTACCGGCCATGCCCCATGTTGTTGGCCGTCAGTTCCTATTTCCCATCGACCAATCAAATTACTCCAAAGCCGCAGCCTACACTTTTAATTAAAGATGAAAGTTGGATGGTCGACGTGTTAGTTCCTTATGAAATTGAATCTAGACTGTCCATGTCAGTCTTAAAACGATCACCGTCATGACTTGGTCGGCCGATTTATCAAGCTTAGTTGCCTCCTGACGTGACCAAACAAGCTCCATGGTATTCACCGGCGGGCCCACTTCTATTCCAGCCAATCGAAAATCTTCTAGCCTGTAGGTAGCATCCATGATCGCTAGCCAAAGTAGGCTAGTCACGCGGTTGAAAAATGTGTTTAACGAGTTAAGACCGGCCATTAAATCCATCGTGGCAGTCCAACTTAGTCAGCCTAATTGGATGGCTTAAATTTTATTTTAGGCGACCAATGAAGTGATGGTATGGTCACCAGCAACGCGCCTTTAGCCTTGTCCAATCACGTTGCTCATAACCTGCCAGCAACACCTCAAATCGATCACCCAAAGTAGGTTGGTCACACGGCTTTAAAAGCCTTGAATTCGGCTAACGACAACACGTGGCTGTCGCAAAAAGATCTCAGCCGTCCAACTTGGCAAGCCAAATTGATCGGCCTAGATCTAATTCTGGGGGACCAATAAGGTGTCGTCTTGATCCTCGACCGCCCCTCTTCCATGAGGACCGATCGACTTGTCCTCGACCTACCCAAACGGCTCCTAACAGCTGCTCAAAGATGGCCGGTCGCGCTTCTTTTAAGACCGTGAATTCCGCAACCAACCAAGACAGACTCTATATAAAGATGCTCCATATGCATCGATTATTTTGAGATGCTTGCTTAAAAGCGATGTTTTACAAACATCGATTGCAAACAATGTTTTATAAATATCGAGTTTACAAATAATTTTATTATTTAACCTAAGAGCATTGCATGTTATATATTTTTTGCGGAAAGTCTCACGACTTAACTTGTCACATATGACTGCCTTCCGTCTAGATTGCACGTGATTGGTCAAAATAGTTACATCTTGCAAACAAGACCCATCAACAACTACCATGCAGGACTTGTTCTGTTCCTATGTAACTTGCTCTATATTTTCTACAAAATATTCGATACATCAAACATTTCACAAACAGGGGGATGTTCATCAGGGTATTGGTCCGGCGGTTTACAGCGTGCGGCGTGCAACACTCCCATTATAAGAAAGTGTCAGGAAAGGCAGACAGTTACTGGCAATAGAGAAGTAGTGGGTGTAAAGCCGACCAGTCTTCCCCTTATAGTAGGGACGTGGTTTTCATCATTTTACACGATCTCCACTTCTCCATTGCTCAACAACTTCCACTCCCTATGAGATCAGGGTTTTTTTGATTATGACTTCTATAAATAGATTTTCAATCTATTTCAACCGAGAAGGGTTCATTAACACAAGTATCCAGAAAACACCAAGAAATTATAGCTTGCATTCTGCAAGCGGGTTCTACATCCCGATACAAGTCATAAAACAACCACACTTTCATAGTTCATCATTCTGATCTCAACACCTTCTTTGCTACCCTCCCTAAGATCAACCATTCTCCTTCATTTTGTGACCGAAACAAGATTGGAACGGCCATTTCTTGGTTTAGGCCAGAATTGTACAAATTGATCTCTCGAATATAAAGTACTCATGTGCAGTACATTTGTTTAGGGTTTAGATTCGTTTCTCGGCGGCACACCCAATTTACCATTTTCAGCAGAATCAGTTTTTACCCTACTATAGGAATTAGGAAAGCCGAATTTTATCATTCATTGCATATCTTGAGAATATCTTCGATTTTGGAATTCCTTGGTGTCCAAACATGCTTGGTCTATAAATACCTAAGTTTGCATTTCTTGCAAACTATCCTAAGAGCCAGGCAAACTTCATTTCTTGTTGTTTCTGGTGGATCCGTGTATTCGGAGGGGAAAGTATCCTAATTAGATGAAATCTCTTACGACCGCTTGTTTAAAGACTTCTGTGGGATCAAGAAGCTCTACGAGTACCGTTGGTGGGAAACTAGATAATTGCAGTGTTATTTGTTTTCGATTGATTTGATTGACTAACGGTTGTTGAAAATTTGATTGCACCTAGTTTGTTTATGCTTGAGAATCTTCTCTTCTGATATAAGATTCACTCAAACTAGATCGGAGTATCGACGGGATCTTTAGAACTATTGTTAGATCTAAAGAAATCTTGTGATAATCCACTTAACATACTCCGTTCTATGTGTGATTGATTACAAGAGATTCAAGTGGTGTTGTGCAGGTTATTGAAGATAAAAGAAGATTTGAAGACAAAGAAGATTTCTTATTATTTTTCGTATCTTGTGAATTATGTGCACAAACCTTAATCGGCTGGGATCCAACTAGAATCATTTTATCTTTGATAGATTTGATTGATTAGTTGTGTGAGATCGACATTCTCTATATTTCTATTTGAGATCTATATTGATTGAGTGTGAATCTATACTTGACTATTTCGGTAGTTAAAGTTGGATTGATCTAACCAACAAAGGAGTTTATTAGATTAAACATAATAGCCTTTGTCAACGACTCATCTAAATCTTGTAGCAAGATTGATTAGAGTGGTTACCAAACAGATTCTTCCTTTGTTGTTTGGAATACGATCCAAAGGACTTGCCATTCACGTACGTGACTCTAGAAGTCGAAGGCGCAGGGATACTGAGGGAAATAAGTAACTAGTGGTAGTCTGCTTGGTCTCAACTATACGAAGTTGGTATTAGATTTTGTATAGCAGCTTAATTCTGAGAGTATTCAAAACTGGACTAGGTCCCGGGGGTTTTCTGCATTTGCGGTTTCCTCGTTAACAAAATCTTGTTGTGTCTTTTACTTTGATTTCCGCATTATAATTGTTTATTATAATAAAGTAAAATACACATATACGTTAACTCAGCATTAATTGATAGTTTTCCTATAGAGTTTGTTACCGGACTATTATCAAGTAACACACTTTGTTGTAGTATTGTCTCGATCTTGTATACATAGTCAATTATA
Organism: Papaver somniferum; assembly: GCF_003573695.1. Taxonomy (NCBI): domain Eukaryota; kingdom Viridiplantae; phylum Streptophyta; class Magnoliopsida; order Ranunculales; family Papaveraceae; genus Papaver; species Papaver somniferum. Next base: position 5,059,066 of record NW_020649860.1, read on the forward strand.
CAAGTTATCTTGTTGTTGTATTGTCTCGATCTCGTATCCATAGACAATCATACGAAGTGTGAACCGAATTGTCGTATTTTCTTGACTCTATCCATAGACGATCACATTCGGTATAGGACTTATAGGTTGTAACTAAAAGATTGTGGTGTATTTGGGTACCCTCATCTTTTCAGAATCCATGTGAATGAATGAGGAATTTCTTCATGATTCGTCATCAGAAAATTCCAGAAGTTAGGGTCTTTTAAAAACGCTGTGGAATCTTCATACGACGTCAGTTTTTGATGATTTAATCTCAACTTTTTCATGCCCATAAAATTTCCTATCTGCTTTACAGAAGCTTTTTGAGATTTGAGCTCGTTTAGGGTCTCAAATCAGCGAAACAAAAAAGTCCCAGGAGAATTCTAAGAAATTTCAACAATGACGATGTCCATTGTTTGATCCACGTCTCTTATCTCTTTCATCTAATTGATATGAATTTTGGATATTATGTAGAGGACATACATACGAGGAAAATGGTGTATGACCCATGTCTTGATTCCTCACCAATTGCTCCCAGTTCGTCGTCTTGTACAGAACAATATAAAACAGCTTCTGACGAACTTGTTATAAAAATGCCTTTTTGGGTCTTTGAACCATATGCTTATATGATGAAGGACTTTGATATCATTTGTTCACTTGTGCTCCGGACCTTCTAATTTGATACGTGAACTTGGTGCTTGCAGTACCATCTTTGTTTCTGTGAGTTGTAGAAACATCACTTTTGAAAACTCATTATGGGACCATGACTGAGGTTTCTCTCAAGAGTGGATGATGCAAAGAATATGTTAGCACGTCCTAGTCACAACATATCTTTGATGATGGATGATTAGCATCGCGGGCCCGGTGCGGTCTTGGACCGTGAAGCTGATCGTCATGATCAATGGACCGTCATTCCCCATTTCATCTTCTGGTAAGATTTAGACGGAGAACCCAAGAATAGAAATTTGATGCAAATACCTAGGTGGTCGATATCGGAGGTACATTGATAAAGAAATGGGTGTAAATACCTGGTGGACGTCGATCAACTGTGAGGGTTATGAATCCCGTCCAGAAATTTCTGCTTGCATGTTGCATGATCTGGAAGCTGTAAAAACCTCATGCACATTTGAAGCTTTAGTGTTTGACCCCAACTTTTGAAGATAAGAGACTGAGTTGTCATATGCAAAAAGAAACAATTAATTTGGAGTTTCCTAAGTCGGTCAACGACGCATGCACATTTGTTATTTGTAATCCCGTGTAACTTTTTTGGTCCCGTAGTAGAGGTATCAAACAGGACGGACTGGCCAGGCCCGACCTGCTTTTTGTCGGTCGTAGTATAGGTGTCTACATATGGTAAAAGTACTAAGCTAATCTTACTAGTTTAATTTACGTTTCTACCCTTCAACTTTAAACTATTTTTTAAAAACTTTTCTTGTTTCAATTTTTTTAATAATTTTCTTTAGAAAGTTTATTACAAAACTTTGGTTGACAACCTAGCAACAAGCTAGGGTCCAACTCCCTTTTGAATAATTTTCTTTTGAATAGTTTTTCAATTTTGTTTGGTCATCCAAAAATAATTTTTTCAATTTTGTTTTGCTATTCAAAAGGGGTTGGTGCTCAACTTGTTGCTTGGCTACCAACTAAATCCTCTCCTTGTAAGTAATTATGTTTACAAATAAATTCTATAATATAATAAACTTAACATTTAAAAAATTAAAGTTTTAAAAAGTTAAAAAAAAAACTAAAAAAACTAAAAAAATAAATAAAAATGAATCGAGGTTTGGGAAAACATATTTCTGGGGCGACTTTCATAATCGGTGGATAACTAAATTGACAAGACTACCGGTTATGAAAAGAAAAATTTGAAGTTTTATATGTTTGTGAAAATTTAGTTATTTTTCATAATTGGTAGATAATTAATCTGCCAATACTACCGATTATGAAAGTACAAAAATTCGAAAATTTTAAAGTTTGGGAAAGTTGAATTCTGGGGTGACTTTCATAATCGGTAGATAACTAATTTGTCAAAACCACCGATTATGAAAGGGAAAATTCGAAATTTTATAGGTTTGGAAAATTTTATATTTTTCATAATTGGTAGATAACTATTTTGCCAATACTACCGATTATGGAAGTAAAAATATTCGAAAATTTCAAAGTTTGGGAAAATTGAATTTTGGGTCGACTTTCATAATCGGTGGATAACTAATTTGTCAAAACTACCGATTATGAAAGAAAAGATTCGAAATTTATATGTTTGGGAAAATTTATTTTTTTCATAATCGGTAGATAATTAATCTGCCATGCTACCGATTATGAAAGTACAAAAATTTGAAAAATTCAAAGTTTGAGAAAATTGAATCCTGGGCATGCAGCCCCAAACTAAATCAATGAAGCCCTGAATAACGCCCAAGCCGATCTGGGCAAGTTATTTAATGAGCTGAAAGCCCATATGAGTACTCAGGAACGGAGTCTTGAGAGTTGAGACTTGCAATGTACAATAGGCAACCAATTTAATGGCGATACTGCCTCACATTTAAACTAAAGCATGTGGTTGCCGACATAAATTTGTGACATAATTCCAAGCAACAATGCAATGAGAGCAGGTCTTATGGTGGAAGGATTCCATCTTCCACGACACCTCAGCATTTGGAATAGTTCATGTAAGGTCAAGTGTAGTGGTGGAGTCGTAAAAACGGTAATTAAAATAGCGTTTTACGCTTATAAGAATCACGTCAGAAAAATGCTGATATGAATAGCGCTTGACACTATTCAGAATAAGATTGTTAGGCACGCGCAATGCGCATGCTGAAATCGACCGTCAACCTGCGTGTTAACCGGTGATGAAGGGAATAATGCACGTGCAATTACACGTGTCAACAATCAATGCCCTATATAACAGCATTTCCTCCTCGTTTTACTGTATAGGTAAAAAGCCCAAAGAAAAGAGTCCCTAACCCAGTAACCCTTCGTTACTTCCCACTGTCCGCCTTCTTCTCCATCTCATCTCCATTTCTCATTAAACTCTCATCTGTTACAGTAAGACCTCCACCACATTCACGTCCTTCTCTCTCACTACCACTAACACCAAACTAATTTTTCATCGCTCCCTCTCTTGTAAACTTTTATTCCCATTTTCTATTTCAATTTCTGTTAATTTATAGATTCTTATCTTCAATTTTGGAAATGGGTGTTTGATTAATGATTATTTTACAACCCATGGTGATCTGTTGAATGGATATTTTCATAATGATTTGTTGTTTGATCTCTGGATCTTGTGAGAATCAACTCTGAAGAGTTTTTCAAACCGAAAAGTAAATATATCTCAATTACCGATATGCCCTCAGATATTTTTTTGACAAAGCACGGAAATTATATTAACATAGGGGTAAATTCGGAAAATACTTTTTGCAGGGAGTTCCCTTTAAATAGTATAGAATAGATAGATCCGTGTACAATCTGCTTTAATGAAGAAGAAAAGTAGTAATGTCAGATCAAAGAGAGTTGGGTGTGTTAGTAATTGAGTGCACGAGTGGGTCTGCACACAACTGTTTTTGTTCTTGTGTGTCTGTTATCTTGGGTACGTACTCCATTAAGAATTTAAAAGAAACATTAAAGCATCAAGTTGGAACCGAATTGGGGTGCATGAAAAATAGAAGAGACAAAAAGTTCACGTGTATATGTTTGATTTGTGTTCAGGAATATCTACGATGAAAGTGATCACAGATAGAGTGCCTTGCTGGTGAAGATAAGTTGTCATATTTCACCACCATGCCAACAATGTTCAATGAAAAACACTCACAATGATCACTATTTGGATTATGTAATTGTGTGGTGTTCATTCATGTCTTGCTATTTGGATTATGTAATTGGGGTGGTGTTCATTCATGTCTTGCTTGGTACGAGAACGGACAGACAACGCCACTGTTACTCTAGCTTACTTATATGTTGTGATAATGATTAATTACCGCTCAAATGTCTATCCCAAATAGTTTGTTAAGTACTCTCTCCGTTGTTTTTTAATAGGTCAGTTGCCTTTTTTTGAGAAAATTAAGAAAATTAAGAGAACTAATTATTGAAAGTGGTCCTCTAGACACTTGTCAATAAAAGAAATGAAGTGAAATGGTCCCCATGACACTTATCAGCCAAAGAAATAAGTGAAATGGTTCACATAACACTTGTCATCAAAAAAAGTTAAAAGAAAAATGGTCCCAAAAAATTAAAGTAACATTTGACTTTTCCAATTAGGAAATTGGCCTATTTTTTTTGAAATATTTATTTATAAAAACTGACCAATTAAAAAGTAACGAGGGAGTACAAGTTAAAGCCGGTTGAATTAGTTAGTTTTATTCCATGTGTCTAGAAGCTTCTCCAACAATCTTTTACCTTATGTGGTATTCAATTTTACTAAAAATATGGAATAAGAACAAAAATTTCATCTTGTATTTAGGTAGTACACTTTGTATTGGGGCTTCATCATCTTCATGTACTGCAGAACCTTAATTAGATCGAACACTCATGTACGTAATAAAAATCAACCGCCAGATATTTCATGCGACCGCGACACACGGAATTAGTGGTAAGTGAGTTTCAGGCTTTCAGCTGACATTATCGTTTTAGTATATTACTACTAAATGTTCTCCCATTTTTGTCAAAATATTGGTAAATGTGATAGGGATCTTAATGAACTATGCACAAAGATATATCTAGACTAAAAGATAAAATACCATCTTTTTAATACGCAAAATGGGTCATTTGTCCAAATATTTTGTAAATCACGATTTAAATGGACGAGTAAAAAATAATTTGGGTGAAATGGCCAAAAAAAAATAGTAAGGATGAAACTGGTTTCATCCTACCTTAAATTTAAAAAATAACAAGGATGAAACTGGATACATCCTGTGTAAATTAAAAATAAGAAAAAATATTTGAAAATGGGCACGATGAAACTGGTTACATCCTGCCTATTTTTACATTTTTGTCCATTTAAACAATATCAAAATCTAACTGTCCATTTCACCCAGTAATTGTTGATTTTGGTCTTTTTAACCAATTTTGTGTTTTTAATAAGATTCCACTAAGTTTGGCAACTTAGCATCTTCACCATGGAGAGATCTACAGGTACAGTTCTCTTCTACAATTCCACGTTTACACTCCCCACAAAAATTATCAATTAAGCAAAGGTTTAAATTTGAACTCTTCTCTGTTAGATGTCATTCCCAAGATAAAATGAACGACCTTTCTCTGAAAAAATAAGGATTTTTAGGACATCAACAAATTTACAAATAAATCTGTATCCAAATATTTTTCTCTACGAACAAAGAAGTTAAAATAATGTCTTAGATTGTAGAAGAATCAAGATTCATCACTTTTAAGATAAAAATAACATTAAAAAATATATTCTCCAGGCCAGTTGCGAACAAAGAGTGCAATTTTTGTGATATGACTTATATAAGAATTACATTCTTCTCTTAGCCATGTATAAATAAAGATTGAAGTCTTAATCTTATTCCTTGCTAGTTACGGATCGGGGGAGATAAAACATTGATTATAAACCATCTTACGGAATCCTTACATTACTTCACAAGGTGTATGATAGACACATTTTTTTATCTGATTTGATTTCAATTCTCTTTTGTTAGTGTTCAATTTTTGTACTTATTATAGTATTTTATGTGCATTTAGGTGTTTTCGGAGAAATAAACTCCTGTGGAAAATTTGGCTAGAAAAGTGATGTTTGCACCCCCGGATAAAATTACTAAAGGCATCCCATAAATTTTGCAAAGGCAACCGGAGGAAGGGTTAAAGGCGCCCCAAAAGTTACTAAGGGCACCCCGTTGTTGGATAAAGGCACCCAGTAACGACAGACACAATTTGGACGGGGGACCCCTTCTTCCTCATAGTTTAAAGCATTTTTTGCGGGAAAACAGTCTTTTCATCTGCGTAAAATTCTATACGCAATTCCTGCGAGATTCGGTCGGATTTTTCTACGGTTTTGGATTGGGATTGTTCTGTTTGGATAAAACAGGCTTGGTAACGGTCTTTGAATCAAAGAAATTAAATTGTCCATGTAGTTTTGATAAAACAGGGCAAGTACGTGAGACTTGGGTGTTGGTTTGCTTCTATATGCTATTTTTAGAATGATTGCTTGTGTTTGGAGAGTTTAACTCCCTCTGAAACACGTATTCTACGTGTTTAGAATATGTCAGTTGCAAGATAACACGAGAAAATAACGTGAGAAGAAATAAAAGGAAATTATTTCCCGTGGATGCAAGAGAAGATTATTTGCATTTAATAGAAGACTTTTAGTTTGCTAGGGATATATAATGAGTTGTGGGAGTCAATAGAGGGAGACAGAGTTTGGGGAATAGTTTAGAGCATAATAGAGAGGAAAAATCAAAGTTGCAGGGAACACATTTATGTTGCTGAAGAACACGAAGAACATGAAAGAACAGACTATTGAAGACAGTCTTTAATAAACCGTGGTAGTTTCTCAGTTTTACGACCGTTTTCCTGCAACAGTTCTTTTAGTTTCTCTGTAACAACGGGTTTGCAACGCTTATAAACGTTGCAAATTCTCGTTTTATTTAATTTTCTCTTTTCTCATCTTTGTAAACACTTTGAGCCATGAGATATTCTTTTGAGATAGTGTACATCATGAGGAGCAAACCCCAACACTAGAAAACGAAGGAAGGCATATTTCGTGATTGTGGTAATTCCAATTAATTCTTTATATGACTATTTGCATTCAATTAAATTGATTTTTGATTTTCTTAATTAATTGTGATTTTATTTGATGATGTATGCTTAGTCTTAAGTACTTTTGATACAGTTTACGATTTACATTTAATGTTTTATAAATCTACCTTTGGCAAATAATTCGAGTCAAAGTTCTTATTGTATGAGTTAAAATTATTTTGAATTAGTATTTGAACCACATGAATATGAAGTTTGGTGGAATCCTGAGTCCCAGAATATCTTAATCTTGTTATTATCTTCTATTTATTTCTATTTTATTGTTTGAACTTAAGTCTAGAATTAATCTTAATAAGTCCGAGTAACGAACTTTCTTACCACTATCAAAATCCAATCAGTGTAATCGTGGAAAGATCAGGATTGCAATAGTTTTGAATAGTTAACTCATCTTTTAGTCATTTATGAACAAAAATATTTAAGAATGTAACTGATGAGAACAGAAAGGATTTATGTTCTCATCACCAGAAATATGATAGCAAAGAAAAGTCTATTAAAATAAGCAATAACATGAATAATTAATAAAGATCTGGTATTGCAATCAACATCAAAATAAAAATTTAACTAAAAAATTTCAATAATTTGATAAATGATAAATATGAAGTAGTAATGTAACAACACAAACTTAATAGTCTACTTCAAATACTATCTTTTCTCCTTTAAAACAATAAGAATAAATCCTTACAAGGAATAAACTAGGAAGACTGTGGATTCTTCTCAGAGTTTAAGGGGGGTAATCCTCAAATACTTGTATGCCTCAAGTTCTTCTTCAATCACTGCCAACCTAGATTCAATGTTCATCAACTTGTGTTCTTATCCTTTTGAGAAGTTTTTATATATCATTACCAAGAGAGTGAAATTGATTGACTACCAGACTCATCTTAAGAGAGAACTTATTAAGTTCAGATTCAAGAGAGATCGATTGATCACTACTAGTTGTAGAATCAGCATATTCAAAGCAAATTTTCTTAGTACGAAGTAGTATAGTATATATATATATATATTTTGATGCAAATAAAATTGTATTACTTAAGCACTGTCGTGCTTGATAAAGTTTAACAAGAATGGAGAAGGAACTCTGAGCCATGTGCTCGAGATACCTTCCTTGCGGGCATATTTTGCCAATTCATCAACACACTTATTAGCTAAACGATCCGTGTGCGTACAAGACCAACTTTCAAAAGAAGCTAAAAGAAATAAAATGTCTTCGACTATTCCCCTGTGCTCTCATGGGACTTCTGCATATTTTTCCTTGGATTACTTGAACTAATGGAAGATATTCCGTCTCTATGACGAGCTTGTGATAATTTAACTCCAAAACCATTTTGATAGACTCCAACACAGACAAGCATTCCATATGTTTTGATCCAGTAGCTCCATTGAAGATAACGCACCTCGAGGCTATATGTGCACCTGCATTATTTCGAAATATTAGATCATATCCACCCGAAAAAGTTAAATGGCAGAACGAAGCATCAGAGTTTACTTTAACAATATCTAGTTCATGTGGTATCCATTTAGGAATGACTACATGTCTAGTTGAGATGTTTCTAGGTTTTGTAGTTAGATACATGTCATTAAGAAAAGAACTTATGGTGTGCAGAGTCTGTTGTGGAGAGCAAACTTTGTTGCTAAATAGTGTAGAGCATCTATCTTTCTACAGATGCCAGCATATGGATGCCATTTTTGCTATCAGATTTTTATCAGGGCCATTAATCCATGTAGATATCCATTATTTAGGACTAGACCATTGCTTATTAGGTATAATGTAACTTGCTCCAAACCACATTGATTTTGCGAGTGGTCACTATAGATGTATGTGCATAGTGGTTTCAGTCCTGCCTTTGCATCTGCAACACATGACAGTATTTTGTGGGATTCTTCTACTCATTCTTTCCTTAGAGAAGATAATATCCTTGCACACTTCCAAATAAATAGCATAATTCTTGTAATAGCTTTGATACCCCAGATTTATTTCCACAAGTTATTGCCTGTAATAGCAGGCAGAGATTCCCCATTGTGGTATTTGTTTTTGTAGATTACTTGATAGGAAGACCTGGCTGTAAATTTTCCCCCCTTTGTTTTTGTCCAGATTAGCTTGTCCTCACTTCTTAATGTTATTATCATGTTTAAAATCTTAACATTTGTTTCCTGATCAAAGAGTTGAGAAATAATATCTTGCTTCCATGTCTTACTGTCATGATCAACAAGTTCAGAAACAAAAGTATATCCCTCGGGATTGACTGCATCATTAGATGGAGAAGGAGGATCATTAGTGTTGAGGATCCATTTATCTTGCAAAATGAGAATTTGCTTACCATTACCTATAGACCAGAAGTCGTATTTGTAGATGAAACCCAGAGCAGAACTTATGCTCTTCCAAGACCATGTTGAGTCTGCCTTTTTAGGGGCGTGAAGAGCATTAAGAGTTTTGAAGTACTTAGCTTGAACTGAGCCACCCCATAAGATGTTTGTAGATGTGCGGAGTCTCCAAACAGATTTTTCCAGTAAAGCTTGGTTAAATAATTGCAAATCCCGAAAATTTAAACCTCCATCCTCAATAGTTCGTCAGTTACCTGACCAAGAAGTTAGAAAAACACCTTTCTTTTCTTGTTTGTTCCACCAGAAACGCAGCTGCAGAGAATTTATTTTGTTGATTGTCTCCTCAGGAAGCTTGAATGAGCTCATTTGATGCACCAGATTAGTGTTAAGCACATGCTTAACCATCACTAATCTACCAACTTGTGACTCCATTTTCCCTCTCCAGATTGTTATTTTTCTCTGCATATTATCTACAAGAAAACTAAAAGAAACTTTCTTCTTCCTATTAAGTAAGAGAGGAATACCAAGATATTTCTCGTTATCAGACATTCTTCTAACATTGAGAAGATCAATAATAGATTGAGCTGCTTCTTGGGAGGTGTTTTTACTGAAGGAGACACTGGATTTTTGGTAGTTGAGAAGCTGACCTGAAGCTGCACTGAAATCTTGCAGAATATCTTGAAGATGTTGTATATTATCAATATTAGCTTTAACAAATATCAGGCAATCATCAGCAAATAATAGATGGCTTATTGGAGGAGCTTTTCTAGCAATCTTAATGCCTCTTATATTCTTAGAAAATTGTGCAGCAACCATAGATCTGGAAAAAACTTACATGGCTATAATGAATAGATAAGGAGAGATTGGATCTCCTTGTCTAATCCCTCTTGAAGGATGGAAAGGAGAGCAAGGAGACCCATTAAGAAGTACTGAAATTTCAGTTGTTGAGATGCATTGAGAGATAAGGCCACAAAACTGCTAACCAAAACCCATTCTTTTCATAACTTCAAGCACAAATCTCCATTCAAGCCTATCGAAGGCCTTAGATATATCAAGCTTTAAAGCTAAGAAACCATCTCCACTTTTCTTTCTCTTTAGAGTGTGGATAATCTCATGTGCAAGTGAGATATTGTATGAGATTAATCTCTCTGGTACATAAGCAGATTACAAAGGAGAAATTACTCTGTCTAATAGACATTTCATTCTCCTAGCTATAAGCTTAGAGATAACCTTATAAGACGTATTGCATAAAGCAATTGGTCTGTAGTCAAACGGATAACTAGGAGTTTTGACTTTAGGAACCAACATGAGTCTTGTTTGGTTAATATTCTTGCTGAGGAAACCACTTTTGAAGAAATCTTGAACCATGCAGACAATGTCATCTTTAACTATATCCCATTGTGCTAAGTAGAAACCTGGTGGAAACCCATCAGGGCCAGGAGAATTCCAAGGTTCCATACTCTTAAGAGTTGTATGAATTTCTGCTTCAGAAGGGATGGCAGTTAATATGTCATTTTCTTGAGGAGAGGTGACACTTTTAATATGGCTCATAAAATATTCATCTAACTCAGAATTAGATATGGTGCTAATTTCCTTGAAATGTTCTGTCATAAGTGTAGATAACGACTCTCTCTCCGTACACCATAAACCATTCTTGTTATGCAAGGCATCTATTCTGTTTCTTGATCTTCTTCTGTTTGCATTCGCATGATGAAACTTTGTGTTGTTATCTGTTTCTTTGAAGAACTTATCCGTGTTCTTCTGTAGCCAGAATTCTTTCTTGATGTCCTCCCATTTGGGAATCTCAGCTTCCACTTCTAGAATGTCCCCAGTATTGTCTTGGAGACTAGAACCCTGATGTAGAGTATCGAGTTTTGTATGAAGCTGCTTGATATTTGCATCAATATTTCCAAAAGTATCTTTGTTCCAGATACTAAATGTCCTTCTGGTAACTTGTAGCTTGTGGTTGACATTGTGAGCTGCACTAACTCTTACATTGTTACTGCAAGCCTTGATAATATGTTCTTTACAACTAGAATTTTGCATCCAACAAGAAAAGAACTTCCAGTTTCTACTAATATTAGTACCAGGAGAGTACATATTCAAAAGAATAGGGGTATGGTCAGATTCCGATTGAGTTAAATGAGTTAATCTGGAGTCAGGGAAGCAAATAATCCAGTCATTATTAACCTAACTCTATCTAACCTAGATTTTGTTTTACCAGTCCCATGTTTATTGCTAGTCCAAGTGTATGGCTTACCATTGTAAGTTAAATCAACTAAGCTTGCTTCATGGATACATTGAATCACAGAAGAAGAAGTAGAGCTAGAATCTCCATTGTTTCCTATTCTATCAGAAGGGTCTAAAATGACATTAAGGTCACCCACCAACACCAACGTATGGTCGAATTCTAAACCAAGTCCTCTAATGAAGCTCCATTGAGCTTTCTTTTCTTGTGGTTTACAAGACCCATAAACTAAAGATAGAATCCACTCTGGTTGAGAGGGTCATTCTTAACTAAGCAATGAATCACATTTTTGGAGGAGTGAACTATTTCTAGACCAAAGCCATCCTTTCATAAAAGAAGAAGGCCACCAGATAAGCCTATAGAGGGCTCAAAGGCAGAGCTAGGGAAATTCAGACACTAACTATAGTATAATTAAGGCCAATTATACACTAAAAATTAAGGCCACCGGATAAGCCCATAGTATAGTATAGTATATATATATATTTATATATTTTCTTTGCAAGAGTTAAGGCTTGATGAGGAAGACGTGATCGGAGGTACCTTCATAGCAAGTATTTCAAAAAAGGAATGAGATGAGATTCCTCCTTTTTTAAAGAGTTTAAGTACCCTCTTATAAATCTTAACTTATTGCCGAGCACGGTTACCAAACTAGGTTTCCTTTAAAAGGTTGTTTATGGGTGAAAACTGTTTCTGCTGGTTTTGGTAAATTTGGGTGTGTGTGGGTGAGAAACGAATCTAAATCCTAAACAAATGCACTGCACAGGAGTACTTTAGATTCGAGAGATCAATCTGTACAATTCTGGCCTAAACCAAGAAATGGTTGTTCCATACTTGCTTCTGTCAAAAGTGAAGGAGATCGGGTTGATCTTAGGGAGGGAAGCGTAGAAGGTGTTGAGATTATGAAGGTGTTGGTTGTTTATGACTTGTATCAGAATGTTGAACTGGCTTGCAGAATGTAAGCTATCAGTTCTGGGTGTTTTCTGGATACAGATGACAACACTTGGTTTTTCTGTGTTGTTTGAAAATAGGTGAAGGACCTATTTATACAAGTCATTGAGCGCAACCCTCATCTCGTAGGAAGTGGAGGAAGTGGAGTGATGGAGTAGTGGGGTCGTGTTGGTGATTGTCACACGATCACGCCTTTTCCCACTTCCCTCATCATCGTTAACCGTCCATGCCTCCTGACACGTTCTCGTAATGCGCGCGTTGCACGCCGCACGCTGTAAACCGCCAGACTAATACCCCAGTAAGTATCCCCCAGTTTGTGACATGTTTGATGTCTCGAATGAGCGAGTCAATTCGTGGGACCCACCGCAAGAAATAACATGTGGTGCTATTAGGTTAAATAACCAAGTTATTTATGGAATTGATATTCATGAAACACCGTGCATGCTCGATGCATGTAATGCATCGCTTTTTAGCAAGCATCTCAAAACAATCGATATGCATGAAACATCGTTGTTTTAAAGCTTGATTGAGTAAGTCACGGATTAAGCGTCTTAAAATAGCAGCACGTCCAACCATCTTCGAGTGATCGTTTGAAGGCCACATGGGTGGGCCACCATCTGGTCGATCACTCCCTATGACAGAGTGGCAGATGGCGATCATTGAGGCACTTCATTGATTGCCTAATTTTTAATCCAAGCCGTCCGACCAAGCTGGCAAAGTTGGATGGATGAGATGATTTACGACACATGTTTTCTGCCGTTGAAAAAATTTAGGGTTTTTAGAGGTGCGCTAACATCCCTATTTGGCTTGATCGAATCCAAGCATTGGCGCTATTTTTGAGTGGGTCGATCGGGCATGCGTGGACACGGCTCACTGGCGTGCATGCCTACACCTCTCGGTCCCACAAAGATTCGATCTAGGCCACTCAACTTGACCGACACAGATGAGTGGTTGTGATCGATTTGCGACAGAAATACATTGCCGCAAAGAGTTTAAAAGCCGTATGGCATGCCACTTTTGGGGCGCGCGTTTCGAGACGTCGGGCCCTAGTCTGCGTAGGCCGGTCGGTCACATGCAAAGATGGGTCCATGGTGATCACGTTGGCATCCTTTGGACCTCTTGAGTCTATATATACACCGTCCATTTAGGCTGGTGAAGATGGATGGTCACGATCAATTTACCACAGATGTGCATTGCCGCAAACCCTAATTAGGGTTTTGAAACAGCCACGCCGACACGACTTTGACTAAGCGGTTTGGCACGCTGTGGGCCTCCTTTGGGGAGATCGATCATGTGGGGCCAACATTGGGCTAACGGTGAACGCATGTGCACCTTCCTGATGGTCCTAAATGCGATTTAAGCCATCCAAATAGGCTGGCTAAGTTGGATGGTTGTGATCAATTTAAGACACTAGTGGAATTCCGCGATTAGAAGCATCACGCCCGTCATGGTTTGAGCAAACGTTTCATTGCTTCATGGCCTCATTGTGAGAAAACCGATCGGGTGAGGGAAAAGTGGGCCCGCCAACGTGTGCGTTAGTGCTTCCCTAATCATATATGGGATGATCTAATCCTTCCAACCAGGCCGGGGACGTTGGACGATTGCAATGGTTTTAAGACTGCCTTGGACAGTCTATGCTCGTTTGAGCTTCTCCAAGCAGCGCGGATACCTTACTTTGGGCTAGCGTTTGACGACGCTGGAGAAGTCTGTGTGATGTTCGACCGACTGGGACATTAGTGGGCCCGCCGGTGGTCATCACGGTGATCGACTATTCCTACCAGGGTTTGGCTAGGCTGGTTAAAACATGCGGCCAACTTGTGCGGCCGTGATCGTTTCTGAGACTGGCATGGACAGTCTAGATTTCCCTTAAGCATGCTCGATCGGGGTAACCAAAAGCGCGTCGATACGAGATTCTCTTTGTTAGAGAATGATGTAGCCAGTGTGGGTATTTCACGCATGACTCAATATTTGCACGGAGATTCATGTTAATCTGTTGCGAGTGAACACTCAGTCGCCACGTCATGTCAAATGATGAGAGTTCGGCTGAGAACATAGCACGGAAAATACTAGGCAAATCATACACTACTCAATAATGCTAATAAAATTCACAGAATATTTGGGATTATTGTTGCACGCACCATTCTGGGTGAATTTCGTGTATTTATTGAATTGCTTCAAATAAAGTGAAGAGGTTTTTTGTACTCATCATTTCTTAATCGGCTTTTTCCTTTGCAGGGTGACAACGCATAAAATACTGGTTTTACAATTTTATCCCTGAACTAAAATCCACCATCAACATTAAGTCCCCTGCTTAGCACGTAACAGTGGCATTGTTGCGGGGTAAGCATGAGATGGTGACAGACAAGATGAAAAATCGAAAGGGCAAGACATGAGAAGATTACCAGGAAAATTCGATTGACCTTTGGGAAAAGGCATGTGAAATCTGCAATCTTTGTGCTGACGCGCTTCTGTCTTGACCACTAAGTACTGGTGCAGCGGTGGTAGGTCCGGAAGAGGGTATAAAAATGATGCGATGGAAACGGGCCTACAGTAATACCGCAAGTGCACGGTCGTCAGTTGTAGCTCGTGCAAGTACGGGTCGATCCACAGAGATCGGGTGTGTTTCGGAAGTGTTTTAGCTAATTGGGTTCCTAGATTTGCTTTGGGCTTAGAAGCCCTTTGGAAGTGTTGGGCTTAATGTACTATTGGGTTTGAATGCCCTTTGAATGGATTGGGCTTAGTGGGTTTGTTAAACATAAAATGAACTGAGCTTGGGCTCAGTTATCTTTAAAGTGCAAATGGGCTGTGGTTCTAGAAACTGGTCTGAGCTTTGGGCTCAACAGTTCAACTAGGAGTTGGGCTTAACAGTTCACTTGCAAGTTGGGCTTAGTAGTGAACTAGGCTTTTGCCTTAACTGGGCCTTAGTGAACTAGACCTTGGTTTTGGTCTTACAGTTAAGAATCTGGGCCTTTGGGCTTCACTGAGTTGAACTTGGGCTCAAGAATGAAGTGAGCTTTGGAGCAAAGCAAGCAGCAGCTATGCAACAACCACAGAAGAGAAGTCAGTATTGCAACAGCAGCACAAGGCAAGGAGTGGCAGTAGCAGTGCAAGAAAGACAGTGGCAGGAAGCAATGCAGCAGTGCTGCAGGGCAACAGAGGAAGAGCTGCACAGAAGAAGCAGCTGCAGTAGAAGAAATGCAGTAGCAGCTGCAACTTGGCAGCAACATCTGCAGAAAGGCAGCAGTGCAGTAACAACAGAGCTGCAGCAACAGCTGCAGCTGCTTAAGCAGTGAACAAAAAGCAAGCAGGAGTGCAAGTAGAATGTACAAGCATTGGAAAGACTAAACAGCAACAACAGAACACAAAGGCAAAACAAAATGACACAAAGGATGAACCAAGGCCTAAGGCCAAGGGCAGTGATGTGAAGAAAATAGCAAATGAAAGAAAGAAAACAGTGAACAATGGAATGATTCTAAACATGAAAAAGAGCAAAACAAATCAGTGAAGACAAGAAGATGAATTCAACTGATCATGCCAATTCTTCCTTACAGCAGGTAAAGGTAAGGTTCAAGTCTGCCTTTTACCTAAGGTGTTTCACCAATGGATAGTTGAATCACAACTGATGTGTCAATCCTAAGCACTAAATGTCTGACTAAAGCACAATTAGTCAAAGAATCTGACAATGTCAATAAGGTATGAGTTGTGGTAATATCACATAGTTTTATCCTAACTACAAAGCATACATGATATGCACTGTGAGAGTAAAATGTGGCTTACCTTGATTCAATTTTATCCTAAAACATTTCACACATCTAAGAATGACATGAACAAGACACTAACAGGAACAAGACACTAACAGGAACAATTGAAAATTGCACATTAACAGTAACAAGACACTAACAGAAACAAGACACTACAATGAACAATTGAAATTAGGCTAACCCAAATTGGGTGGAAACTTGGCTAGTCCAAGAACAGTTTTTACATCTCACATCACTTCCCTTTTATACCCAAATTATCAAATTAGGGTTTACACACATTTTCCCCAAAAATATCAATACACAGTACAATTAGGGCTTTTTTAAATTACACAAAATTTACTTACAAACTCCCAAAATTTGCTCGACCCATGCCTCCTCTAGTCCTTGTTGCTCTTCCTCTGCTCCTATTGTCCCCTAATTTCGAGTTATTTTACTCACCCCAAAACCTAGGGTTTCAGAGGTTGTGAGATGAAGAAAATAACTAGGCTAGGGTGTTGTCGGTGAAGAGATGGTAGTGGCAGTGATGGAACTGGTGGTGGTGAAGGAAACGACAGCGACAGAGGGGGGAGGTGGTGGAGTTGCAGAGCTCTGCAACTGTCGGGTGAAGGAGATGAAGTTTTGGGAAGGAGGGAGTGTTTGGGTGGTAGTATAGGGTTTGGTGCTAGGGTGTGAAGCGGGATTATCTGAAGTTGATGAGCAGCGATCTGGTCCGTAGGATGTGACGATGGTAGGTAGATCGGACGTCTAAGAGAGAAGCAGTTTGTAGCGACCGTTGGATGCGGAACACAACGAAGTCAACGGTGCTAGATTAGGTTAGGTGCTGTAGTGTTGGGCGGAACCATCAGGATTTGATGCACAGTGATGAGGTGACCGCTGGATTCAACTACCATCTAATCTGAAGGCTTGGAATTTCAGCGCTGTGGTGCTCGGCAGAGACTTCAGATTTTGATGCTCTATGAAGGAGCGACCGTCGGATGCTCCTGAGAACTGATCTGATGGCTGAGAACGGATGCGCTTTTGTGTGTAGAAAATGAGGTTGTGCGCACCATTCTTCGCGGCTTCCTCGCGTAATTTCTCCCGGCTTTTCACTACTTTTCTGCTCTTTTCGCTCCGCACTTCATCCAGATTTTATTTGTTACCTAAAAATGCAAAATTAAGTAAGAAAAATATTTATTCTTGAAAACAATGAAAATACAGAATATGGGATAAAATGTAGAATTAATGCATAAAAGATGAGTTAAATGCCAACAAAAAAGGATAAATATATACAATATTTGGCACTCATCAAATACCCCCAAACCTGAATTTTACTTGTCCTCAAGTAAAACAAAACTAAGGAAATCCTAACTATACCACTGTCGCTGGTCTCTCGAATGCATTTAGCGTATGCACTAAGCCTTTTAAACCACTAAGTGTCCCTAGTGGACGAGTTGAAGTCTCGTGAAGGTTTACCAGAGGTGTGCCTACAAAACCTAAGGACAAAATATGAGCTCAGATTCCATCAAACGTGACATGTGCAAAACAGTTAAGCTCACAGCAAAATGGAGATGTCAATCTAGCTATCAAAGGCACAATCCTAGCACTGATAACAAATAAGGACATGTGATAAGAGTGTAAAGTGTATCTACACATGTGTAAAGAAAGATCTGAAGTTATGACTACTAATCACCAAGAGATAGTTTCTCAGGCTAAGAACTGAGGTCGAAATCTAGCTAGCTGTCCGGACTTTACGAGAATTGTGAATGAGTTGGAGGTATTTCACAATTTCTCGCGTTGTACATCAATGGCATACACCCTCCTTGCTTATTACAAAAGACAACAAAAGATGACTTTACATGACTCTTATTTACATTGACAAATCTCTTTTATTTTTGGAACAAGAGATGATGGAATTGATAAATACTTGATTTTTTTGGTATTTTTCTGATTTTTTTTTTTTTTTTTTTTTTTTTTTTTTTGAATATATACATCGTTTTTTTTTTTTTTTTTTTTTTTTTTTTTTTTTTTTTTTTGAACAAGGAAACACTTTTGATACATAACAAGAAGAAACAAAAAATTACATGACACTTTGCAAGAGGTAGCCCTTTTTGATGCACCCAGTTAAATTCGATGGTTGTCTTTCTTAATGTAACCTCCACCTTCTATCCCAACCAACCAAAGAACAAGCTAGTCAAGTTTCGTTCAGTATTCTAAAGTGATTGGCAATCGTAACTTCCTATCCAACACCTTGAAGATCGAGGCCATACATGTATTGGTAGATCGTGCGCGTGCAAATTCTTATCACTATGTGAATTGTGCTAGAATCAGGGTGCCTAAATATCTAGACTAAGACTCCTAATAAAAATACATATTTGCACAAGAGTCAACATTTCAAGGTAAATGAGCTCCATTTTTATGATTTTTAATTTTTTTTTTTTTTTAATTTTGATTTTTTAAATTTTTTTGGAATTTTTCACTTTTTTCAAAAAGAAGAAGGAGTTCGTTTTTAATTATAGCATATTATCGTGGTATCTACTCTATACCCCCAAACCTAAACTAAACATTGTCCTCAATGTTTCAAAATATGGAAAGAATTAAAATGCAACATATGGAAAGGGACATGCTGAGTAGAGTAAAAGGAGAGAGAATACCCGATTTCGGCGAAAGCAGAATTAAAACTCCGTTATTCAAGGCAAAAATCCAACATATTTCAGCCGAGATCATATTGGATTAGAAAAATATATACAAAATGAACAAAATGGTTTTTAAAATTTTATCTACTGGATTATATACAAAAAATTCACCATACACTAACAATCTAAAGAGTTGAGGATCAACCCAAAAGACGAAGTGTAGACATTTCAACAGCTTCACACATATATAACAGGAAAGAAACGCAAGTGAAACTGTGAAACAAAATGAGTACCCCCAAACCTGGATTTTACAGAAGATATAGTTTTGAAAACAAAATCGCGCAGTTTCGGGGGTTCATCATGCAAAAGGTCTAGCTCGAAATGAACTGTGCTAGGGACGGGCAAACATGCTAATTCCAACTGTGGTTCCTCAAATGTATTATATTTAGAAGCAAAATAGTCCAAGAGGACTTGGGAAGCACACAGTTCCTAGGTTAGGGATTTTCAGAAAAATTGGTTTTACAATATTGGTACAAACCAAATCTAGGTTGGGTGGAAGGCCATCAGATTGTGACTTAGGTAGAATAGGCATATCATTATCAATCAAATCAAAATCTTCTAACTCATCTACACATGTCACATCATGCTCACAATCATCAGTCACATTGGCAAGTTCACACTCAGAATCATCAACATCATCAACAAATTTATTCTCATGCATTGGCAAATCAGGAGAAATATCACAATGTGACCTAGGTAGAGAATCAGACACATCAAATATATTTTCATGCATACTAGTGTCTACAGAAGATTCAACTATTCCTATGTCATGCTCATCTTCACAGAATAATTGTACGAATCCCATGTCAATATCAAAATCATATGAATTACAATGAGTATTAGAAAAAACAACATTCATGAAGGTCGAGGGCGAGAAGCCATATGTTATTGAACCAACAGGTTCCACAATATTTTCATGTTCTTCTAACATATCATCATAATCATCATAATCATCATCATGGTAGCATGCATATTGGTCCTCATTAAAAGTGGTGGTGTCGTTAGTCGATTCATGTTCCTCTAAATTAGGTTCATATTCAACATTATTTATATGAATGGGACTAGACACTTCATTAGGGACAACATACATTTCCTCATGAATTTCCTCCTTTTGTAGGTGAAGCAAAATCTGATCTAAATATGCCTGAATTCGTGATGTAGATCTATCGAAGTTTTGCTCACTAAGTCTGAAAGCTTCTGTGGTGGAGTCTAAATTCATGGGAGTACAAAATTCTTCATGTTCAAATTGTGGTGTGATTGGTACATGTGTGCATGGTCATTAGGGTTATAAAAGATTGATCGCAACCCTCAAAGGATTGATTATGGTCCCAATGACTACCATTCTCACAATTTATGGGCATTTCATACCTTGGATTTTCTCTAGATTGCCTAAAATTATGCAAAATATGACAATGCTCAACAGGGTGGTCTAAACTACCACATGCGGGACATGCATAGATTTCAGGTTGCCTAAGAAAATTAGATGTGACAGATTCCTCATGTGATTGCATTTCTAAAGCTGTGATTCGAGCTTCTATTTGATCCATAAGTGATGATTGTGTGAGTGAGGCACTAGCAAAATGTTCATTTTCACGTTGCGATAAATGATGCATGTGTGAATAGTCATTAGGGTTCATGTATTGAGGCTCGGGACTTTGAAAATGTCCATAATAATTCCTATGACTATTGACATCATGGTCTATGGGAGGTGCATAACGTGAAGTTTGTCCACACGCAAGTTCTCTAAGGGATTGTTGTATTCCCCAACTGTAGAAAAAGATCTATACATGATTGGGCTCAAAGGCTAAGTAAAGAGTTTACAAAGCTCAGAATTTGGTTTTTAAAGGGTTTGGATTTTTGGGAAAAATTTGGTTTTTAAAGGGTTTGGATTTTTGGGAAAAATTTGGTTTTGGTGGGAGACATTTGAAAATTTGGTTTAAAATGGGAGTAAAAATAAAAATTTGGTTTAAGATGGGAGCAAGTAAAAATTTGGTTTTAAAATTGGGAGCAAAGTAGAAATATTTTTTTTTTTTTTTTTTTTTTTTTTTTAAAGAAAAATAAAATTAAAAAAAAAAATTTGGTTTTTGAATGGGAGCAAGCCCACTGTGCAAGCCTCTAATGAAATGGAAGGAAGGCTGCGGCCCACAATCGGTTATCAGCTGGGTTTAAACCCAGAGTCCAAAATACAAGTCCAATGGAAAAATTTAAACAAGCCCACACAAAATAAATACAAGCCCACAAATTAAACAACAAGCCCACACATAAATTATTACAAACCCAAAATAGAAAAATAAAAAGCCCAAAAAATTGGGTTAATTATTACAAGCCCACAAATAAAAAATTGGAAGCCCACAGGTTGGGTTCTCTCAATTGAATGGGTTTAGGCTTACCTTTTTAGCACAGCCCAGCTGCTCTGATATTGTTGCAAAAACCCAGTTGGGTTTTGGTTCTTTTCCTTAGTGGCGTCCCAGCAGAGGAAAAACAGGTTCAGAATCAGCAGGTCCAATAGCAAATGAAATGAAGCAGATGCAGATGCAAATGCTATGAAATGAAATGCAAAATAGCTAAGAAAAACACAGATAAAACACAGCACCAATCCCCGGCAGCGGCGCCAAAAACTTGGCAGGTCCGGAAAGGGTAAAAATGATGCGATGGAAACGGGCCTACAGTAATACCGCAAGTGCACGGTCGTCAGTTGTAGCTCGTGCAAGTACGGGTCGATCCACAGAGATCGGGTGTGTTTCGGAAGTGTTTTAGCTAATTGGGTTCCTAGATTTGCTTTGGGCTTAGAAGCCCTTTGGAAGTGTTGGGCTTAATGTACTATTGGGTTTGAATGCCCTTTGAATGGATTGGGCTTAGTGGGTTTGTTAAACATAAAATGAACTGAGCTTGGGCTCAGTTATCTTTAAAGTGCAAATGGGCTGTGGTTCTAGAAACTGGTCTGAGCTTTGGGCTCAACAGTTCAACTAGGAGTTGGGCTTAACAGTTCACTTGCAAGTTGGGCTTAGTAGTGAACTAGGCTTTTGCCTTAACTGGGCCTTAGTGAACTAGACCTTGGTTTTGGTCTTACAGTTAAGAATCTGGGCCTTTGGGCTTCACTGAGTTGAACTTGGGCTCAAGAATGAAGTGAGCTTTGGAGCAAAGCAAGCAGCAGCTATGCAACAACCACAGAAGAGAAGTCAGTATTGCAACAGCAGCACAAGGCAAGGAGTGGCAGTAGCAGTGCAAGAAAGACAGTGGCAGGAAGCAATGCAGCAGTGCTGCAGGGCAACAGAGGAAGAGCTGCACAGAAGAAGCAGCTGCAGTAGAAGAAATGCAGTAGTAGCAGCTGCAACTTGGCAGCAACATCTGCAGAAAGGCAGCAGTGCAGTAACAACAGAGCTGCAGCAACAGCTGCAGCTGCTTAAGCAGTGAACAAAAAGCAAGCAGGAGTGCAAGTAGAATGTACAAGCATTGGAAAGACTAAACAGCAACAACAGAACACAAAGGCAAAACAAAATGACAAAGGATGAACCAAGGCCTAAGGCCAAGGGCAGTGATGTGAAGAAAATAGCAAATGAAAGAAAGAAAACAGTGAACAATGGAATGATTCTAAACATGAAAAAGAGCAAAACAAATCAGTGAAGACAAGAAGATGAATTCAACTGATCATGCCAATTCTTCCTTACAGCAGGTAAAGGTAAGGTTCAAGTCTGCCTTTTACCTAAGGTGTTTCACCAATGGATAGTTGAATCACAACTGATGTGTCAATCCTAAGCACTAAATGTCTGACTAAAGCACAATTAGTCAAAGAATCTGACAATGTCAATAAGGTATGAGTTGTGGTAATATCACATAGTTTTATCCTAACTACAAAGCATACATGATATGCACTGTGAGAGTAAAATGTGGCTTACCTTGATTCAATTTTATCCTAAAACATTTCACACATCTAAGAATGACATGAACAAGACACTAACAGGAACAAGACACTAACAGGAACAATTGAAAATTGCACATTAACAGTAACAAGACACTAACAGAAACAAGACACTACAATGAACAATTGAAATTAGGCTAACCCAAATTGGGTGGAAACTTGGCTAGTCCAAGAACAGTTTTTACATCTCACATCACTTCCCTTTTATACCCAAATTATCAAATTAGGGTTTACACACATTTTCCCCAAAAATATCAATACACAGTACAATTAGGGCTTTTTTAAATTACACAAAATTTACTTACAAACTCCCAAAATTTGCTCGACCCATGCCTCCTCTAGTCCTTGTTGCTCTTCCTCTGCTCCTATTGTCCCCTAATTTCGAGTTATTTACTCACCCCAAAACCTAGGGTTTCAGAGGTTGTGAGATGAAGAAAATAACTAGGCTAGGGTGTTGTCGGTGAAGAGTGGTAGTGGCAGTGATGGAACTGGTGGTGGTGAAGGAAACGACAGCGACAGAGGGGGGAGGTGGTGGAGTTGCAGAGCTCTGCAACTGTCGGGTGAAGGAGATGAAGTTTTGGGAAGGAGGGAGTGTTTGGGTGGTAGTATAGGGTTTGGTGCTAGGGTGTGAAGCGGGATTATCTGAAGTTGATGAGCAGCGATCTGGTCCGTAGGATGTGACGATGGTAGGTAGATCGGACGTCTAAGAGAGAAGCAGTTTGTAGCGACCGTTGGATGCGGAACACAACGAAGTCAACGGTGCTAGATTAGGTTAGGTGCTGTAGTGTTGGGCGGAACCATCAGGATTTGATGCACAGTGATGAGGTGACCGCTGGATTCAACTACCATCTAATCTGAAGGCTTGGAATTTCAGCGCTGTGGTGCTCGGCAGAGACTTCAGATTTTGATGCTCTATGAAGGAGCGACCGTCGGATGCTCCTGAGAACTGATCTGATGGCTGAGAACGGATGCGCTTTTGTGTGTAGAAAATGAGGTTGTGCGCACCATTCTTCGCGGCTTCCTCGCGTAATTTCTCCCGGCTTTTCACTACTTTTCTGCTCTTTTCGCTCCGCA